>NC_092340.1:301632500-302232500 GCF_046630445.1 Rutidosis leptorrhynchoides
GCAAGCAACAAACAGAGAAGGATATTAGATATTTCAAATTGTTCAAAGAGTTCGCTTAAATATTCATGGACATACCTTCAAATCAGGGGCTCTACACATACAGTCGGCACGGTGAAAGTTAATATAGACATGATAATTGCCTGATAATTAGTAAGATCAATAAGACCGGCATTAATGAGAAAACATAAACACAAAAATTACCAAATGTAACAAATATAACTGATTTTATAACCATTGAAACACTAACCTTTTTAAAAGAACTCACCTTTTGATGATTGAAATAGTGGATGTTGTAAACCCGTAAATCATCAACTATAGATGTCGACCTATTTGTGGATGAAGAAAACCAAATAGAATAAACGACACAAATAATCATTAGAAGCGTAAGTAGTTTAGATAATCAAAAGGGGGAAAATCGAAATACAACCCTTAATTTCGAAATCGTTACTTTTTTTAAGATGGTCGTAGTGTTTAGGAAGCTATGACTTTTAGTTTCTCTTTTTTTTTTTATGAGAGGAGAGACTAATCAACTGACCATCCATATGTGACATGAATATCCTGTGACATTTCATATGAAGGATATATCAATTATTGAAACGTTATTCAACTTTTACTACCCTATGAATTTATTAAACGGTAATCACATTTATTTATTATCTAGAAAAGTACATATGGAAAGTGACTTTCATTTTACTTGAATGGATATATTAACAAATAGCTAGCATAATCATTTATTATACATACAATGATGTAACTATGTAATAACATGCACAATATGATCAATAGAGAAATCTTCATTTTTCAACTCACAAAACGCATAGTTATCTTCATCTTCCGCCATTCTTCATCAACCCGAGTTTCAAGTCCTAATGCAAACTCATCATCGTTTTTCATTTTATCATTTAAAAGGACGAAATTAAACTTTCAAACAACTTACCTTCTTCCATAGACTTGTGAATTCTTTATTTGTGAGATCTCGGATTGTAGTGTTGTTTTTTGCTCTTGTAATGTGAATCACTCATAGGTTTATGGTTGAAATTAGTTTGGGAATGAATATCATACAATCAAAATCCAATAACCGTGTCTTTAAATGGTACATAGATAATGAAAAGGTTAAATCGGTTACATGCCAATGAGTTTCCAATGCAAATAAATGTAAATTATAAATTTTAATAAATGTATAGATTCAAATCATATTTAATAAGCCATATTTATTTCTCATGGACTCAACTTTTATAGGGTAACTTTCATGTGGTAAATAGTATAAATAAAGGGTAATGTAAATGGAGTAAAGAATATTTATTAAGGGCTATTTAAGTTTTCTAGACTCCATTTTTTTATATATATATAGATAGAAGATTTGAAATATAATTACTAATCTCACGTGTTTTTAAAATTATTTCCCTAACTAATGTACTTTTACTTTTTCTATTAACTTCCAGCACTTTCTTTTTACTTAATCGACTATCATAATTATATATATATTTATATATATATATATATATATATATATATATATATATATATATATATATAATAAATTTGAAAATAGATCATGTAAAATTCAAACCACTAATCCTAGCCTTCCATTGTCATTAACAACTATAATTTAGACCATTCAAATTTTTTAATAAAGATTATGACCTCATAATCACCCTGATTAGCAATAATGAGACTATAATACCCTAAAGATTAAATAAAAAAGGACTGGAGAAAATAACAACATTAGGGCTCTAGAACATTTTATACATTCACGACTTACTTTCAGAGTAAAAAAACCCTAACTTTCTCCCCCCAAAATACTCGACCAAAAACAAAATCAAATCTGAATTTCGTAGGTATATAATTTTTTTCCTCCCTGTTCGATTTTCGTTTCTTCTCTCTATTGTTGACTGCCCTATGTTCTTTGATGGTGTGCCCTCCTTTTGCCGGTGCTGCTGATGTTGACGCATTTGGTGTTTCTCCGGGACAAGTTGCTAGAAGAGCGTCTCTTCGTCGACATGATAATAATACATCGTCGTCAGTCGCTTTTGATGATCATCATCTGTCTTATGTAAGAGGTATGTTTTTTTAACTATATTTTCACGTTTTTAACTATATTTTAATGTTTTTTTTATTAATGATGATTTGATTGTACAATTACTTTAGCTGTTGCTGCCTGTACGCCTGTTATGCCGCCACGTTTTACATGTCTTTATCCGCCGGCTAAAGTTAAGAAGGATAGTAAGAACAAGAAAATAAGGAGTGGTAAGTTATTATTAGTTATTACCTTTTCATGCAGTGCTAAGCTTTTATGTTAATAAACTCTTATTGGTGGGGCATTTGTTGTGCTGATACAGTAATTGGTATTGTTTTTTGCTGTTCTGCTTTTTTCATATATCTAATTTCTTTTTATTTTTTAAAGTATTGGCTATTCATTAAACTTATTGCAATGCACCTTTGTAGCGACCCGAAAAAATCGTCATTGACGGCGCCGCTAACTTAGGTCCCGTTACGTGGTCGTAGTCCCTATATGAGACTCGTTTGACCAAAATTATGTCGCGTCCTTTTGAAACGTATCATGCTTGCAAAGTTTAGTTTACAAAACCATTCGACAACAATTTCAAGTTTGCAAAAGTATAAATTATAAATGAGATAACTTGCGACATAATTAGTTTAAAATCACGGTTGCTATAAATAGCGTAAGTCTGTAGACAAAAGTTTGAATCCAAAGGTGCTATCACTAGCGTATGTATGTATGTATGCTTGACCCCAAGCAAGAAATCAGAGTGTATGCATGTATGCTTGACTCCAAGCAAGTATGAGTGTGCGCGGAAGCATGTATCAAATAGCCAAGTATGAACCTGAGAAACATATAGAAAACTGTCAACGAAAAACGTTGGTGAAATCATAGGTGTTTTAGTAAACGTTGTATTTGAACCACAAGATTTAGTATAAGATGATTATCAAAATCATTTGCATTCCAAAGTTGTTGTATGTATCCCGGGCACCCAATTATCAAACTTAACTGTTTTGCACCCTTTGCGTAGTGTTAGAACATACACTAGACCCGAAAATATATTTCATCCGTTAACGGTAGCGAACCGTCCGAATGAGGCTCGTCAAGCCCATGTGATCACATAATATAAGTTCATGTTTACACCCTGCAAGTGTAACTAATGATAATTGAATTGAGGCTTTTTGTTCAAACCCGTACGTGGAATGTTCGTTTTCGTACTTGTGTTCAAGTGTAAAAGTATGATACGTATATGTTTCTCATCCCATAGTTTAAAGCATAAAAGTTGTTGAAAGATGGGACTATGATCTCACCTCGAGTGCACGAGTATAAAAGTACTTCCCAAAGTAAACGTGTGCATGAAAGTTGCTTCGCCTTGACCTAAACAAGTAAGTTGTATCAATTAACCGGTTACGACACAAGGTCGGGTGAAATGTGTTCAATTAGTCTTATGGCTCGTTACGACTCGATTAAATATAGCATGTGAATCACGTTGTCAAGTTTCATGCAAGAATCAAGTATAAAATAAGATTTGAACGATTGCATAAACGTTTGGTTAAGTTTAACTAAAAGTCAAACTCGGTCAAGTCAAAGTCAACAAAAAGTCAACACGTTCGGGTCGGGTCCCGAACTATTTTTCTGTGCTAATTATTCATATATAAGCATGTTAGAACAAGTTACATGTGAATCGGAGGTCCATAGTATAGCAAACATTTTTCGTATAATTGACAAGTAAGACAGAATCAAACCATGCCTATTGTCGCGCCACGACAAAGGCTGGCCGCGCCGCGACAAATAACGGGTGCTGGTACCTGGTCAGTCTCAATTGTCTAAGTCCCAAACCCAAAATTCAAACAACCACAAAACACAAACCGTAAACACTTAGAACTCGTATCTTATATCGTTGGAAAGCTATCGTTGGAAAGCTCTTTTGACAAGGAACACAACTAAGTACATATTATCAATCAAAACATGCATTTAAAATAATCAAATTCTCGTCAAATGTTCAATGAACGTTCATAATCAAAGTTTCAAGTTTGTAAAACGCATTTCATGATTCGGGCAACCAATTTACATGTATGATATGCCGTTTTGAAGGTAATGAAACATACATTACAACTAAACACTTACAAATAATATTTCATGGCATTCGAAACATCAAAAGCTCGTTTTAAGTCTATCAAACCCTAACCAAAATCCACAAAAATCAATATTCATGTTTTTGAAGTTTTCTTAATCAACCTACACACCAAAACGAAGCTAGTGATACTAGTAACACAATTAAAGCATGAACTTTAGTATTTAAACAACATTTAATCTTCCAAAATGCAAGATTAAGCAAACCCATTTCAAATGTTCAAACTAGTGACTCAAAACAACAAATCGAGCAAATAAATCATATATTCATGTTATACACGAGCCATAGACACTAACTAACACCATTTCAAGTATATAAAATGAAATTAGAGAAATTCTAGAGTTTTAGAAATGTTACCCAAATGTGAAGAAATTGGTACCAAAATGTAGAGGATGAAGAGAGGATCACGAAAATGTAATTTGTTTTGATGTTTGCCTCTTGATCCGGATTTAGATGATGATTTTGTGAGTTGCATGTTTAAGTTCCAAAATGGAAGTAAGAAGAGAGAAAGAGAGAAAGAGATGAGGAGGTGGGTGGAAATGAATGGGTGGATGAGGTGGGTTGACTAGTTGACCTAGTCAACTAGTTTGCCCACTTGGCAACTTCGGTCCCTCAAGTTTCAAAGCGGGTGCGGGAATTAACCAAACGAATATTTTAAAAACGCTCGAGTAAACGAGTGATGTTATAATTAAATAACGGAAATATTATGAACGTTAGTCAACGGAAACTACGAATTTAAATAACGAAAGGTATTATTTATAAAAAAAAGATAGTGTTAAAAATAAATTTAACGGAAAAACGCGGAATGTTACAACCTTTCTGTTCATAATTCTAGATTTTTAAATGAAATGGTATATTAAAATTGTCTTAACCGCCCGTTTTGACACCTCGACCCGTTTGGACCATATAGTGTTAAATTGGGTAATTGTTGGTTTGTACACGTCCGCAATGTCATGTTAAGTGTATTTGCGGGTCTTGATATTTTTAAAATGAAGTTTGAGTCTATTTTGGTCAAAGTGGGAAGTTATGATCCATTTGGATCATAATTGTCCATCTTGACCCGATGTTATTATTTTCGGAAAGTTAAAGTTGCCAGGAGGTTTCTAATGTCATTTTAGAGTTGTTGAGTGTTTATGGGTCACTTGGGTCCGTTGGATAAGAATTTATGTCGTCAACCAATTTTAATGTCATTTTGGGTAAAATTATTAAAACGACTCTCGGGCCTAATTTGTAACGACCCGTCAAAAGCGCTATTGACGCGGTATGCTACTAATTGATTTCACAGTGAGGTTTGACCTCTATATGATACGTTTAGATAAAATATTGCATTCATTAAAATAAGTGACTTTCTAAACATAGAAAGTTATAAACATGTGAGCGATTACTTAAGTATAAGTAAATCCCCAGAAATACATAAGTCTTTATCTTACAGGTTGACATCACAGTCAAATTATTTATTACACACCGTAGTTTTGTTTCGAATGGAATAAACTTTAAACAAAGCATGAGAGACTCCATGCAAGCTACAAGCACATCATAGCGGAGGCAGTCTAAGGACCTGAGAATAAAACATACTAAAAAGGTCAACACGAATGTTGGTGAGTTATAGGTTTAATTGTTCGAATTATAAGTATATAAAGATGGACCACAAGATTTCATCAAAAATTTATCAATAAATTCTACGTAACAGAGCACCCTGGTAACTAAACTTAACGCTATAATAATAATTACCCCTGTTGTTTTAATACACGCAAACCAACGTGTCGTAAACTCAAGTAACATACGTCCGTTAAAAGGCTAGCGCTCTAGCTCGGACGGGGATGTCAAGCCCTATGGATCCATATACAATTACTCGCGCCCACCAGTCCACATCGTATGTACTGGCAGTTACTAGTTACCAAAGCTAAGGGATTTTCAGTTTAAGCTCAGTGTAGAATTATGTACTTGTGCCCATTGCATATAAAATAAAGTGCATGTATTCTCAGCCCAAAAATATTTAAAGCATTTAAAAAGGGATCTATAAACTCACCTTGTGTGTGCAGTAAAATAAACAAGAACAAGAGTGTAAGAGTGTTCCAAAGCGTTTAACCTAGAGTAATAAGGTTGGTCAGTGGTCATACAACACCTTTAAAAGTTATCTTCATATTCTTATTATATATATATATATATATATATATATATATATATATATATATATATATATATATATTTGTTTTTAGTTCTTCTTTTAAAAGTTTGATAAAGTTTAAGGGAGTAAATAAGTATTATAAGGTTCTTTAAATTTCATTTATTTAACACTAATCAAAATTCAGGAACTAGAAATATAAGTTTTTAAACTAAAGAAGTCTTCATGTTCACATACATATTACATGTTGATATTCAAGTAGAGTTAGGATTTACGTTCCAAGAAGCCTAGTTCTTAGCAATTTATGATCTAAAATTTTTATGTTGCTTTATGTATGCGGTTAACGTGATTCGTATATAAATGTTTCCCCTTCATGTGGTTTTGTGTTAAGTGTGATAAAATTTAGAGTTGTATATAATATATAATAATTGAGAAGTCGGTCGAAAGAGTTGCGATGTACATAGATTTCAGGTGCATCATTACTACATATAACTATGTTTATATGTATCCTATTAGACCTTGAACATGATCTAGAAAAAGATATTTATATTACTAATTAGTTTACATATTAAATTTATTAAATTAAAACTTTCGTATAATTGATAAGTATGATAGAATTATTATTTTAGCTGTTATATAACTATAACTATTATGTTAGGATATAATGACTAGATAATAAATGAAATAGAAAAGTTAGTTTTCTTACTAGTTAAATGGAAGAATTCAAGAAAATCTTTGATAGAGATGGAGAATAAAATGACAACGATGATGTTTGGGGATGATGATGGGTGGTTATTTGGTGGTCTATGGTGACAACATTTTATGATGTTTAAATTAAGATTTATTGCAACTTAGCTATGAATTGGAATGTGAAGTTGTATATATAATGGATACATATGTATCTTTAGCATATGTGGAAATCACTATCTCTGTCCATAATTTAAGAAGAAAAAATTTTTAGTTAAAGTGTAGATATAATTGTTGGGTGGGTTTGGTGTACTTACTTCTTTCTTTTGTGTTATTTACTGGATCATGGCGCACTATTAATATTTTTAAAGGAAGATAATGCTTTTACAAGTGCTTTTGATAAAATAGTTGATGGCCATTGTGATATTTAAATATGAGTACAGATTAGTGGAGTCCTATTTTAACATTCTACGATTACTATAATATTTTAAACACTCTGTATCGCATACACCAAATTTATACATAATTCAAGATGAACTTTCCAGTATAAAGTGTATGCTTTTGATATATTTCTTTTACCATTATTAAAATTGTTAATGACCAAATTGATAATGATATGAAAAGCAACATTCCTGTCGATTTTTATTATTATCACTATTTAATAAACGTACCTAAAACTTTTAAGTATTTATTATATCAATACCTTATAAAATATACATCTGTACCATAATTTTTATTATGTCTTTAATATATTTTGGAAGACAATAACTTTGTAATATAAGAATTTGTACGCGTAACATTTTATTAATATGTTAAGGTGTGTTTTTAAAATTAATATATATTCGAAATATGTTGTATATATATAATTAAATTACTTTACATATATTGCTTTGAAAACTTAATCGTATAATATTTCTTTAACGTGTTTAAATACATACACACACACACACACACACACACACACATATATATATATATATATATATATATATATATATATATATATATATATATATATATATATATATATATATATATATCAAATTATAATTTGTTGTTCGTGAATCGTCGAAAGGCCCAATGGGTATATGAATATGTAAAACGTTTCCAAAAGTTTGAAACTTATAATGACAAGTTTGCTTATCGTGTCGGAAATATTTTATCATGTAATTAATTTAATAATGTGAAATTTTCCGGGTCATCATAGTACCTACCCCTTAAAGGAAATTTCATCCCGAAATTTTGAGTAGTACCTGTTTTATGAGCGATATCAGTGAACAAATGTGGATACTTTTTCTTAATCTGATATTCACGTTCCCAAGTAAACTCGGGTCCTCGTCTAGCGTTCCAACGAACTCTAACTATAGGTATTTTGCTTTGTTTTAATTGTTTGACCTCACGGTCCACGATTTCAACAGGTTCTTCGATAAAATGGAGTTTATCATTAATTCTTATTTCGTCAAGAGGAATTACGACATCCTCTTCAGCTAAACATTTCTTCAAATTTGACACGTGAAATGTGTCGTGAACACCACTAAGTTCTTGCGGTAACTTTAATCGATAAGCAACTGTTCCAATTCTTTCGGTGATTTCAAAGGGTCCTACGTACCTAGGACTTAGCTTTCCTAGTTTACCGAATTGTACAATGCCTTTCCAGGGTGACACTTTCAACATGACTTTGTCGCCCACTTGAAATTCTAGCGGTTTTCTTCTTACATCAGCAAAACTCTTTTGGCGACTCATAGCCGTTTTCAATCGCTGTTGTATTTGAATGATCTTTTTGGTAGTTTCATGAATAATTTCTAGTCTGGTAAGTTGTCTTTCTCCTACTTCACTCCAACAAATAGGAGATCTGCACTTTCTACCATAAAGTGCTTCAAATGGCGCTGCGTTGATGCTCATATGATAAATGTTATTGTATGAGAATTCTGCCAAGGGTAAGTGTCGATCCCAACTGGTTCCAAAGTCAATCACGCATGCCCGTAACATATCTTCTAACGTTTGTATTGTTCTTTCACTTTGACCATCTGTCTGTGGGTAATAAGTGGTGCTCATATCTAATCGAGTTCCCAATGCTTTTTGTAATGACTGCCAAAAACGTGATGTGATTCGGGTGTCGCGATCAGAAATGATGGAGATAGGTACACCATGCCTGGAAACTACTTCCTTCAAATATAGGCGTGCTAATCTCTCCATACTGTCTGTCTCCTTTATTGGTAGAAAGTGAGCTGATTTAGTGAGGCGATCAACTATCACCCAAATAGTAACGTGATTACTTGCAGTTGAAATGTCCCGTTCATATTGATTATAAACGTTCCATATTAATTGATTTCGTCGCGAGGTTTTGACCTCTATATGAGACGTTTTTCAAAGACTGCATTCATTTTTAAAACAACCATAACCTTTATTTTATCGATAAAGGTTTAAAAAGCATTACGTAGATTATCAAATAATGATAATCTAAAATATACCGTTTACACACGACCATTACATAATGGTTTACAATAAGAATATATTACATCAAAAATAAGTTTCTTGAATGCAGTTTTTACATAATATCATACAAGCATGGACTCCAAATCTTGTCCTTATTTTAGTATGCAGTAGCGGAAGCTCTTAATAATTACCTGAGAATAAACATGCTTAAAACGTCAACAAAAATGTTGGTGAGTTATAGGTTTAACCTATATATTATCAAATCATAATAATAGACCACAAGATTTCATATTTCAATACATCTCATACATAGAGATAAAAATCATTCATACGGTGAACAACTGGTAACCGACATTAGCAAGATGCATATAGAATATCTCCATCATTCCGGGACACCCATCGGACATGATAAAATCGAAGTACTAAAGCATTCCAAATTCCAGAATGGGGCTTGTTGGGCCCGATCGATCTATCTTTAGGATTCGCGTCAATTTGAGGGTCAGTTCCCAAATTCTTAGGCTACCAAGCTAAAAAGGGGCATATTCGGCTTCGATCATTCACCCATATAAAGTAGTTTCATTTACTTGTGTCTATTTCGTAAAATATTTATAAAATCGTATGTATTCTCATCCCAAAATATTAGATTTTAAAAGTGGGACTATAACTCATTTTCACAGATTTTTACTTCGTCGGGAAGTAAGACTTGGCCACTGGTCGATTCACGAACCTATAACAAATATGTACATATATATCAAAGTATGTTCAAAATATATTTACAATATTTTTAATACGTTTTACTGTTTTAAGTTTATTAAGTCAGCTGTCCTCATTAGTAACCTACATCTAGTTGTCCATAGTTAGATGTACAGAAATAAATCGATATATATTATCTTGAATCAATCCACGACCCAGTGTATACACGTCTCAAGCTAGATCACAACTCAAAGTATATATATTTTTGGAATCAACCTCAACCCTGTATAGCTAACTCCAACATTACTGCATATAGAGTGTCTATGGTTGTTCCAAATAACATATATACATGGTTCGATATGATATGTCAAAACATTTGCATACGTGTCTATGGTATCCCAAGATTACATAATATATTATAATACATGTATAATACAATATGAGTTAGCTAGGATATGATTAATATAGATTTGTTACCAATTTTCACGTAGCTACAACAAGCAAAAATATCCAATCTTGTTTTACCCATAACTTCTTCGTTTTAAATCCGTTTTGAGTGAATCCAATTGCTATGGTTTCATATTGAACTTAAGTTTATGAATCTATACAGAAAACGTATAAGTTTATAGTCGGAAATACAGGTTACAAGTCGTTTTTGTAAAGGTAGTCATTTCAGTCGAAAGAGCGACGTCTAGATGACCATTTTGGAAAACATACTTCCACTTTGAGTTTAACCATGATTTTTGGATATAGTTTCATGTTCATAAGAAAAATAATTTTCCCAGAAGAACAACTTTTAAATCAAAGTTTAACATAGTTTTTAATTAACTAACCCAAAACAGCCCGCGGTGTTACTACGACGGCGTATATCCAGTTTTACGGTGTTTTTCATGTTTTCAGGTTTTAAATCATTAAGTTAGCATATCATATAGATATAGAACATGTGTTTAGTTGATTTTGAAAGTCAAGTTAGAAGGATTAACTTTTGTTGGTGAACAAGTTTAGAATTAACTAAACTATGTTCTAGTGATTACGAGTTTAAACCTTCGAATAAGATAGTTTTATATATATGAATCGAATGATGTTATGAACATCATTACTATCTCAAGTTTAGTAGGTAAACCTACTAGAAGTAACAAGAAATGATCTAGCTTCAAAGGATCTTGGATGGCTTGAAAGTTCTTGAAGTAGGATCATGACACAAAACAAGTTCAAGTAAGATTTTTACTCGAATTAAGATAGTTTATAGTTATAGAAATTGAATCAAAGTTTGAATATGAATATTACCTTGAATAAGAAAGATAACCTACTGTAAATAATAAAGGTTTCTTGATCTTAGATGATTACTTGGAATGGATTAGAAAGCTTGGAAGTAAACTAGTAAACTTGAAAGGATTTTCGAAGTGTTCTTGAAGTGTTCTTCCTAAGATGATTATAGCTTGATTCTTGAAGTAATTTTTGATGAAGACGATGATTAGCTACTGAAAAAATTCGTTCATAAGAGAGTGTGTGTGTGTGTGTGTTGAGAGAGAATTAGAAAGAGAATTGGAAGTGAAATGGAGTGAATGATGAGTGGTGAGTGGTGAGTGGTGAGTGGGGTTAAAAGGAGTTCTAGTTAGTTGACTAGTTCATGGTAGAAGTTAAAATTGATTAGTCATGCATGACATAATCAAGAGTGGAATCCCATGCTAGTTCCTATTGGTATATACCCATAGTAAGTACGTCTAGAAGCTGTGTATAATACGGGTATGAATACGACTAGAATTCTTGATGAAAAAAAAAATGGGAATGTAACTGTAACCATTTTTGTTAAGTATGAGTTTTTTGATATATGTCTTGAAGTCTTCCAAAATTATATTAATACATCTAAATACACTACATGTATATACATTTTAACTGAGTCGTTAAGTCATCGTTAGTCGTTACATGTAAGTGTTGTTTTGAAACCTTTAAGTTAACGATCTCATTTAATGTTGTTAACCCATTGTTTATTATATCTAATGAGATGTTAAATTATTATATTATCATGATATTATGATATATTAATATATCTAAATATGATATATATATATATATATATATATATATATATATATATATATATATACATTTAAATGTTGTTACAATGATAATCGTTACATATATGCCTCGTTTCGAAATCCTTAAGTTAGTAGTCTTGTTTTTACATATGTAGTTCTTTGTTAATATAATTAATGATATGTTTACTTATCATAATACCATGTTAACTATATATATATATATATATATATATATATATATATATCCATATATATGATATCATATAGTTTTTACTAGTTTTAACGTTCGTGAATCACCGGTCAACTTGGGTGGTCAATTGTCTATATAAAACCTATTTCAATTAATCAAGTCTTAACAAGTTTGATTGCTTAACATGTTGGAAACACTTAATTATATAAATATAAATTTCATTTAATATATATATATAAACATGGAAAAGTTCGGGTCACTACAGTACCTACCTGTTAAATAAATTTCGTCCCGAAATTTTAAGCAGTTGGAGGTGTTGTCGTATCTTCTGGAAATAAGTGCGGGTATTTCTTCTTCATCTGATCTTCTCGTTCCCAGGTGAACTCGGGTCCTCTATGAGCATTCCATTGAAACTTAACAATTGGTATTTTGTTTTGTTTAAGTCTTTTAACCTCACGATCCATTATTTCGATGGGTTCTTCGATGAATTGAAGTTTTTCGTTGATTTGGATTTCGTCTAACGGAATAGTGAGATCTTCTTTAGCAAAATATTTCTTCAAATTCGAGACGTGGAAAGTGTTATGTACAGCCGCGAGTTGTTGAGGTAACTCAAGTCGGTAAGCTACTGGTCCGACACGATCAATAATCTTGAATGGTCCAATATACCTTGGATTTAATTTCCCTCGTTTACCAAATCGAACAACACCTTTCCAAGGTGCAACTTTAAGCATGGCTATCTCTCCAATTTCAAATTCTATATCTTTTCTTTTAATGTCAGCGTAGCTCTTTTGTCGACTTTGGGCGGTTTTCAACCGTTGTTGAATTTGGATGATCTTCTCGGTAGTTTCTTGTATTATCTCCGGACCCGTAATCTGTCTATCCCCCACTTCACTCCAAAAAATCGGAGACCTGCACTTTCTACCATAAAGTGCTTCAAACGGCGCCATCTCAATGCTTGAATGGTAACTGTTGTTGTAGGAAAATTCTGCAAACAGTAGATGTCGATCCCAACTATTTCCGAAATCAATAACACATGCTCGTAGAATGTCTTCAAGCGTTTGTATCGTCCTTTCGCTCTGCCCATCAGTTTGTGGATGATAGGCAGTACTCATGTCTAGACGAGTTCCTAATGCTTGCTGTAATGTCTACCAGAATCTTGAAATAAATCTGCCATCCCTATCAGAGATAATAGAGATTGGTATTCCATGTCTAGAGACGACTTCCTTCAAATACAGTCGTGCTAACTTCTCCATCTTGTCATCTTCTCTTATTGACAGGAAGTGTGCTGATTTGGTGAGACGATCAACTATTACCCAAATAGTATCAAAACCACTTGCAGTCCTTGGCAATTTAGTGATGAAATCCATGGTAATGTTTTCCCATTTCCATTCCGGGATTTTGGGTTGTTGAAGTAGACATGATGGTTTCTGATGCTCAGCTTTGACCTTAGAACACGTCAAACATTCTCCTACATATTTAGCAACATCGACTTTCATACCCGGCCACCAAAAATGTTTCTTAAGATCCTTGTACATCTTTTCCGTTCCAGGATGTATTGAGTATCTGGTTTTATGAGCTTCTCTAAGTACCATTTCTCTCATATCTCCAAACTTTGGTACCCAAATTCTTCCAGCCCTATACCGGGTTCCGTCTTCCCGAATATTAAGATGCTTCTCCAATCCTTTGGGTATTTCATCCCTTAAGTTTCCCTCTTTTAAAACTCCTTGTTGCGCCTCCTTTATTTGAGTAGTAAGGTTAGTGTGAATCATTATATTCATAGCTTTTACTCGAATAGGTTCTCTGTCCTTTCTACTCAAGGCGTCGGCTACCACATTTGCCTTCCCTGGGTGGTAACGAATCTCAAAGTCGTAATCATTCAACAATTCAACCCATCTGCGCTGCCTCATGTTCAGTTGTTTCTGATTAAATATGTGTTGAAGACTTTTGTGGTCGGTATATATAATACTTTTGACCTCATATAAGTAGTGCCTCCAAGTCTTTAATGCAAAAACAACCGCGCCTAATTCCAAATCATGCGTCGTATAATTCTGCTCGTGAATCTTCAATTGTCTAGACGCATAAGCAATTACTTTCGTTCGTTGCATTAATACACAACCGAGACCTTGCTTTGAGGAGTCACAATATATCACAAAATCATCATTCCCTTCAGGAAATGACAATATAGGTGTCGTAGTTAACTTTTTCTTCAACAATTGAAACGCTTTTTCTTGTTCATCCTTCCATTCAAATTTCCTCCCTTTATGCGTTAACGCAGTCAAAGGCTTTGCTATTTTGAAAAAAACTTGGATGAATCTCATGTAATAACCAGCTAGCCTTAAAAATAAGCGTATGTGTTTCGGAGTTTTTGGGGTTTCCCACTTTTCAACGGTTTCAATTTTTGCTGGATCCACTTGAATACCTTCTTTGTTCACTATATGACCGAGGAATTGAACTTCTTCCAACCAAAATGCACACTTTGAAAACTTAGCGTACAGTTTTCTTTTCTTAACAACTCTAGCACTTTTCTCAAATGTTCTTCATGCTCTTGGTCATTCTTTGAGTAAATAAGTATGTCATCGATGAAAACAATGACAAACTTGTCAATGTATGTTTAACGACCCGTCAAAGTACACTTGACGACCATCGTTATCTTGGTCCCACAGCTTGATCATAACTCTATATGAATTTAATAAATAACCTTGCATTCTTTGTTTAAAAATGATTTCCTATAAAGGAAATCTATCAAAATATGTAAGTTTAGAAAAACTATACATTATTACTTAATCAAAAGTTGACTAAAACAAAGTCAACAACATCCACTATTAAATGTATCAAAATAGAATGCAAGTTATTGTTTAACAAAAACTGCCATCATAAATATGCAGACTCTCTAAGCACAGCGGAAGCAATCAATCATGAACCTTAGAATAAAACATGCGAGTAACTGTCAACAAAAATGTTGAGTGAATTATAGGTTTCATATTGCAAACAATATTTAATTTAAACCATAAAAATTTATGTTTGAAAACATAAAAACCCTTTTTGGACCACAAAATTATATGCTAGAAAACATATAAAAACATTATTCCATTTTCTGTGAGCCACCTGGTAACCACTTAACCATTTATTTACCCTTGCCAAACACAATAAATAATATACACCGAACAAGTGTATCTTCAACTAAATACGAAGTACTAAACATTCCGATTATAAATTGCTAGCGCGACTAGCTCGAAATGGGGTTGTCAAACCCGATAGATCTATCCGTAGGATTCGCGTTCACCAGTAGAAACCAGTGATTACAGTTACCAGACTAGGAAATATTTTTGTTCAACTCACAATGAATAATTTAAATCAACTTCCACATGTGTCCAAAAATATAAAATAAATTGCATGTATTCTCATCCCAAAAGATTTAAAATAGAAAAATGAGACTATAACTCACCTTAATAGCAAACGAAGTAACCATACAAATAAACGAACAGCAATCGAAGTAAAGTGATCAGGAATGATCACAACGCCGACCTATAAATAAAGCAGGTCAATATAAATAACTAACTTAGGTCAATTCTTAGTATGATAGCTATTGTACATATTGCAAGTAGACATAGAACAATACTCAACATGCATCGGTTTGATCGGAACAGCGTACGGACACACACTTTCTATTTTTAGAAAGTTTCTATTTTTAGCAGGTTTCCATTTTTGGAAAGTTTCTATTTTTGGAAAGTTTCCAAATTTAGAAAGTTTCTATTTTTAGAAAGTTTTAAGTTAGGAAAGTTTCCTTATTTAGAAAGTCAACAAAAGTCAACTGAAAGTCAAAGTCAACCGAAAGTCAACTCAAAAGTCAACCTCGGTCAAACATAGTCAACATTAATTTTAAAAGTATAAGTTATAGTAATAATAATATAAGTTATAATGTTAATTAAAGTTAAATATGTATAATTATGTCATAACATAAGTTTAATTAAATTAAAATGAATTATTAAAGTTAACATAAGTTTAAATGATATATTTAATATAACATAAGTATTTAATTAATTAATTAAATATTAGTCATAATATAAGTATTATTAATTAATAATAAAATTTAAATCATATCATAAGTATTATTAACTAATAATGAATTATTAATCATATCATAAGTTTCTAATTATAATTATTAAATCATAAGTATTTAATAATTAAATTATAATTAAATAATAACTAAGACTTATAATAATTAAATAATTAATTAATCCTTATTATAAGTCTTATTATAATAATTTCATAATATAATTTTAATACTTATCATAAGTATTTTCCATTAATAATAAAAGTATTATTAATCATCAGTTTAATTAAAAGTTTAATTAAATCATAAGTAATAATTAAATGATATAATAAATATATATCATTAGTCTTAAATTATAATAATTACTTTTTATATCATAAGTAATTTAATAATAATGAAAATCATTATTTATATCATAAGTTTTATTTAATAACCATAAGTTTTAATTAAAAGTTCATCGGGTCATAACTTGAGCCCCGGGAATCAGTTTTCGGCGAGCCTTATATATATCTTCACCTAATCAACCCACCCGACACATTAGTATACTCAAGAACATCCCAAGAACTGTCACCAAGTCATGAATTACAGCTCTTAATCAGTTTGGACCTTTAATCCGCTCAAAAACGTGTTTTAGTCATAACGGGTGATCCGTGGCTCGGATTTCGATGACCCAAACATGAAAGTTCATCCCATCATCAATCCTAACACACTAGTACACCCTAAGGACCCTAAAAATGGTCACAAAGTCGGACCAAACCTGGTTCAATTCGTTTTCATAGTTTAATCTCCACATAACACCATTTTAATCATATCTTAAGCTCCGGGAATCGAAATGACATGAATCCGGAGTCTAAAATTAATGTCTTGATGAGAGGAACTCATATAGATACTTTAATTTCACTTTTATATCAGTTACATAATCAGAAATGAACGAAAATGCTGCTGTCCCAATTCAATCAAACCGAAAACATATATATTTGAGCATTTCTACGCATACAATCATCAATACAATAACATGTAATCATCATACTATCAATATAACATCAAAATACAGAAAATATAAGAAAAATTAAAAATCTAGGGTTAGGGTTTATACCCTAATCAAGAATCAAAAGATGTAGTCGCGTAGAGAACGAATAGTAGAATCCGATTATACAAGAAGCCCTTTGATCCAAGCTATAATTGAATGAAGATGATGATGAGAAGTGATGGTGTAGGTGACGGATAAGGATGGGAGAGGAGAGGAGAAGATGAGAAAAAAAATGATTAGGTTTACAAATGAGGGAAGTAGTGAGGTATTATGATCTAATGCCTCAAGTTTAGCCAAAATGCACCAAACACCCCTCCCCATGGATGTGTTGGCCGAAATTTTGGTAGGGTGGGCCCCTTAGTGGGCCAAATTTGATAAATGCTCAATAACTTGTGGCCCGAATGTCCGAACGAAGCCCGAAATGCGAAAACACCGCTACGCGATTGATTTTTCGGGGAGATAACAAATACGCGACGAATAAAATATATAAACACTAAATATAAACATATGACATTAAAATATCATATTTAAAATAATTAGGACTAAAAATCCCAAAAGCTTGCCCGTTGGTTTGAAAACCGAAAAGATTCGCCGGATAGAAATCCGCGACACGTAGAAACGTATAACTTGAAATATGAATACAAATATTCATATAACACATAATAACTAATATATTATTACTAAAATAATAATATAGATCATAGAAATGACGTGGAACGAATAACAATTAACGGTCGTTAAATAATTAACGGTAAAAGATAACGGAAAAAGTAGGGTCGTTACAGTACCTTCCTGTTACGGAAATTTCGTCCCGAAATTTAAGCAGGTGCAGGGGTTGACTCGGCATCTGAGAACAAATGCAGGTACTTCTGCCTCATCTGATCTTCACGCTCCCAAGTGAACCCGGGACCGCGTCTGGCGTTCCATCTAACTCGAACAATAGGAATTCTATTCTGCTTGAGAGTCTTAACATCTCGACCCATAATTTCAACAGGTTCCTCAATAAAATGTAGTTGCTTAACAACATGAAGCTCCTCTAGAGGAATAGTCTTATCGGCCTCGACCAAACACTTCTTTAAATTCGATACATGAAAAACGTCATGAACAGCACTGAGTTCTTGTGGCAATTTCAAACGATAAGCCACGTGTCTAACTCTCTCAATAATCTCAAACAGTCCAGCAAAATGAGGACTCAACTTTCTCCTTTTACCAAAACGTATTACGCCCTTTCAAGGTGATACCCTCAACATAACACGATCACCAACCTGAAATTCAATATCGTTCCTTCTCTTATTAGCATAACTCTTTCGTCGACTTCTGGCGGTTCTCAACATTCCCTTAATCTGTACGATCTTCTCGGTAGTCTCATGAATAATTTCTGGACCTGCGAGTTGAGCATCCCCAACCTCATTCCAGCAGACAGGAGACATACACTTTCTACCATACAGCGCTTCAAAAGGTGCGGCATAATACTTGCATGATAACTGTTATTATAAGAAAATTCAGCCAGTGGCAAGTACTTATCCCAACCATTACCAAAATCATTGATGCATGCTCGTAACATGTCTTCCAACGTTTGAATGGTCCTCTCACTCTGTCCATCTGACCGTGGATGATAAGCAGTGTTCATATCCAATTTAGTTCCCAAAGCATCTTGTAAGGACTGCCAAAACCTCGATGTAAATCAACTGTCTCGTTCCGAAATAATCGATACGGGAACACCATGTCTCGAAACAATCTCCTTCAAATACAAATGAGTAAGCTTCTTCATTGAATCTGTTTCCTTAATTGGCAAGAAATGAGTTGACTTAGTGAGTCAATCAACAATCACCCAAATGGTACCATAACCACCAACAACTCTTGGTAACTTCGTAATAAAGTCCATCGTAATACCTTCCCACTTCCACTCGAGAATTTCAGGTTGCACCAAAAGTCCTGACGGTTCTGATGTTCAGCTTTAACCTTAGCACAAGTCAAACACTTAGCCACATACGTAGCCACATCAGACTTCAAATGAGGCTGCCAATACAACTCCTTAAGATGAATAGAGTACCTAGACTTATGAGCCTCATCTAAAACAAGTTGTCGCAGATCACCAAACTTCGGAACCCAAAGGCGTCCCGTAAAATACCGAGTACCATCGGTTCGTACCTCTAATTGTTTACTCAAGCCTCGGACCTTCCCGTTACAAAATTCTCCTCCTTCAAGGCTTCTTGGTGTGCCTCAAGAATCTGCCTTGCGAGGTTTGTTCGAATGGACATATTTAAGTCCCTAAACCTATGAGGTTCAGTCCTCTCTTTATGACTTAACGTATCGGCCTCAACATTAGCCTTCCCTGGATGATATAAAAGTTCACAATCAAAATCATTCAACGTCTCAATCCATCTTCGTTGCCTCATATTCAACTGTTTCTGATCAAGGATATGTTGAAGACTTTTGTGATCAGTGTACACAGTACTTTTGACCCCATATAAGTAATGTCTCCAATTCTTGAGTGCGAACACAACAGATCCCAATTCTACATCATGGGTTGTATAATTATGTTCATAAATCTTCAACAGACGTGACGCGTAAACAATGACTTTCTTTCGTTGCATCAAAACACAACCAAAGTCTTGACACGGAGCATCACAATAGATAACAAGATCATCACTACCCTCAGGTAGTGATAATATCGGTGCAGAAGTTAACTTCTTCTTCAGAGTTTGGAAAGCAGACTCTTGTTCACTCTTCCACTCGTACTTCTTCCCCTTATGCGTTAAAGCAGTCAGAGGTTTCGCTACTCGTGAAAAATCTTGAATGAACCTTCTATAATAGTCTGCTAATCCTAGAAACTGGCGAATTTGAGTAGGAGTTTTCGAAAATTTCCCATTTCCCAATTGCCTCAATCTTAGCAGGATCAACTTGAATTCCCTTTTTAATAACAACGTGCCTAAGGAATTGAACTTCTTTCAACCAGAACGCACATTTAGAAAAATTCAGCATACATCTCTTCTTTTCTTAACAAATCAAGCACTTATTTTCGTGCTCTTGATCACTTCTTGGAATAGATAAGGATACCATCGATGAAAACGTTAACGAATTTATCCAGATATGAGCTACACACACGGTTCATGAGGTCCATGAACACAGCAGGTGTGTTAGTCAATCTGGACGGCATAACAAGAAATTCGCAGTGACCATAACAGGTACGAAAAGCGGTTTTTAGAATATCAGTTTCTTTAGTCCGTAGTTGGTGATAACCGGAATGAAGGTCAATCTTAGAATAAACGGACGAACCTTGAAGTTGATCGAACTGATCATCAATTCTCGGAAGAGGGTAACGGTCCTTAACTGTAAGCTTGTTCAACTCGCGATAATCAATACACCATCGGAACGAACCACCTTTCTTCTTAACAAACAAAACAGGAGCTCCCCAAGGGGATGAACTGGAATGAATGAAATGTAGTTGCAACAATGAAGGAAGAAATATATGGAGTAGTCACATCGGTGGCATAGGTATTTAAGGCAATTCTCTCAAAGGAGATAATGAGGATCATGGACTTCAAAGAAAATTTTCATTACATTTCCGATAGGAAGACGTACGAAAGGTGTGATATTTCAACGAGAGTGAACTTCCTTGTACAATGAGCGAGAAAATCTAGGATTCATCCATATTCTTAAATTTATGTGCGGATGAAAAGAACGCCAATCATGGGTTATAAAGAATGGTCGACTCCAGGTGAGATGAATCTCCAAAAATAATTTCGTGTACCTCAAAGTATTGAATCCTAGGATTGATGTTTACGAGGGTGTTGCGGTTAACAACGAATTTTGAGAGTAGAAACTCCTCAAACGGTCTAGTGTAATATATATCCATGATACCCACTATACAACAGTTGAGGTAGAAACCCACCTAGCGCCTTTTCTACAATAGGGTGACCACCGAGTGTACCCCAGAAAATTGATTCATCGATCCGCATTTCGGCCATGTCCAACGATAAGAGGGAAAATTTTATGAGCGCAAAGACTTTACAACAAATTTTATAAACCGACATCCAAAGTGGCGTAAGAGTTTCTATCAATGAACTTAATGGTAAGTTTCATCCTTAAACGGAGGATGAGAAGAACTGTGATCCAGACACTCTGTAGGGTAATGCGAAAAGTTGATAAAATTAATCAAAGGAGTTTTGAAAAAGCTTTAAACGTTTGATGTGACAACATAAATGGAACGAAGTTCTTAGTAATTTAGAAGTATGTACAATGTGTACCATTTTATATAAAATAATTTGACTTAATTAAACAACTCAATAAAGGTGTGGTTTTAAAATAATTTTGAAGGTATAATTTAGTATGTACTAATCAAAATAGGTTAAGGTAAACTTATTCATTTGAATCCATACGTACATATATGATTTTATAAATTGTATACATGACAAAATATTTCATTACTTCTATTCGCCCATAAATCCGTGAGAACCACCCAATTAAACAAATGTGTAAAACTCCCGATGATAAACAGAGTATCTGTATTTCAGAGGTTACAAGTTGAAGTAAGATCGTGAAAGATCGAGTAAATGACTTGAATCGTCGTGCGACATTTGACCAACAAATGTTACGAGGTCATGAAAACCAATGACTTAAATGTTGTTTTGACTATTATCAGGACATAAGTCCTTGGGCCAAAACTGTTCCCGAGCGAAGCTGTTGCTAACAAGCGAGTTATGAAAGGGTAGAGCATGAGATAGATAATCTAGTTAAGACGAGCTCCTCGTATATCAACAAATAAGATAATGAATATTTTCCCTACCCATGTAATACATCGGAATTTCTAAATGAGTAGTGTAAAAATTTTCTTTGACTCGCTTTCTATTCCTCATATCACAATATTGGGACTTCTTTATGAATTAACGTAATATAATCACGTTGGCCTGACGCCATTATATTTCACTAATTCATAGTTCCATTCCAATAGCACTACATGAGGTTAGGACACACGATCAACCTCGAATTTCCACACACTTTCTCTAAAATAATTTCTTAAACAGTGTGCTAAGGATAGGCAAAAACATCAAAAGTAATGGATAGGAGTAACGATGACATAAAAATGTCTTCGGAGTACCAAGAATCTCTAAAAGTCAAGAATGGCGTCTTTCGGTTAAAAAACCAAAGCACATAGGCACAACGGCACAAAGGCACGTAATATAACAAGAATGTTATATACCTAAACATAATAGCTGATATTGAAATGCCGAGCCTTTAGAAGTCAAGAATGACATCTCGTGTAATATAATTCAAAAGTTATATACATAACCATAATAGATGACATAGAAATGTCGAAAATTCCAGAAGTCATGAATGGCATTCCTCGGTTTCACTAACCGACGTGTTCTTATAAAAGATAAACTCGCATGAGTCGGAGGATACGTTTAAATCAGAATGGAAGTTCCTCCCGGATTCAGAACATATGAAGGAGATGTACGTATATGAAAACTATATACATACCAATATGATACAAATAATCACATATAATAATATATTATAGGCCGGGCTGTTGACTAGACTCACTAATGCACCCTATTGACTCGGGTAACGACATCAATGCAGCCTAATTCCCTACAACCAATGCTCTGATACCAACTTTAACGACCCGTCAAAGTACACTTGACGACCATTGTTATCTTGGTCCCACAGCTTGATCATAACTCTATATGAATTTAATAAATAACCTTGCATTCTTTGTTTAAAAATGATTTCCTATAAAGGAAATCTACCAAAATATGTAAGTTTAGAAAAATCATACATTATTACTTAACCAAAAGTTGACCAAAACAAAGTCAACAACATCCACTATTAAATGTATCAAAATAGAATACAAGTTATTGTTTAACAAAAGCTGCCATCATAAATATGCTGACTCTCTAAGCACAGCGGAAGCAATCAATCATGAACCTGAGAATAAAACATGCGAGTAACTGTCAACAAAAATGTTGAGTGAATTATAGGTTTCATATTGCAAACAATATTTAATTTAAACCATAAAAATTTATGTTTGAAAACATAAAAACCCCTTTTTGGACCACAAAATTATATGCTAGAAAACATATAAAAACATTATTCCATTTTCCGTGAGCCACCTGGTAACCACTTAACCATTTATTTACCCTTGCCAAACACAATAAATAATATACACCGAACAAGTGTATCTTCAACTAAATACGAAGTACTAAACATTTCGATTATAAATTGCTAGCGCGACTAGCTCGAAATGGGGTTGTCAAACCTAATAGATCTATCCGTAGGATTCGCGTTCACCAGTAGAAATCAGTGATTACAGTTACCAGACTAGGGAATATTTTTGTTCAACTCACAATGAATAATTTAAACCAACTTCCACATGTGTCCAAAAATATAAAATAAATTGCATGTATTCTCATCTCAAAAGATTTAAAATAGAAAAATGGGACTATAACTCACCTTAATAGCAAACGAAGTAACCATACAAATAAACGAACAGCAATCTAAGTAAAGTGATCAGGAATGATCACAACACCGACCTATAAATAACGCAGGTCAATATAAATAACTAACTTAGGTCAATTCTTAGTATGATAGCTATTGTACATGTTGCAAGTAGACATAGAACAATACTCAACATGCATCGGTTTGATCGGAACAGCGTACGGACACACACTTTCTATTTTTAGAAAGTTTCTATTTTTAGCAGGTTTCCATTTTTGGGAAGTTTCTATTTTTGGAAAGTTTCTATTTTTGGAAAGTTTCTATTTTTGGAAAGTTTCTATTTTTGGAAAGTTTCCAAATTTAGAAAGTTTCTATTTTTTAGAAAGTTTTAAGTTAGGAAAGTTTCCTTATTTAGAAAGTCAACAACAGTCAACTGAAAGTCAAAGTCAACCGAAAGTCAACTCAAAAGTCAACCTCGGTCAAACATAGTCAACATTAATTTTAAAAGTATAAGTTATAATAATAATATAAGTTATAATGTTAATTAAAGTTAAATATGTATAATTATGTCATAACATAAGTTTAATTAAATTAAAATGAATTGTTAAAGTTAACATAAGTTTAAATGATATATTTAACATAACATAAGTATTTAATTAATTAATTAAATATTAGTCATAATATAAGTATTATTAATTAATAATAAAATTTAAATCATATCATAAGTATTATTAATTAATAATGAATTATTAATCATATCATAAGTTTCTAATTATAATTATTAAATCATAAGTATTTAATAATTAAATTATAATTAAATAATAACTAAGCCTTATAATAATTAAATAATTAATTAATCCTTATTATAAGTCTTATTATAATAATTTCATAATATAAGTTTAATACTTATCATAAGTATTTTCCATTAATAATAAAAGTATTATTAATCGTCAGTTTAATTAAAAGTTTAATTAAATCATAAGTAATAATTAAATGATATAATAAATATATATCATTAGTCTTAAATTATAATAATTACTTTTTATATCATAAGTAATTTAATAATAATGAAAATCATTATTTATATCATAAGTTTTATTTAATAACCATAAGTTTTAATCAAAAGTTCATCGGGTCATAACTTGAGCCCCGGGAATCAGTTTTCGGCGAGCCTTATATATATCTTCACCTAACCAACCCACCCGACACATTAGTATACTCAAGAACATCCCAAGAACAGTCACCAAGTCCTGACTTACAGCTCTTAATCAGTTTGGACCTTTAATCCGCTCAAAAACGTGTTTTAGTCATAACGGGTGATCCGTGGCTCGGATTTCGATGACCCGAACATGAAAGTTCATCCCATCATCAATCCTAACACACTAGTACACCCTAAGGACCCTAAAAATGGTCACAAAGTCGGACCAAACCTGGTTCAATTCGTTTTCATAGTTTAATCTCCACATAACACCATTTTAATCATATCTTAAGCTCCGGGAATCGAAATGACATGAATCCGGAGTCTAAAATTAATGTCTTGATGAGAGGAACTCATGTAGATACTTTAATTTCAATTTTATATCAGTTACATAATCAGAAATGAAGAAAATGCTGCTGTCCCAATTCAATCAAACCGAAAACATATATATTTGAGCATTTCTACGCATACAATCATCAATACAATAACATGTAATCATCATACTATCAATATAACATCAAAATACAGAAAATATAAGAAAAATTAAAAATCTAGGGTTAGGGTTTATACACTAATCAAGAATCAAAAGATGTAGTCGCGTAGAGAACGAAGAGTAGAATCCGATTATACAAGAAGCTCTTTGATCCAAGCTATAATTGAATGAAGATGATGATGAGAAGTGGTGGTGTAGGTGATGGCTAAGGATGGGAGAGGAGAGGAGAAGATGAGAAAAAAAAAATGATTAGGTTTACAAATGAGGGAAGTAGTGAGGTATTATGATCTAATGCCTCAAGTTTAGCCAAAATGCACCAAACACCCCTCCCCATGGATGTGTTGGCAAAAATTTGATAAATGCTCAATAACTTGTGGCCCGAATGTCCGAACGAAGCCCGAAACGCGAAAACACCGCTACGCGATTGATTTTTCGGGGAGATAACAAATACGCGACGAATAAAATATATAAACACTAAATATAAACATATGACATTAAAATATCATATTTAAAATAATTAGGACTAAAAAAATCCCAAAAGCTTGCCCGTTGGTTTGAAAACCGAAAAGATTCGCCGGATAGAAATCCGCGACACGTAGAAACGTATAACTTGAAATATGAATACAAATATTCATATAACACATAATAATTAATATATTATTACTAAAATAATAATATAGATCATAGAAATGACGTGGAACGAATAACAATTAACGGTCGTTAAATAATTAACGGTAAAAGATAACGGAAAAATTAGGGTCGTTACAGTATGGTCCACACACTCGGTTCATGAGGTCCATGAACACAGCTGGTGCGTTAGTCAACACAAATGGCATAACCATAAACTCGTAATGTCTGTAACGCGTCCTAAAAGTAGTCTTCGGAATGTCATCCTCCTTCACCCGCATTTGATGATACCCAGAACGTAAATCAATCTTCGAATAAACCGACGAGCCTTGTAGTTGATCAAATAAGTCGTCGATTCTCGGTAGTGGGTAGCGGTTATTGATGGTAAGTTTTTTCAACTCTCGGTAGTCGATACACAACCTAAATGTACCATCTTTCTTCTTGACAAACAGAACAGGAGCTCCCCATGGTGATGTACTTGGTTGAATGAAACCACGCTCTAAAAGTTCCTGTAATTGACTTTTTAATTCTTTCATTTCGCTGGGTGCGAGTCTGTATGGAGCACGAGCTATTGGTGCAGTTCCTGGTACAAGATCTATTTGAAATTCAACGGATCGATGTGGGGGTAATCCCGGTAATTCTTTCGGAAATACATCGGGAAATTCTTTTGCGACAGGAACATCATTGATGTTCTTTTCTTCAGGTTTAACTTCCTTGATGTGTGCTAGAATGACGTAACAACCTTTTCTTATTAGTTTTTGCACCTTCAAACTACTAATAAGATTTAATTTCTCATTGTTCTTTTCTCCGTACACCATTAAAGGTTTTCCTTTTTCACGCATAATGCGAATCGCATTTTTGTAACAAACGACCTCTGCTCTCACCCTTTTCAACTAGTCCATACTAATTATTACATCAAAACTCCCTAACTCGACTGGTATTAAATCAATTTTAAATGTTTCATCACTCAGTTTAATTTCTCTATCCCGACATATATTATCTGCTGAAATTAATTTACCGTTTGCTAATTCGAGTAAAAATTTACTATTCAAAGGCGTCAATGGGCAACTTAACTTAGCACAAAAATCTCTACTCATATAGCTTCTATCCGCACCCGAATCAAATAAAACATAAGCAGATTTATTATCAATAAGAAACGTACCCGTAACAAGCTCCGGGTCTTCCTGCGCTTCTGCCGTATTAATATTGAAAACTCTTCCGCGGCCCTGCCCATTAGTATTCCCCTGATTCGGGTAATTACTTCTAATGTGGCCCGGTTTTCCACATCCATAACAAACAAAGGCGGCATTACTTGTTTCGCCACTATTTGTTCCTTTAGTTCTGTTAAACTTTGGTCCATAGACCTCACACTTTTTTGCACCATGGCTAGTTCTTTTACACTTGGTGCAAAATGTCGTGCAGAACCCATTCTGGTGGTACTCTTCACACCTTTGGCATTTTTGGTTTTTGTTGCCGTTGTTGTTATTGAGGCTGTTGTTGGGATTGTTATTGTTGTTGGAACGGTTGTTGTAGTTATTGTTGTTGTTGGGACATTTGTTGTAGTTATTGTTGGGATTGCAGTTATTGTTGCGATTGTTGTTGCGGTTGTGGTTGTAATTGTTGTTGTTGTTGTTGTTGTTGTTGTTGTTGTTGTATTGGTGATTCTTGTCACCGTTTTCCTCCCACTTCCTCTTGAGTTGTTTCGTGTTGGCTTCTTCGGCCGCCTGCTCTTTAATTCTTCCCTCAATTAGATTTATGAGTTTATGAGCCATTCGACTTGCCTTTTGTATGGAAACGGGCTCGTGTGAACTCACATCTTCTTGAATCCTTACTGGTAACCCTTTTATAAACGCGTCGATCTTCTCTTCTTCATCTTCGAACGTTCCTGGACATAATAGGCACAACTCTGTGAATCATCGTTCATATGTGGTAATGTCGAACCCTTGTGTTCGTAACTCTCTAAGCTCTATCTTGAGCTTATTGACTTCGTTTCTAGGACGGTACTGCTCGTTCATCAATTGCTTGAATGCCGACCATGGTAGTGCGTAAGCAGCATTTTGTCCTACCTGTTCAAAATAGGTGTTCCACCATGTTAACGCAGTACCTGTGAAGGTATGCGTAGCGTACTTAACTTTGTCCTCTTCAGTACACTTACTTATGGCAAACACCGATTCGACCTTCTCGGTTCACCATTTCAATCCGATTGGTCCTTCGGTTCCATCAAATTCCAAAGGTTTGCAGGCAGTGAATTTTTTTTAGGAGCATCCTACACGATTTCTTGTGGAATTAGTTCCACTGCTAGATCCAGAGTTATTGTTATTTTTCATCGTAGCCTGTACTGCGGCTATGTTTGCTGCTAGGAAAACATGGAAGTCTTCCTCACTCATGTTCAAATTCTGACGAGTTGCCGGTGCCATTTCCTTCAAAAATAGCCCAAAAGAATTAAGTTAATCATATAGAATTTTAAGAGTAGTCAATAGTATTTCGTAGCATAGTATGAACTCATTTATAAAAGTTTTTTCTTCATATTAGCATTTTATAGTTTTAATTCGGGTAGTACCTACCCGTTAAGTTCATACTTAGTAGCTAATATACAATTCAACTACAATAATTCTATATGAAAAAACTGATTATAATAATATATCGCGTTCAAATTTATACAATATTTTACAAACTTACAATACCACTATTATACATATATATAGGATGAAATATAGCACATAATAACTTTGCTACTCGACAGCTATAAAGGCAATTCTAGTTAATACGCAAGTCGTTCAGCAAAAGAAATAAAGACACGTAATTCATAAGTCCAGAAACAAGTCATGCATTCTGGTTTTACTAAGACGACTTCCCATCCTTGGTCTTGTGGAAAGTAACCGTTATGACCATTGGCTAGGCAGCATGTTGTAATGTCATCAAAAGGACGAGGGTTTCGTAATGTCCAGCAGCCCCGTAATAATCTAAAAAACTAGTTTTCCAACCTCAACTACTGAATCCGTCACTTGTGGAAAGGTTTTATTTAAAAGTTGTAATCCGATGTTCTTTTTCTCACTTTGGTAAGAAGCGAACATCACTAACCCGTAAGCATAACATGCTTCTTTATGTTGCATGTTAGAAGCTCTTTCTAACTCGCGAAATCCTATGTTGGGATATGTTGAGTCAAAATAGGTTCTTAACCCGTAGCGTAAAATTGCATTTGGGTTCCCCGCATTTAACGCTTTAAAGAAAACACAGCGTAACTTACGGTCTCCCCAATGTGATATACCCCACCTATCAAAGGAAAGCCTTTTATAAACTAAGGCATTTCTGAAAAGTCTTTCAAATGTTTGACAAGTTAATTTCGCCATAACTAAATGTGCTGATGAATTCTGACCGACTCTAGACAAGATTTCCTCAATCATATCCTCTGGTAGGTCTTCTAAAATATTCGGTTGTCTACCCTTAACATCCATTTTGTTTTTATACTGTAAAATAGGCAAGGATTAGATTCATAAAAGATAATTAACAAACAATACAAGCATTTTTTACATAGAACATAAAAGTACAAGCACACTACAATACATATAATACACAACATGATTACAACTCCCTAATCTGAATCACTGATTTCTTCTTCTTCGGACTTGGTTCGCTTTCCTAATTTTCTAGGGATATATGGTATTCCTCTAATACGAGCCATCGTTTTCCACAATGGTTTAGAAAAACCTGGTGGTTTAGAGGTTCCCGAGTTATTGTTACACTTTAGGAAATACGGATGTTGCCAATACATATAAAGCTCATCTGGGTTGGAATCAGGTTTCTCTATTTTTATACATTTTCCCTTATTATTTTCTTTTGCTATATTAAATTGGGTCGAGGTAATTTCTATAACATCATCGGAATCCTCATCGGGATCCGATTCATCGAAAAATTGGTAATCTTCCCAATATTTTGCTTCCTCGGCGGAAATACCATTGACCATTTTTAACTTTGGTCCGGTGATTAAGGATTTTCTTTTATTTAAACGATTTACTGTAGGTATCAATATTTCTTCCTCCGGAACCTCTTCTTCTTCTTCCGGTTCCTCCTCTTCCGATTCCTCCTCTTCTGGTTCCTCTTCTTCCAGTTCCTCTTCTTCTGGTTCCTCCTCTTCCGGTTCCTCTTCGGGAATTTGTGAATCTTCCCAAAGTATATTCGACTCTTCATTATTATTAGGTGAGTCGATGGGATTTGTACTAGTGGTAGACATCTATCACACAATATCAAACACATTAAGAGGTTAATATATCACATAATAATTACATGTTAATAATATATAGTTTCCAACAAAAGTGTTAAGCAATCGTTTTTAAAGAAAATACGGTCGAAGTCCAGACTCACTAATGTATCCTAACAACCTCGATAAGACACACTAATGCAAATTTCTGGTTCTCTAAGACCAATGCTCGAATACCAACTGAAATGTCCCGTTCATATTGATTATAAACATTCCATATTTATTGATTTCATCGCGAGGTTTTGACCTCTATATGAGACGTTTTTCAAAGACTGCATTCATTTTTAAAACAACCATAACCTTTATTTTATCGATAAAGTTTTAAAAAGCATTACGTAGATTATCAAATAATGATAATCTAAAATATACCATTTACACACGACCATTACATAATGGTTTACAATAAGAATATATTACATCAAAAATAAGTTTCTTGAATGCAGTTTTTACATAATATCATACAAGCATGGACTCCAAATCTTGTCCTTATTTTAGTATGCAACAGCGGAAGCTCTTAATAATCACCTGAGAATAAACATGCTTAAAACGTCAATAAAAATGTTGGTGAGTTATAGGTTTAACCTATATATTATCAAATCATAATAATAGACCACAAGATTTCATATTTCAATACATCCCATACATGGAGATAAAAATCATTCATACGGTGAACACCTGGTAACCGACATTAACAAGATGCATATAGAGTATCCACATCATTCTGGGACAGCCATCGGACATGATAAAATCGAAGTACTAAAGCATTCCAAATTCCAGAATGGGGCTTGTTGGGCCCGATAGATCTATCTTTAGGATTCGCGTCAATTTGAGGGTCTGTTCCCAAATTCTTAGGCTACCAAGCTAAAAAGGGGCATATTCGGCTTCAATCATTCACCCATATAAAGTAGTTTCATTTACTTGTGTCTATTTTATAAAATATTTATAAAATCGCATGTATTCTCATCCCAAAATATTAGATTTTAGAAGTGGGACTATAACTCACTTTCACAGATTTTTACTTCGTCGGGAAGTAAGACTTGGCCACTGGTCAATTCACGAACCTATAACAAATATGTACATCTATATCAAAGTATGTTCAAAATATATTTACAACATTTTTAATACGTTTTACTGTTTTAAGTTTATTAAGTCAGCTGTCCTCGTTAGTAACCTACATCTAGTTGTCCATAGTTAGATGTACAGAAATAAATCGATATATATTATTTTGAATCAATCCACGACCCAGTATATATACATCTCAGGCTAGATCACAACTCAAAGCATATATATTTTTGGAATAAACCTCAACCCTGTATAGCTAACTCTAACATTACTACATATAGAGTGTCTATGGTTGTTCCAAATAACATATATACATGGGTCGATATGATATATCAAAACATTTCCATACGTGTCTATGGTATCCCAAGATTACATAATATATTAGAATACATGTATAATACAATATGAGTTAGCTAGGATATGATTAATATAGATTTGTTACCAATTTTCACGTAGCTACAACAAGCAAAAATATCCAATCTTGTTTTACCCATAACTTCTTCGTTTTAAATACGTTTTGAGTGAATCCAATTGCTATGGTTTCATATTGAACTTAAGTTTATGAATCTATACAGAAAAAGTATAAGTTTATAGTCAGAAATATAGGTTACAAGTCGTTTTTGTAAAGGTAGTCATTTCAGTCGAAAGAACGACGTCTAGATGACCATTTTGGAAAACATACTTCCACTTTGAGTTTAACCATGATTTTTGGATATAGTTTCATGTTCATAAGAAAAATCATTTTCCCAGAAGAACAACTTTTAAATCAAAGTTTAACATAGTTTTTAATTAACTAACCCAAAACAGCCCGCGGTGTTACTACGACGGCGTATATCCAGTTTTACGGTGTTTTTGTGTTTTCAGGTTTTAAATCGTTAAGTTAGCATATCATATAGATATAGAACATGTGTTTAGTTGATTTTAAAAGTCAAGTTAGAAGGATTAACTTTTGTTTGTGAACAAGTTTAGAATTAACTAAACTATGTTCTAGTGATTACGAGTTTAAACCTTCGAATAAGATAGTTTTATATATATGAATCGAATGATGTTATGAACATCATTACTACCTCAAGTTTAGTAGGTAAACCTACTGGAAGTGACAAGAAATGATCTAGCTTCAAAGGATCTTGGATGGCTTGAAAGTTCTTGAAGTAGGATCATGACACAAAACAAGGTCAAGTAAGATTTTTACTCGAATTAAGATAGTTTATAGTTATAGAAATTGAATCAAAGTTTGAATATGAATATTACCTTGAATAAGAAAGATAACCTACTGTAAATAATAAAGGTTTCTTGATCTTAGATGATTACTTGGAATGGATTAGAAAGCTTGGAAGTAAACTAGTAAACTTGAAAGGATTTTCGAAGTGTTCTTGAAGTGTTCTTCCTAAGATGATTATAGCTTGATTATTGAAGTAATTTTTGATAAATATGATGATTAGCTACTGGAAAAATTCATTCATAAGTGTGTGTGTGTGTGTGTGTGTGTGTGTTGAGAGAGAATTAGAAAGAGAATTGGAAGTGAAATGGAGTGAATGATGAGTGGTAAGTGGTGAGTGGTGAGTGGGGTTAAAAGGAGTTCTAATTAGTTGACTAGTTCATGGTAGAAGTTAAAATTGATTAGTCATGCATGACATAATCAAGAGTGGAATCCCATGCTAGTTTCTATTGGTATATACCCATAGTAAGTACGTCTAGAAGCTGTGTATAATTCGGGTATGAATACGACTAGAATTCTTGATGAAAAAAAATGGGAATGTAACTGTAACCATTTTTGTTAAGTATGAGTGTTTTGATATATGTCTTGAAGTCTTCCAAAATTATATTAATACATCTAAATACACTACATGTATATACATTTTAACTGAGTCGTTAAGTCATCGTTAGTCGTTACATGTAAGTGTTGTTTTGAAACCTTTAAGTTAACGATCTCATTTAATGTTTTTAACCCATTGTTTATTATATCTAATGAGATGTTAAATTATTATATTATCATGATATTATGATATATTAATATATCTAAATATGATATATATATATATATACATTTAAATGTTGTTACAATGATAATCGATACATATATGCCTCGTTTCGAAATCCTTAAGTTAGTAGTCTTGTTTTTACATATGTAGTTCATTGTTAATATACTTAATGATATGTTTACTTATCATAATACCATGTTAACTATATATATATATATATATATATATATATATATATATATATATATATATATATATATCCATATATATGACATCGTATAGTTTTTACAAGTTTTAACGTTCGTGAATCACCTGTCAACTTGGGTGGTCAATTGTCTATATAAAACCTATTTCAATTAATCAAGTCTTAACAAGTTTGATTGCTTAACATGTTGGAAACACTTAATTATATAAATATCAATTTCATTTAATATATATAAACATGGAAAAGTTCGGGTCACTACAGCAGTCCTTGACAATTTCGTAATGAAATCCATGGTTATTCTTTCCCATTTCCACTGAGGAATTTCCAGTTGTTGCAATAATTCTGACGGCTTTTGGTGCTCAGCTTTGACCTTCGCACATGTCAAACATTTGCTTACATAAGTAGCAATTTCTGTCTTCATATTAGGCCACCAATAGAATTTCTTGATATCGTGGTACATTTTCCCGTTTCCTGGGTGAATTGAGTACCTCGTTTTGTGTGCTTCATCCAGTACTAGTTATCTTAGGTTACCATGTTTTGGTACCCATATCCTACCAGCAAAATACAGGGTTCCATCGGCTTTAACTTCAAGCTGTTTTTCTAACCCTTTGCTCATTTCGCCTTTTTCGTTTTCTTCTTTTAAAGCTTCTAACTGTGCTGCTTGAATTTACTTTGTGAGATTAGTACGAATTGTAATGTTCAAAGCTCGAACCCTAAGAGGTTTTACTCTTTCTTTACGACTTAGGGCATCAGCTACAACATTAGCCTTTCCGGGGTGGTAACGGATTTCACAATCGTAATCGTTTAATAACTCTATCCAGCGACGTTGCCTCATATTGAGTTGTTTTTGATCAAAAATATGCTGAAGACTCTTATGGTCGGTGTATACTGTACACTTGGTGCCATATAGATAGTGTCTCCATATTTTGAGTGCAAAAACTACTGCTCCAAGTTCCAAATCGTGCGTCGTATAGTTCCTTTCGTGAATTTTTAGTTGTCGTGAGGCTTATTTGATAACTTTTGTGCGTTGCATCAATACACATCCTAAACCTTGGCGCGAAACGTCACAATAGATCACGAAATCATCATTTCCTTCCGGTAATGACAAAATGGGTGCAGACGTTAACTTCTTCTTTAAAAGTTGAAATGCGGATTCCTGTTCTGTGGACCAATCATACTTCTTTCCCTTTTGAGTCAATGCAGTTAAGGGTTTGGCGATTTTAGAGAAATCTTGAATGAATCTTCGGTAGTAACCAGCAAGACCTAAGAATTGGCGAATTTGTGTCAGAGTCTTCGGTGTTTCCCATTTACTAATGGCTTCGATCTTGGCAGGGTCAACTTTAATTCCATGTTTACTGACAACATGGCCTAAAAACTATACCTCTTGTAACCAGAAATCACACCCTTATAAAATTTTGCGTACAGTTCTTCTTTCTTGAGTATTTCTAGTACCAGTCTTAAGTGCTGCTCATGTTCTTCCTTATTTTTCGAGTAAATCAATATGTCGTCGATAAAAACAATGACAAATTTGTCTAAATACGGTCTGCAGATGCGATTCATTAGATCCATGAATACTGCTGGAGCATTAGTCAATCCAAAAGGCATGACTAAAAACTCATAGTGACCGTAACGGGTTCTGAACGCGGTTTTAGGAACATCTTCTTCCTTCACTCTCAGCTGATGGTATCCGGAGCGTAGATCAATCTTAGAATAAATACTTGATCCTTGCAATTGATCAAACAAATCATCAATCCTCGGTAATGGGTACCGATTCTTGATCGTTAATTTGTTTAATTCTCGGTAATCTATGCACATTCTCATAGATCCATCCTTCTTCTTGACGAACAGAATATGAGCACCCCAAGGTGAATAACTAGGACGAATAAATCCACGATCCGATAATTCTTGTAATTGGCTTTGTAATTCTTGCATCTCGGAAGGTGCAAGTCTATATGGGGATCGGGCTATGGGTGCGGCTCCTGGTATGAGATCAATATGAAATTCTACACATCTGTATGGAGGTAGCCCAGGTAATTCTTCTGGAAATACTTCAGGATATTCTCTCACAACTGGTACGTCGTCGATGCTTCTTTCTTCAGTTTTAATTTTCTTCATGTGTGCTAAAATGGCATAACAACCTTTTCTTATAAGTTTCTGGGCCTTCATACAGCTGATAAGGTTCAGCTTCGAGTTGCTCTTCTCCCCATAAATCATCAATGACGTTTCATCCTTACTATAGTGACCTGAACTTTTCCATGTTTATATATATTAATTGAGATTGATATTTACATGATTAAATGTTTCCAACATGTTAAGCAATCAAACTTGTTAAGACTTGATTAATTGAAATATGTTTCATATAGACAATTGACCACCCAAGTTGACCGGTGATTCACGAACGTTAAAACTTGTAAAAACTATATGATGACATATATATGGATATATATATAGTTAACATGATACTATGATAAGTAAACATATCATTAAGTATATTAACAATGAACTACATATGTAAAAACAAGACTACTAACTTAATGATTTTTAAACGAGACATATATGTAACGATTATCGTTGTAAAGACATTTAATGTATATATATCATATTAAGAGATATTCATACATGATAATATCATGATAATATAATAATTTAAAATCTCATTTGATATTATAAACATTGGGTTAACAACATTTAACAAGATCGTTAACCTAAAGGTTTCAAAACAACACTTACATGTAACGACTAACGATGACTTAACGACTCAGTTAAAATGTATATACATGTAGTGTTTTAATATGTATTTATACACTTTTGAAAGACTTCAATACACTTATCAAAATACTTCTACTTAACAAAAATGCTTACAATTACATCCTCGTTCAGTTTCATCAACAATTCTACTCGTATGCACCCGTATTCGTACTCGTACAATACACAGCTTTTAGATGTATGTACTATTGGTATATACACTCCAATGATCAGCTCTTAGCAGCCCATGTGAGTCACCTAACACATGTGGGAACCATCATTTGGCAACTAGCATGAAATATCTCATAAAATTACAAAAATATGAGTAATCATTCATGACTTATTTACATGAAAACAAAATTTCATATCCTTTATATCTAATCCATACACCAACGACCAAAAACACCTACAAACACTTTCATTCTTCAATTTTCTTCATCTAATTGATCTCTCTCAAGTTCTGTCTTCAAGTTCTAAGTGTTCTTCATATATTTTACAAGTTCTAGTTACATAAAATCAAGAATACTTTCAACTTTGCTAGCTCACTTCCAATCTTGTAAGGTGATCATCCAACCTCAAGAAATCTTTATTTCTTACAGTAGGTTATCATTCTAATACAAGGTAATAATCATATTCAAACTTTGGTTCAATTTCTATAACTATAACAATCTTATTTCAAGTGATGATCTTACTTGAACTTGTTTTCGTGTCATGATTCTGCTTCAAGAACTTCGAGCCATCCAAGGATCCGTTGAAGCTAGATCCATTTTTCTCTTTTCCAGTAGTTTTATCCAAGGAACTTAAGGTAGTAATGATGTTCATAACATCATTCGATTCATACATATAAAGCTATCTTATTCGAAGGTTTAAACTTGTAATCACTAGAACATAGTTTAGTTAATTCTAAACTTGTTCGCAAACAAAAGTTAATCCTTCTAACTTGACTTTTAAAATCAACTAAAAACATGTTCTATATCTATATGATATGCTAACTTAATGATTTAAAACCTGGAAACACGAAAAACACCGTAAAACCGGATTTACGCCGTCGTAGTAACACCGCGGGCTGTTTTGGGTTAGTTAATTAAAAACTATGATAAACTTTGATTTAAAAGTTGTTATTCTGAGAAAATGATTTTTATTATGAACATGAAACTATATCCAAGAATTACGGTTAAACTCAAAGTGGAAGTATGTTTTCTAAAATGGTCATCTAGACGTCGTTCTTTCGACTGAAATGACTACCTTTACAAAAACGAGTTGTAACTTATTTTTCCGACTATAAACCTATAATTTTTCTGTTTAGATTCATAAAATAGAGTTCAATATGAAACCATAGCAATTTGATTCACTCAAAACGGATTTAAAATGAAGAAGTTATGGGTAAAACAAGATTGGATAATTTTTCTCATTTTAGCTACGTGAAAATTGGTAACAAATCTATTCCAACCATAACTTAATCAACTTGTATTGTATATTATGTAATCTTGAGATACCATAGACACGTATACAATGTTTCGACCTATCATGTCGACACATCTATATATATTTCGGAACAACCATAGACACTCTATATGTGAATGTTGGAGTTAGCTATACAGGGTTGAGGTTGATTCCAAAATATATATAGTTTGAGTTGTGATCAATACTGAGATACGTATACACTGGGTCGTGGATTGATTCAAGATAATATTTATCGATTTATCTCTGTACATCTAACTGTGGACAACTAGTTGTAGGTTACTAACGAGGACAGCTGACTTAATAAACTTAAAACATCAAAATATATTAAAAGTGTTGTAAATATATTTTGAACATACTTTGATATATATGTATATATTGTTATAGGTTCGTGAATCAACCAGTGGCCAAGTCTTACTTCCCGACGAAGTAAAAATCTGTGAAAGTGAGTTATTGTCCCACTTTTAAAATCTAATATTTTTGGGATGAGAATACATGCAGGTTTTATAAATGATTTACAAAATAGACACAAGTACGTGAAACTACATTCTATGGTTGAATTATCGAAATCGAATATGCCCCTTTTTATTAAGTCTGGTAATCTAAGAATTAGGGAACAGACACCCTAATTGACGCGAATCCTAAAGATAGATCTATTGGGCCTAACAAACCCCATCCAAAGTACCGGATGCTTTAGTACTTCGAAATTTATATCATATCCGAAGGGTGTCCCGGAATGATGGGGATATTCTTATATATGCATCTTGTTAATGTCGGTTACCAGGTGTTCACCATATGAATGATTTTTATCTCTATGTATGGGATGTGTATTGAAATATGAAATCTTGTGGTCTATTATTATGATTTGATAATATATAGGTTAAACCTATAACTCACCAACATTTTTGTTGACGTTTTAAGCATGTTTATTCTCAGGTGATTATTAAGAGCTTCCGCTGTCGCATACTTAAATAAGGACGAGATTTGGAGTCCATGCTTGTATGATATTGTGTAAAAACTGCATTCAAGAAACTTATTTCGTTGTAACATATTTGTATTGTAAACCATTATGTAATGGTCGCGTGTAAACAGGATATTTTAGATTATCATTATTTGATAATCTACGTAAAGCTTTTTAAACCTTTATTGATGAAATAAAGGTTATGGTTTGTTTTAAAATGAATGCAGTCTTTGAAAAACGTCTCATATAGAGGTCAAAACCTCGCAACGAAATCAATTAATATGGAGCGTTTTTAATCAATAAGAACGGGACATTTCACTTACGAGGGATGCGGATTGCTTTCTAAGCACAAACAATTTCCGTTCTTGTTTTGGACATCCAGTCCATGCCAACGATTACTTCAAAACTTCCTAATTCTACGGGTATCAAATCGATTTTGAATGTTTCACCAGCAGGGTTTATCTCACAACCATGGCAGATTTTATCGGCTTTTATCATTTTACCATTAGCTAATTCTATAGTATATTTATCGTCTAGAGGCAATGATGAACATTTTAGTTTAGAACTAAAGTCTTTACACATATAACGTCTATCAGCACCAGTATCAAACATAATAGAAGCTAGTTGATTATTAACGGTAAACGTACCCGTAACAAGATCAGGATCCTCACGCGCTTCACTGGCACTAATATTAAACGCCATTCCCCGTGCGGGTTCTTTGTTCTTCTCCTTATCAGGGCATTGATTTTTAAAGTGACCAGGCTTCCCACATCCAAAACATTTCTTAACATCGATCGGGTTTGTCTTCACTCCAGAAACAGTGGCATAACAATCTTTCGCCACATGTCCTTTCTTGTTGCATTTATCATAGACCACCTGGCAATAACTTGAATGATGGGTGTAACATCTTTTGCATAACGGATGGGGTCCCTTGTAGTTTGGACTAGCAGTTGCCCCATCTTGTTTAACTTTAAGGTATATTGGACCATTCAAGATTATTGATCGTGTCGGACCAGTAGCTTACCGACTTGAGTTACCTCAACAACTCGTGGCTGTACATAACACTTTCCACGTCTCAATAAAAACGGGACATTTCTGTTGGTATCCGAGCGTTGGTCTTAGAGAACCAGAATTTTGCATTAGTATGTCTTATCGAGTTTGTTAGGATGCATTAGTGAGTCTGAACTTCGACCGTGTTTACTTGAAAAATGATTGCTTAACAAATTTTGTTGGAAACTATATATTTTTTAACATGTGAATATTATGTGATATATTAATCTCTTAACGCGTTTGATATTATGTGATAGATGTCTACCTCTAGAACAAGTCCCATTGACTCACCTAATAATAATGAAGAGTCAAATGTAAATTGGAATGATTCGTGGACTGATTCACAAGTTCCCGAAGAGGAACCGGAAGAAGAGTCGGAACCGGAAGAAGAATCAGAACCGGAAGAAGAATCGGAACCGGATGAAGAAATAGAACCGGTGGGGGAAATAATAAAACGGTTAAGTAAAAGAAAATCCTCAACCAACCAACCAAGGTTAATTATGGTCAATGGTGTTTCCGCCAAGGAAGCAAAATATTGGGAGGATTACCAATTCTCCGATGAATCGGATTCCGACGAGAATTCCGATGATGTTATAGAAATTACCCCAACTGAATTTAAAAAAGCAAAAGAAAATAATAAGGGAAAGGGCATAAAAATAGAGAAATCTAATTCCAACCCCGATGAACTTTATATGTATCGTCAACCCCCGAAGTCCTTAAGTTGTAACAATGACCCGGGAACCTCTAAACCACCAGGTTTTTCTAAACCGTTGTGGAAAACGACAGCTAGTATTAGGGGAACATCATATATCCCTAGAAACTTGGCAAAACGAACTAGAACCGAAGAAGAAGAATCGAGTGAGTCAGAATAAGATAGTTGTATTCGTGTGGTGTAATATATGTAGTATAGTGTGCTTATGCTTTATGATATATGTAAAAATTGCTTGTATTAATAAGTATTTTTTTATGAATCTAACTCTTGTCTATTTTACAGTTTAAAAACACAAAATTGATAGACAACCCAATATTTTAAGAGACCTACCCAGAGACATGATTGATGAAATCTTGTCTAGAGTCGGTCAGAATTCTTCGGCACAACTATTTAAGGCGAGATCAGTTTGTAAGACATTTGAAGAACGTTCCAAGAATGCCTTGGTTTATAAAAGGCTTTCGTTCGAAAGATGGGGGATATCACATTGGGAAATCCATAAGTTACGATGTGTTTACTTTGACGCATATATTGCGGGGAACCCAAATGCTATTTTACGCAATGGGTTAAGAAATTATTTTGACTCAATATATCCGAATATTGGACTTCGTGATTTAGAAAAAGTGGCTAACATGCAACATAAAGAAGCATGTTATGCTTACGGATTAGTAATGTTCGCTTCTCACCAAAGTGAGAACAAGAACATCGGGCTACAACTATTAAACAAAACGTTCCCACAAGTGACGGAGTCGGTAATTGGGGTAAGAAATGAGGTTTTTAGATTGTTACGGGACTGTTGGACATTACGTAACCCTCGTCCCTTTGACGACGTTACAACACGATGTCTTATCAACGGCCATAACGGTTATGTTCCACAAGACCAAGGATGGGAAGTAATCCTAGTAAAACCAGAATGCATGACTTGTTTCTGGACGTATGAATTACGTGTCTTTATTGCCTTTGCTGAATGACTTGTGTACTAGCTAGAATTATCTTCACAACCATCTTGTATCAAATTTATTGTGTGCTATATTTCATGCTATATGTAAAATAAGCGGTATTGTAAGTTTGTAAAATATTGTGTAAAAGTTTGAACGCGAAATATTATTATAATCAGTTTTTCATATAGAATTGTAGTAGTTGAATTGTATATTAGCTACTAAGTATGAACTTAACGGGTAGGTACTACCCGAATTTAAACTTATAAAACGCTAATATGAAGAAAAAGCTTTTATAAATGAGTTCATATTATGCTACGAAATACTATTAACTACTCTTAATATTCTGTATGATTAACTTGTTCCATTTGACTATTTTGAAGGAAATGGCACCGACTACTCGACACACCGTGAATATGAATGAAGAGGAATTCCGTACTTTTCTAGCTTCAAACATAGCCGCAGTACAGGCTGCGCTACATACCAACAATAACCTTGGATCTAGCAGTACAGAAAATCGTGTAGGATGCACCTACAAAGAATTCACTGCCTGCAAACCTTTGGAATTTGATGGAACCGAAGGACCGATCGGATTGAAACGGTGGACCGAGAAGGTCGAATCGGTGTTTGCCATAAGTAAGTGTACTGAAGAGGACAAAGTGAAGTACGCTACGCATACCTTCACAGGTTCTGCGTTAACATGGTGGAATACCTATCTAGAGCAAGTGGGACAAGACGATGCGTACGCACTACCGTGGTCAGCATTCAAGCACTTGATGAACGAGAAGTACCGTCCCAGAACCGAGGTCAATAAGCTCAAGACAGAACTTAGAGGGTTACGAACCCAAGGATTTGATATTACCACGTACGAAAGACGATTCACGAAATTGTGCCTATTGTGTCCGGGAGCATTCGAAGATGAGGAAGAGAAGATCGACGCGTTTGTGAAAGGATTACCGGAAAGAATCCAAGAAGATATAAGTTCACACGAGCCCGCCTCCATACAACAGGCATGTAGAATGGCTCACAAACTAGTGAACCAGATTGAAGAAAGAATTAAAGAACAGACTGCTGAAGAGGTCAATGTGAAGCAAGTCAAAAGAAAGTGGGAGAAAAACGGTGATAAGAATCACCAATACAACAACAACAGCAATTACAACAATAATCGCAACAATTATCCCAACAATCGCAACATCAATCGCAACTACAACAAACGGCCCAACAACAACAACAACAACAACAACAACAACAACAACAACAGCAACTACAACAATCATCCTAACAACAATAATAACCGCAACAACAACAACAATCAGAAGCAGCTATGCCAAAGATGTGAAAAGTATCACTCGGGGTTCTGCACCAAATTTTGCAACAAGTGTAAAAGAAATGGTCATAGCGCGGCGAAGTGTGAGGTCTACGGACCAGGGGTTAATAGAACGAAAGGAACAAATGGTTTCGGAACGAGTAATGGCGGAGCAAGTAGTGTCGGAGCAAGTTATGCCAATGTAGTTTGTTATAAATGTGGAAAACCGGGCCACATTATTAGAAATTGCCCGAACCAGGAGAACACGAATGGACAAGGCCGCGGAAGAGTTTTCAATATTAATGCGGCAGAGGCACAGGAAGACCCGGAGCTTGTTACGGGTACGTTTCTTATTGACAATAAATCTGCTTACGTTTTATTTGATTCGGGTGCGGATAGAAACTATATGAGTAGAGATTTTTGTGCTAAATTAAGTTGTCCATTGACGCCTTTGGATAGTAAATTTTTACTCGAATTAGCAAATGGTAAATTAATTTCAGCAGATAATATATGTCGGAATCGAGAAATTAAACTGGTTAGCGAAACATTTAAGATTGATTTGATACCAGTAGAGTTAGGGAGTTTTGATGTGATAATCGGTATGGACTGGTTGAAAGAAGTGAAAGCAGAGATCGTTTGTTACAAAAATGTAATTCGCATTATACGAGAAAAAGGAAAACCCTTAATGGTGTACGGAGAAAAGGGCAACACGAAGCTACATCTTATTAGTAATTTGAAGGCACAAAAACTAATAAGAAAAGGTTGCTATGCTGTTCTAGCACACATCGAGAAAGTACAAACTGAAGAAAAGAGCATCAATGATGTTTGAGACGACCCGACCCAATCCATAGGGACGAATACAATAACATATGACAACATTGCGAGGTACTTGACCTCTATATGATACATTTTACAAACGTTGCATTTATTCTTAAAAGGCAAACTATCATTACATCAATATTTGACATTTTCGTCTAACATTTCATAATATCCAAATGACCTAATCTGTCATTTACTTATTTATATTCTCTATTGAACTCCAATGACTCGAATGCAACGTCTTTGTATCATGGCTTAAAAAGGTCCCAAGTAGTATCCTTAACATGAGCTAATGCACAGCGGAAGACTTAATTCATACCTGAGAATAACATGTTTTAAAACGTCAACATAAAGTTGGTGAGATATATAGGTTTGATGCTAGCAGCATTATAACAATGGAACACAAGATTTCATATATAAACATTTTAATAAAAATATTCTAAGTGGTTGAGCACTTGGTAACCATACTTAACATTTAATCACGTCGCATATTCCCTTTATTATGAAATCTTACTACACCGTACCAAGGTGTAGTCACGAAACGAAGTACTGTGCAACCGTTGAATACTGGTCGTCCAGTCCGGTTGGGGTTGTCAGGCCCGATAGATCTATCAACAGGATTCGCGTTTACAATACCGCTGTAAATATTAGTTACCAAGCTACAGAGAAGTATGCCAGTGGTACAACTCAACGTAGAATATATTTTCAGTTACTTGTGTCCATAACGTAAAACATAAAATACATGTATTCTCATCCCGAAATATTTAGAGTTTAAAAGTGGGACTATATACTCACTTTTGTCTTGAAGATATGTAATTTCGACTTGGTCTCCGATTGATATCACGAACCTATCCATATATAATATATCAATACCTTTTCTTTTTAAACAATCGTCACATATATATACTTATAATACTTTTAATACTTTTAATAATTCCTTAGTCCGTAGTTAGCAGTCCGATGTTAGTAATTCAATTTTAATGGTTCATATTTAGTTGTTTAATAAACCCCCAATGAAATAAATAAAACCCCCATCGTATATGTATTGGTCGAGATTAATCTTGACCCATGGTACCGTGTTGTCAAATGACGTATTGCGTACATAAAGTACCGGTGTTGTCAAATGACGTGTTGCGTACGTTCATGAGGTCTTATGATTAATCTTCTCGTGTTGTTTACGGGTGGTCCTGAAATATATAAAATTAAATCATGAGTAAATATATATGAAATATCATATTAATTAGGAAAGATATGATTTATTTAATTTTTCTCCAATTATTTTCGTTGTTAAACAAGCTTTGGACACCCGATCTTATTTTAGTCGTAGTTTCTTCGTTACAACTCCGTTTTTGTTGATTCAACTTGCCATCTCCTTGGATCGAGTCAAAATTTAAGAATATGAACTGTAAATACCATGGTTTATATTCGTGATCACAGGTTATAGTCCATACTCTAGGTGAATCTTATGAAAGTAATCATTTTTGTCATAAAAACAACATTTAATGGTCATTTTTCTAAAAATACTTATACTTTGAATTAAACCATGAAATTTTTATGTGTTAACATATTCATAAGAAATATCATTTTTCCAGAACATGAACTTCTAAATCAAAGTTCAAGATGGTTTTTAATTATCCAACCCAAAACAGCCCCCGGTTACACTCCGACGCCGTAAATTCAGTTTTAAGGTGTTCTTTGTAAAAACAAGTTGTATCTTGTTAAGTTAGCATATCATTATGATATATTACAGGTCTTGAAGTGTTTTAAAAGTTAAGTTAGAAGGATCTATTTAGTTTGCGAATAAGTTTGAAATCATTCAAACTATGTTCTAGTTTATAAATTCTTATATAGATAACTATAAACATATGAATTGAACAAGAGTTGAAGTAGAGTTTTTACCTTAAGTTTAAAATGTAAAGTTGCTGGAAAGAAGTAGTAAAATAAATTTGAGAGAGTTCTTGCAAGTGTGTGTGAAAATTGAAAGTAAAATTTGGAAAATGAATGTGTAAAAATGAGTTAAAAATGGTGCTTATTTATAGGCTAGAAAATTTGGTTTTTAGTGAAAATATCTAAGATAAGTTAAAATATATTATGTCATGAATGACATATTACACCAATAATTGAAGATTTCTATTGGTATATACCAATAGTAAATACTTCTAGAAGCTGTGTATAGTACGAGTATAATACGGGTATAAAATATATAAAGATGTTTCATGAATCATATATAATGACAAAGATGTCATTTTCCATGATAAAAGGTTGAAAATGATGTTTTCCTACTAGTATATTCCAATAGTAAATACATCTTAATACAATACATATATATTTATTTTAACTTAGAAGTTATAACGTCGTTAAGCTTTATATATATATATATATATATATATATATATATCGTTTCGAAGTCCTTAAGTTAGTAGTCCAATTTTATGTATATAATCCATTGTTAATATATTTAATGAGATACTTAATTATCATATATTCAAGATAGATATAATCCATATATATCCGTATATATACATAAGTATATAATTAATACAAGTTATGATGTTCGTGAATCGTCGGACAAATAGATGGTCAAAGGGTAACTAATCATCCGAATAACAATTTCAAACTTTCTAGACTCAACTTTAGGGTTTTTGCTTATCGTGTCGGAACCATATAGAGTTTAGGGTTTAAATTTGGTCGGAAATTTCCGGGTCGTTACAGTACCCACCCGTTAAAGAAATTTCGTCCTCGAAATTTGGTAGAGGTTGTCATAAATAACAATAGGAATGTTTTCATGACAATTATGAGGTGATAATGAAGTTTTATCTTTATTGATAGATATAGATAAAATATTTCGATCATGTGAAGTGTACGAGCGAAGCTATCATAAAAGAGAGTGGAATGAGTAATATGATATCGTTTTAACTGATGACGTGGTTTAGAATTGATTTCCGGGATTTAAGGGATTTAAAGAAAATCTTATGTAATGAGATTTGGTTCTTCGATGATTTAGAAAACAGGATCTCCTTTGATTTAATGCGATAATCTGTTTCGATTTCTTTGTCGGATATTTCACTATAAATCCACCTCCTTCCCTTTCTTACTTCCATACCTCACATCTCTTACTTTTCCTCCTCTAATTCATACCTTAAGGTATCCTTTAAAATGCTTCATCCCGTTCTGATTTTTGTTATACTTCTAACTTTCATATCTTTCATTCTTCTCTTTCATCTACCGCTAGAAGAATCTATTCACTTTTATGATTTTCTTGGAATTATAATGTTTCTAATTCTCCCGTGTCTTTACGTCGCCATACGTATTGATACACACGGTTTGTAGTTTCTGGGTGGTTATTGGGTTTGATATCTTTCCATATATTTCGATGCTCCTGCTTCTGTTTTCCATAATCATTGTCATCCATAGTTAATACTCTCTCCTATTTGCTGTAATCTATACCCCAATTTCTATTTTGGGACTTTGTCCCTTCGTTTCTTCTTCCCGTCCTTGAGTCAAGCGATCAATAGTTCGAAATTCGTAGGTATAAAATTCGGAATGAACATAGCTAATGCTCTAAGAAAGGAATGGTAATGGCACGATTTTGATTTGTCAAATTACCAGAATATCCAGGAAAATAGAACTATCAAGATGATTTGTTCTTAATATGTTTCGGAATTGGATAGAATGTAAAAGTCGTGTAACATGGCACATGATGACGGTACTGTGAATCATCATATTCCATTAGAAACTTAACATGACTTACTGTAATATAATGAAGTTGATCAAGTTTCATTATATTATACTAGTTCATGCATCAGTTCCCAACACTGCTTCAGAACATTCCTATTTTAAACTTGAAGGATTTAGAAACTAACACAGTTTCCTTTATATTGTAACGCAGATATTACAGAGAGATAAATGATTTCAGATAAGGATAGTGGTGAAAATATCTTCAGAAATATTGAGGATATTTATAATGAAAGATATGATAATATCTTGGAATTTCTAATGTCGAAGGATGATGATGAAGATTGACCCGTAAGGGTTTAGATTCAGAAGCAAGGTGTTTGCTACAGAATCGTCATAATTCTTTATGTACAAGTTTAGTCCTTGTAACTTGTTCAGAGTCTCCTTCATGGTTTGTTCAATCCGGTTATCAGTACCAATTTTCTATCGAGCGTTCCTAACACTTCCTTCTTTTATCATCAACATTTGGTCATTAAGACCTTCTACAACATGCTGCTTCGTCAGTATTTTCAAAGTTATCGGATCTGGGTCATTGGTTATCAAACCAAGATGGTTTAAGGAGAATTGTATTTTTAGATGATTAAACGCTGATGGTAATATGATGGAATATAAAAGGTTCTCCGGTAACGATGGCGAAAGAACAACGTACATATATATATCGAGATTGTAATAAGAGTAGTCTTACTGAGATATCGAAGTGGAGCTGTGACAAAATTAGTTAATTGAAAAGGAATCGCGTGATTGTTTTTGCTAATGGATGATAAGGAATTCGATGCGGATACGTTTTAACTATAACTTCGAGTTCAAAAATTTTTAGGTGCATAACTGTATGCATAAATCTTTATTCCGTAGACGAGGTGCGGCTGGTTGAACTTCTCGATCGAGATGTTTTCAAGAATCATGAAAAGTTGTGAATGCGAATTGTAATCGTCAAGATACAAATGAGGTTTAAAATAGAATCAAGTGGCAAACTTGAAGGATTGTTTAGTTTCATATGTAATAATCATCATTTTACCTCATTTTTAATTGTCTAAAGTTAGCAGTCCAATAGTCCGATTGTCCAATGGTTCAATAAATTCATATATGAACTAAATATATAATATTTGAATTACTTAATACGTATCGTGACCCGTGTACTGGTCTCGGTGTCGATCACAACTCAAAGTATATATATATTTTGGAATCAACTCGGACCCTGTATAGCCAACTCCCACCTTCACATATAGAGTGTCTATGGTTGTTCCGAAATATATATATAGATGGATCAATATGATAAGTCGAAACCTTGTATACGTGTCCCGTTATTTAAAATGCGTAAAATAAATAAATATATATCATGACCCATTATACAACGTGTTGTCTCAGAATTAATCCGACGTGTTGTTGTACATGTGTCCCGACGGTATGTAAAGTACAGAAATTAAAATTGCAAGAATGTAAATTGCGATAAATTAAATATTAATCAGTTAGCTGGGAACAGTTAGCCGGAACAGTTAGCGTGTAATCCTATCACAATTTCAATTAATTAATTCATCTGTTTCTAACAATTTTTATTTTGCCAATGTTTCTTCATTATGCCACTTGTTGGATTCGGATAGGTAAAAATCTAAATATGAAATTTAAATGGAAATGGTTAATCTGGGGTGAACGGATACGTATATCGGTAATTGTAAGTAGGATAATAAATGATCGTTGAATCAGATTCGAAGAATGTGCAGTGTAACTTGTTAATGTGAATTCTAAATATTCCTTGGGTACTACCCACCCGTTAAAATATTTTCATCATTAACAGTTTGTACGAATGAAATTTTTAATTACAATCTTTATGAAAATATATTTGCATATATATTTTCTTCGGAGGTAACTATGAATTTAATGAGTCAATAAAATATTCAACTCATTTGATTTATCGTTATTACTAGATTACATAATCTCCAAAACATTAGAGATTACATAATCGTCATGTCGAACGAAGAACGATACGTAAAGAAGAGGTAATCGGTGTAGAATGATATGTAGAACAAAGATCATATTCGAAGTTCAGATGATGATGTTGAGGTACGTGGTGCGGATGTGATTGTTGGTGGTGGTAATGATACGGTTGGTGTTGATGCTGATGATGTCGTTGACGTCGATGATGCTACTGGTACTGAAGATTGCGAGGTTGATGTTGTTAACGGTACTGGTTATGCTGCTGGTGCTGCTGCTGGTGTTTGTAACCTTCGCACCGTGTTCTCCAAAGCCGTCACACGAGCGCGAAGTTCGTTAATTTCTGCTAGTACACCAGGATGATTGGCGGTTGGAGTGAGCGAATGAACAAGATCCGAAATATGGGATAGGATATAATCGTGACGAGATACTCGAGAAATGAGAGAGAAAATGGTTTCTCGAACAGGTTCGCCGGTAAGTGCTTCAGGTTCGTCGCCAATGGGGCAATTCGGTGGGTGAAAGGGATCACCTTCTTCTTGTCTCCAATAATTTAGTATACTACGAACCCATCCCCAATTCATCCAGAATAGATGATGAGAAATTGGTTGATCCATTCCAGTGACGCTGCCTTCGGAGCCCGAATGGAAATCCATATCAGCGTAGCTGTCGGAGTCGGAGGAATTCGAACTGGACGCGGAGTTCATCTTGTACAGTCGGGGAAATGAATTTTTGGTTTAGAATAGATTATAGGAGTTGGGTTTGGTATTCTTCAATACATAATTTACATATGTATTTATAATACTCAAAATCCCGTGAATTACGGAGAATCTTTGAAATTCGTCAGGCAATGTCTATAGCAACAGATACGCTAGGATACGAATTTTGTCTATACACTATCGATGCACCAAATGCAGTAAGACGTGTCTAGACTTAAGAATACTAAGCAGGCAATTCTTAAGGATGATAAGCAGATGATTTTCGACTAGATATGATAAGCAAAACTTTTGACATGTAGACACGGTCAAAGTCCAGACTCACTAATGCATCCTAACAACTACCAGTTAGACACACTAATGCAAGGCCTGGTTCGCTAAGACCAGCGCTCTGATACCACATGAGACGACCCGACCCAATCCATAGGGACGAATACAATAACATATGACAACATTGCGAGGTACTTGACCTCTATATGATACATTTTACAAACGTTGCATTTATTCTTAAAAGGCAAACTATCATTACATCAATATTTGACATTTTCGTCTAACATTTCATAATATCCAAATGACCTAATCTGTCATTTACTTATTTATATTCTCTATTGAACTCCAATGACTCGAATGCAACGTCTTTGTATCATGGCTTAAAAAGGTCCCAAGTAGTATCCTTAACATGAGCTAATGCACAGCGGAAGACTTAATTCATACCTGAGAATAACATGTTTTAAAACGTCAACATAAAGTTGGTGAGATATATAGGTTTGATGCTAGCAGCGTTATAACAATGGAACACAAGATTTCATATATAAACATTTTAATAAAAATATTCTAAGTGGTTGAGCACTTGGTAACCATACTTAACATTTAATCACGTCGCATATTCCCTTTATTATGAAATCTTACTACACCGTACCAAGGTGTAGTCACGAAACGAAGTACTGTGCAACCGTTGAATACTGGTCGTCCAGTCCGGTTGGGGTTGTCAGGCCCGATAGATCTATCAACAGGATTCGCGTTTACAATACCGCTGTAAATATTAGTTACCAAGCTACAGAGAAGTATGCCAGTGGTACAACTCAACGTAGAATATATTTTCAGTTACTTGTGTCCATAACGTAAAACATAAAATACATGTATTCTCATCCCGAAATATTTAGAGTTTAAAAGTGGGACTATATACTCACTTTTGTCTTGAAGATATGTAATTTCGACTTGGTCTCCGATTGATATCACGAACCTATCCATATATAATATATCAATACCTTTTCTTTTTAAACAATCGTCACATATATATACTTATAATACTTTTAATACTTTTAATAATTCCTTAGTCCGTAGTTAGCAGTCCGATGTTAGTAATTCAATTTTAATGGTTCATATTTAGTTGTTTAATAAACCCCCAATGAAATAAATAAAACCCCCATCGTATATGTATTGGTCGAGATTAATCTTGACCCATGGTACCGTGTTGTCAAATGACGTATTGCGTACATAAAGTACCGGTGTTGTCAAATGACGTGTTGCGTACGTTCATGAGGTCTTATGATTAATCTTCTCGTGTTGTTTACGGGTGGTCCTGAAATATATAAAATTAAATCATGAGTAAATATATATGAAATATCATATTAATTAGGAAAGATATGATTTATTTAATTTTTCTCCAATTATTTTCGTTGTTAAACAAGCTTTGGACACCCGATCTTATTTTAGTCGTAGTTTCTTCGTTACAACTCCGTTTTTGTTGATTCAACTTGCCATCTCCTTGGATCGAGTCAAAATTTAAGAATATGAACTGTAAATACCATGGTTTATATTCGTGATCACAGGTTATAGTCCATACTCTAGGTGAATCTTATGAAAGTAATCATTTTTGTCATAAAAACAACATTTAATGGTCATTTTTCTAAAAATACTTATACTTTGAATTAAACCATGAAATTTTTATGTGTTAACATATTCATAAGAAATATCATTTTTCCAGAACATGAACTTCTAAATCAAAGTTCAAGATGGTTTTTAATTATCCAACCCAAAACAGCCCCCGGTTACACTCCGACGCCGTAAATTCAGTTTTAAGGTGTTCTTTGTAAAAACAAGTTGTATCTTGTTAAGTTAGCATATCATTATGATATATTACAGGTCTTGAAGTGTTTTAAAAGTTAAGTTAGAAGGATCTATTTAGTTTGCGAATAAGTTTGAAATCATTCAAACTATGTTCTAGTTTATAAATTCTTATATAGATAACTATAAACATATGAATTGAACAAGAGTTGAAGTAGAGTTTTTACCTTAAGTTTAAAATGTAAAGTTGCTGGAAAGAAGTAGTAAAATAAATTTGAGAGAGTTCTTGCAAGTGTGTGTGAAAATTGAAAGTAAAATTTGGAAAATGAATGTGTAAAAATGAGTTAAAAATGGTGCTTATTTATAGGCTTGAAAATTTGGTTTTTAGTGAAAATATCTAAGATAAGTTAAAATATATTATGTCATGAATGACATATTACACCAATAATTGAAGATTTCTATTGGTATATACCAATAGTAAATACTTCTAGAAGCTGTGTATAGTACGAGTATAATACGGGTATAAAATATATAAAGATGTTTCATGAATCATATATAATGACAAAGATGTCATTTTCCATGATAAAAGGTTGAAAATGATGTTTTCCTACTAGTATATTCCAATAGTAAATACATCTTAATACAATACATATATATTTATTTTAACTTAGAAGTTATAACGTCGTTAAGCTTTATATATATATATATATATATCGTTTCGAAGTCCTTAAGTTAGTAGTCCAATTTTATGTATATAATCCATTGTTAATATATTTAATGAGATACTTAATTATCATATATTCAAGATAGATATAATCCATATATATCCGTATATATACATAAGTATATAATTAATACAAGTTATGATGTTCGTGAATCGTCGGACAAATAGATGGTCAAAGGGTAACTAATCATCCGAATAACAATTTCAAACTTTCTAGACTCAACTTTAGGGTTTTTGCTTATCGTGTCGGAACCATATAGAGTTTAGGGTTTAAATTTGGTCGGAAATTTCCAGGTCGTTACAATGTTCCCATTGCAAAAGAATTTCCCGATGTATTTCTGAAAGAATTACCGGGATTACCCCCACATCGATCCGTTGAATTTCAAATAGATCTTGTACCAGGAGCTGCACCAATAGCTCGTGCTCCTTACAGACTCGCACCCAGCGAGATGAAAGAACTGCAAAGCCAATTACAAGAACTTTTAGAGCGTGGTTTCATTCGACCAAGCACATCACCGTGGGGAGCTCCTGTTTTGTTTGTCAAGAAGAAAGATGGTACATTCAGGTTGTGTATCGACTACCGAGAGTTGAACAAACTTACCATCAAGAACCGCTATCCACTACCGAGAATCGACGACTTATTTGATCAACTACAAGGCTCGTCTGTTTATTCAAAGATTGACTTACGTTCCGGGTATCATCAAATGCGGGTGAAAGAAGATGATATTCCAAAGACTGCTTTCAGAACACGTTACGGTCATTACGAGTTTATGGTCATGCCGTTTGGTTTAACTAATGCACCAGCTGTGTTCATGGACCTTATGAACCGAGTGTGTGGACCATACCTTGACAAGTTTGTCATTGTTTTCATTGATGACATACTTATTTACTCAAAGAATGACCAAGAACACGGTGAACATTTGAGAAAGGTGTTAGAAGTATTGAGGAAGGAAGAATTGTACGCTAAGTTTTCAAAGTGTGCATTTTGGTTGGAAGAAGTTCAATTCCTCGGTCACATAGTGAACAAAGAAGGTATTAAGGTGGATCCGGCAAAGATAGAAACTGTTAAAAAATGGGAAACCCCGAAAACTCCAAAACACATACGCCAGTTTTTAGGACTAGCTGGTTACTACAGAAGGTTCATCCAAGACTTTTCCAGAATAGCAAAACCCTTGACTGCATTAACGCATAAAGGGAAGAAATTTGAATGGAATGATGAACAAGAGAAAGCGTTTCATTTATTGAAGAAAAAGCTAACTACGGCACCTATATTGTCATTGCCTGAAGGAAATGATGATTTTGTGATTTATTGTGACGCATCAAAGCAAGGTCTCGGTTGTGTATTAATGCAACGAACGAAGGTGATTGCTTATGCGTCTAGACAATTGAAGATTCATGAACAAAATTATACGACGCATGATTTGGAATTAGGCGCGGTTGTTTTTGCATTAAAGACTTGGAGGCACTACTTATATGGGGTCAAAAGTATTATATATACCGAACACAAAAGTCTTCAACACATATTTAATCAGAAACAACTGAATATGAGGCAGCGTAGGTGGATTGAATTATTGAATGATTACGACTTTGAGATTCGTTACCACCCGGGGAAGGCAAATGTGGTAGCCGATGCCTTGAGCAGGAAGGACAGAGAACCCATTCGAGTAAAATCTATGATTATAATGATTCATAATAACCTTACTACTCAAATAAAGGAGGCGCAACAAGGAGTTTTAAAAAAAGGGAAATTTAAAGGATGAAATACCCAAAGGATCGGAGAAGCATCTTAATATTCGGGAAGACGGAACCCGGTATAGGGCTGAAAGGATTTGGGTACCAAAATTTGGAGATATGAGGGAAATGGTACTTAGAGAAGCTCATAAAACCAGATACTCAATACATCCTGGAACGGGGAAGATGTACAAGGATCTCAAGAAACATTTTTGGTGGTCAGGTATGAAAGATGATGTTGCTAAATACGTAGGAGAATGTTTGACGTATTCTAAGGTCAAAGCTGAGCATCAGAAACCATCAGGTCTACTTCAACAACCCGAAATCCCGGAATGGAAATGGGAAAACATTACCATGGATTTCATCACTAAATTGCCAAGGACTGCAAGTGGTTTTGATACTATTTGGGTAATAGTTGATCGTCTCACCAAATCAGCACACTTCCTGCCAATAAGAGAAGATGACAAGATGGAGAAGTTAGCACGACTGTATTTGAAGGAAGTCGTCTCCAGACATGGAATACCAATCTCTATTATCTCTGATAGGGATGACAGATTTATTTCAAGATTCTGGCAGACATTACAGCAAGCATTAGGAACTCGTCTAGACATGAGTACTGTCTATCATCCACAAACTGATGGGCAGAGCGAAAGGACGATACAAACGCTTGAAGACATGCTACGAGCATGTGTTATTGATTTCAGAAACAGTTGGGATCGACATCTACCGTTAGCAGAATTTTCCTACAACAACAGCTACCATTCAAGCATTGAGATGGCGCCGTTTGAAGCACTTTATGGTAGAAAGTGCAGGTCTCCGATTTGTTGGAGTGAAGTGGGGGATAGACAGATTACGGGTCCGGAGATTATACAAGAAACTACCGAGAAGATCATCCAAATTCAACAACGGTTGAAAACCGCCCAAAGTCGATAAAAGAGCTACGCTGACATTAAAAGAAAAGATATAGAATTTGAAATTGGAGAGATGGTCATGCTTAAAGTTGCACCTTGGAAAGGCGTTGTTCGATTTGGTAAACGAGGGAAATTAAATCCAAGGTATATTGGACCATTCAAGATTATTGATCGTGTCGGACCAGTAGCTTACCGACTTGAGTTACCTCAACAACTTGTGGCTGTACATAACACTTTCCACGTCTCGAATTTGAAGAAATGTTTTGCTAAAGAAGATCTCACTATTCCGTTAGATGAAATCCAAATCCACGAAAAACTTCAATTCATCGAAGAACCCGTCGAAATAATGGATCGTGAGGTTAAAAAACTTAAGCAAAAAAAGATACCAATTGTTAAGGTTCGATGGAATGCTCGTAGAGAACCCGAGTTCACCTGGGAGCGTGAAGATCAGATGAAGAAGAAATACCCGCATCTATTTCCAGAAGATTCGTCAACACCTTCAACAGCTTAAAATTTCGGGACGAAATTTATTTAACGGGTAGGTACTGTAGTGACCCGAACTTTTCCATGTTTATATATATTAATTGAGATTGATATTTACATGATTAAATGTTTCCAACATGTTAAGCAATCAAACTTGTTAAGACTTGATTAATTGAAATATGTTTCATATAGACAATTGACCACCCAAGTTGACCGGTGATTCACGAACGTTAAAACTTGTAAAAACTATATGATGACATATATATGGATATATATATAGTTAACATGATACTATGATAAGTAAACATATCATTAAGTATATTAACAATGAACTACATATGTAAAAACAAGACTACTAACTTAAAGATTTTTAAACGAGACATATATGTAACGATTATCGTTGTAAAGACATTTAATGTATATATATCATATTAAGAGATATTCATACATGATAATATCATGATAATATAATAATTTAAAATCTCATTTGATATTATAAACATTGGGTTAACAACATTTAACAAGATCGTTAACCTAAAGGTTTCAAAACAACACTTACATGTAACGACTAACGATGACTTAACGACTCAGTTAAAATGTATATACATGTAGTGTTTTAATATGTATTTATACACTTTTGAAAGACTTCAATACACTTATCAAAATACTTCTACTTAACAAAAATGCTTACAATTACATCCTCGTTCAGTTTCATCAACAATTCTACTCGTATGCACCCGTATTCGTACTCGTACAATACACAGCTTTTAGATGTATGTACTATTGGTATATACACTCCAATGATCAGCTCTTAGCAGCCCATGTGAGTCACCTAACACATGTGGGAACCATCATTTGGCAACTAGCATGAAATATCTCATAAAATTACAAAAATATGAGTAATCATTCATGACTTATTTACATGAAAACAAAATTTCATATCCTTTATATCTAATCCATACACCAACGACCAAAAACACCTACAAACACTTTCATTCTTCAATTTTCTTCATCTAATTGATCTCTCTCAAGTTCTGTCTTCAAGTTCTAAGTGTTCTTCATATATTTTACAAGTTCTAGTTACATAAAATCAAGAATACTTTCAACTTTGCTAGCTCACTTCCAATCTTGTAAGGTGATCATCCAACCTCAAGAAATCTTTATTTCTTACAGTAGGTTATCATTCTAATACAAGGTAATAATCATATTCAAACTTTGGTTCAATTTCTATAACTATAACAATCTTATTTCAAGTGATGATCTTACTTGAACTTGTTTTCGTGTCATGATTCTGCTTCAAGAACTTCGAGCCATCCAAGGATCCGTTGAAGCTAGATCCATTTTTCTCTTTTCCAGTAGGTTTATCCAAGGAACTTAAGGTAGTAATGATGTTCATAACATCATTCGATTCATACATATAAAGCTATCTTATTCGAAGGTTTAAACTTGTAATCACTAGAACATAGTTTAGTTAATTCTAAACTTGTTCGCAAACAAAAGTTAATCCTTCTAACTTGACTTTTAAAATCAACTAAAAACATGTTCTATATCTATATGATATGCTAACTTAATGATTTAAAACCTGGAAACACGAAAAACACCGTAAAACCGGATTTACGCCGTCGTAGTAACACCGCGGGCTGTTTTGGGTTAGTTAATTAAAAACTATGATAAACTTTGATTTAAAAGTTGTTATTCTGAGAAAATGATTTTTATTATGAACATGAAACTATATCCAAGAATTACGGTTAAACTCAAAGTGGAAGTATGTTTTCTAAAATGGTCATCTAGACGTCGTTCTTTCGACTGAAATGACTACCTTTACAAAAACGAGTTGTAACTTAATTTTCCGACTATAAACCTATAATTTTTCTGTTTAGATTCATAAAATAGAGTTCAATATGAAACCATAGCAATTTGATTCACTCAAAACGGATTTAAAATGAAGAAGTTATGGGTAAAACAAGATTGGATAATTTTTCTCATTTTAGCTACGTGAAAATTGGTAACAAATCTATTCCAACCATAACTTAATCAACTTGTATTGTATATTATGTAATCTTGAGATACCATAGACACGTATACAATATTTCGACCTATCATGTCGACACATCTATATATATTTCGGAACAACCATAGACACTCTATATGTGAATGTTGGAGTTAGCTATACAGGGTTGAGGTTGATTCCAAAATATATATAGTTTGAGTTGTGATCAATACTGAGATACGTATACACTGGGTCGTGGATTGATTCAAGATAATATTTATCGATTTATCTCTGTACATCTAACTGTGGACAACTAGTTGTAGGTTACTAACGAGGACAGCTGACTTAATAAACTTAAAACATCAAAATATATTAAAAGTGTTGTAAATATATTTTGAACATACTTTGATATATATGTATATATTGTTATAGGTTCGTGAATCAACCAGTGGCCAAGTCTTACTTCCCGACGAAGTAAAAATCTGTGAAAGTGAGTTATTGTCCCACTTTTAAAATCTAATATTTTTGGGATGAGAATACATGCAGGTTTTATAAATGATTTACAAAATAGACACAAGTACGTGAAACTACATTCTATGGTTGAATTATCGAAATCGAATATGCCCCTTTTTATTAAGTCTGGTAATCTAAGAATTAGGGAACAGACACCCTAATTGACGCGAATCCTAAAGATAGATCTATTGGGCCTAACAAACCCCATCCAAAGTACCGGATGCTTTAGTACTTCGAAATTTATATCATATCCGAAGGGTGTCCCGGAATGATGGGGATATTCTTATATATGCATCTTGTTAATGTCGGTTACCAGGTGTTCACCATATGAATGAATTTTATCTCTATGTATGGGATGTGTATTGAAATATGAAATCTTGTGGTCTATTATTATGATTTGATAATATATAGGTTAAACCTATAACTCACCAACATTTTTGTTGACGTTTTAAGCATGTTTATTCTCAGGTGATTATTAAGAGCTTCCGCTGTCGCATACTTAAATAAGGACGAGATTTGGAGTCCATGCTTGTATGATATTGTGTAAAAACTGCATTCAAGAAACTTATTTCGTTGTAACATATTTGTATTGTAAACCATTATGTAATGGTCGCGTGTAAACAGGATATTTTAGATTATCATTATTTGATAATCTACGTAAAGCTTTTTAAACCTTTATTGATGAAATAAAGGTTATGGTTTGTTTTAAAATGAATGCAGTCTTTGAAAAACGTCTCATATAGAGGTCAAAACCTCGCAACGAAATCAATTAATATGGAGCGTTTTTAATCAATAAGAACGGGACATTTCACTTACGAGGGATGCGGATTGCTTTCTAAGCACAAACAATTTCCGTTCTTGTTTTGGACATCCAGTCCATGCCAACGATTACTTCAAAACTTCCTAATTCTACGGGTATCAAATCGATTTTGAATGTTTCACCAGCAGGGTTTATCTCACAACCATGGCAGATTTTATCGGCTTTTATCATTTTACCATTAGCTAATTCTATAGTATATTTATCGTCTAGAGGCAATGATGAACATTTTAGTTTAGAACTAAAGTCTTTACACATATAACGTCTATCAGCACCAGTATCAAACATAATAGAAGCTAGTTGATTATTAACGGTAAACGTACCCGTAACAAGATCAGGATCCTCACGCGCTTCACTGGCACTAATATTAAACGCCATTCCCCGTGCGGGTTCTTTGTTCTTCTCCTTATCAGGGCATTGATTTTTAAAGTGACCAGGCTTCCCACATCTAAAACATTTCTTAACATCGATCGGGTTTGTCTTCACTCCAGAAACAGTGGCATAACAATCTTTCGCCACATGTCCTTTCTTGTTGCATTTATCATAGACCACCTGGCAATAACTTGAATGATGGGTGTAACATCTTTTGCATAACGGATGGGGTCCCTTGTAGTTTGGACTAGCAGTTGCCCCATCTTGTTTAACTTTAAGGTATATTGGACCATTCAAGATTATTGATCGTGTCGGACCAGTAGCTTACCGACTTGAGTTACCTCAACAACTCGTGGCTGTACATAACACTTTCCACGTCTCAATAAAAACGGGACATTTCTGTTGGTATCCGAGCGTTGGTCTTAGAGAACCAGAATTTTGCATTAGTATGTCTTATCGAGTTTGTTAGGATGCATTAGTGAGTCTGAACTTCGACCGTGTTTACTTGAAAAATGATTGCTTAACAAATTTTGTTGGAAACTATATATTTTTTAACATGTGAATATTATGTGATATATTAATCTCTTAACGCGTTTGATATTATGTGATAGATGTCTACCTCTAGAACAAGTCCCATTGACTCACCTAATAATAATGAAGAGTCAAATGTAAATTGGAATGATTCGTGGACTGATTCACAAGTTCCCGAAGAGGAACCGGAAGAAGAGTCGGAACCGGAAGAAGAATCAGAACCGGAAGAAGAATCGGAACCGGATGAAGAAATAGAACCGGTGGGGGAAATAATAAAACGGTTAAGTAAAAGAAAATCCTCAACCAACCAACCAAGGTTAATTATGGTCAATGGTGTTTCCGCCAAGGAAGCAAAATATTGGGAGGATTACCAATTCTCCGATGAATCGGATTCCGACGAGAATTCCGATGATGTTATAGAAATTACCTCAACTGAATTTAAAAAAGCAAAAGAAAATAATAAGGGAAAGGGCATAAAAATAGAGAAATCTAATTCCAACCCCGATGAACTTTATATGTATCGTCAACCCCCGAAGTCCTTAAGTTGTAACAATGACCCGGGAACCTCTAAACCACCAGGTTTTTCTAAACCGTTGTGGAAAACGACAGCTAGTATTAGGGGAACATCATATATCCCTAGAAACTTGGCAAAACGAACTAGAACCGAAGAAGAAGAATCGAGTGAGTCAGAATAAGATAGTTGTATTCGTGTGGTGTAATATATGTAGTATAGTGTGCTTATGCTTTATGATATATGTAAAAATTGCTTGTATTAATAAGTATTTTTTTATGAATCTAACTCTTGTCTATTTTACAGTTTAAAAACACAAAATTGATAGACAACCCAATATTTTAAGAGACCTACCCAGAGACATGATTGATGAAATCTTGTCTAGAGTCGGTCAGAATTCTTCGGCACAACTATTTAAGGCGAGATCAGTTTGTAAGACATTTGAAGAACGTTCCAAGAATGCCTTGGTTTATAAAAGGCTTTCGTTCGAAAGATGGGGGATATCACATTGGGAAATCCATAAGTTACGATGTGTTTACTTTGACGCATATATTGCGGGGAACCCAAATGCTATTTTACGCAATGGGTTAAGAAATTATTTTGACTCAATATATCCGAATATTGGACTTCGTGATTTAGAAAAAGCGGCTAACATGCAACATAAAGAAGCATGTTATGCTTACGGATTAGTAATGTTCGCTTCTCACCAAAGTGAGAACAAGAACATCGGGCTACAACTATTAAACAAAACGTTCCCACAAGTGACGGAGTCGGTAATTGGGGTAAGAAATGAGGTTTTTAGATTGTTACGGGACTGTTGGACATTACGTAACCCTCGTCCCTTTGACGACGTTACAACACGATGTCTTATCAACGGCCATAACGGTTATGTTCCACAAGACCAAGGATGGGAAGTAATCCTAGTAAAACCAGAATGCATGACTTGTTTCTGGACGTATGAATTACGTGTCTTTATTGCCTTTGCTGAATGACTTGTGTACTAGCTAGAATTATCTTCACAACCATCTTGTATCAAATTTATTGTGTGCTATATTTCATGCTATATGTAAAATAAGCGGTATTGTAAGTTTGTAAAATATTGTGTAAAAGTTTGAACGCGAAATATTATTATAATCAGTTTTTCATATAGAATTGTAGTAGTTGAATTGTATATTAGCTACTAAGTATGAACTTAACGGGTAGGTACTACCCGAATTTAAACTTATAAAACGCTAATATGAAGAAAAAGCTTTTATAAATGAGTTCATATTATGCTACGAAATACTATTAACTACTCTTAATATTCTGTATGATTAACTTGTTCCATTTGACTATTTTGAAGGAAATGGCACCGACTACTCGACACACCGTGAATATGAATGAAGAGGAATTCCGTACTTTTCTAGCTTCAAACATAGCCGCAGTACAGGCTGCGCTACATACCAACAATAACCTTGGATCTAGCAGTACAGAAAATCGTGTAGGATGCACCTACAAAGAATTCACTGCCTGCAAACCTTTGGAATTTGATGGAACCGAAGGACCGATCGGATTGAAACGGTGGACCGAGAAGGTCGAATCGGTGTTTGCCATAAGTAAGTGTACTGAAGAGGACAAAGTGAAGTACGCTACGCATACCTTCACAGGTTCTGCGTTAACATGGTGGAATACCTATCTAGAGCAAGTGGGACAAGACGATGCGTACGCACTACCGTGGTCAGCATTCAAGCACTTGATGAACGAGAAGTACCGTCCCAGAACCGAGGTCAATAAGCTCAAGACAGAACTTAGAGGGTTACGAACCCAAGGATTTGATATTACCACGTACGAAAGACGATTCACGAAATTGTGCCTATTGTGTCCGGGAGCATTCGAAGATGAGGAAGAGAAGATCGACGCGTTTGTGAAAGGATTACCGGAAAGAATCCAAGAAGATATAAGTTCACACGAGCCCGCCTCCATACAACAGGCATGTAGAATGGCTCACAAACTAGTGAACCAGATTGAAGAAAGAATTAAAGAACAGACTGCTGAAGAGGTCAATGTGAAGCAAGTCAAAAGAAAGTGGGAGAAAAACGGTGATAAGAATCACCAATACAACAACAACAGCAATTACAACAATAATCGCAACAATTATCCCAACAATCGCAACATCAATCGCAACTACAACAAACGGCCCAACAACAACAACAACAACAACAACAACAGCAACTACAACAATCATCCTAACAACAATAATAACCGCAACAACAACAACAATCAGAAGCAGCTATGCCAAAGATGTGAAAAGTATCACTCGGGGTTCTGCACCAAATTTTGCAACAAGTGTAAAAGAAATGGTCATAGCGCGGCGAAGTGTGAGGTCTACGGACCAGGGGTTAATAGAACGAAAGGAACAAATGGTTTCGAAACGAGTAATGGCGGAGCAAGTAGTGTCGGAGCAAGTTATGCCAATGTAGTTTGTTATAAATGTGGAAAACCGGGCCACATTATTAGAAATTGCCCGAACCAGGAGAACACGAATGGACAAGGCCGCGGAAGAGTTTTCAATATTAATGCGGCAGAGGCACAGGAAGACCCGGAGCTTGTTACGGGTACGTTTCTTATTGACAATAAATCTTCTTACGTTTTATTTGATTCGGGTGCGGATAGAAACTATATGAGTAGAGATTTTTGTGCTAAATTAAGTTGTCCATTGACGCCTTTGGATAGTAAATTTTTACTCGAATTAGCAAATGGTAAATTAATTTCAGCAGATAATATATGTCGGAATCGAGAAATTAAACTGGTTAGCGAAACATTTAAGATTGATTTGATACCAGTAGAGTTAGGGAGTTTTGATGTGATAATCGGTATGGACTGGTTGAAAGAAGTGAAAGCAGAGATCGTTTGTTACAAAAATGTAATTCGCATTATACGAGAAAAAGGAAAACCCTTAATGGTGTACGGAGAAAAGGGCAACACGAAGCTACATCTTATTAGTAATTTGAAGGCACAAAAACTAATAAGAAAAGGTTGCTATGCTGTTCTAGCACACATCGAGAAAGTACAAACTGAAGAAAAGAGCATCAATGATGTTCCCATTGCAAAAGAATTTCCCGATGTATTTCTGAAAGAATTACCGGGATTACCCCCACATCGATCCGTTGAATTTCAAATAGATCTTGTACCAGGAGCTGCACCAATAGCTCGTGCTCCTTACAGACTCGCACCCAGCGAGATGAAAGAACTGCAAAGCCAATTACAAGAACTTTTAGAGCGTGGTTTCATTCGACCAAGCACATCACCGTGGGGAGCTCCTGTTTTGTTTGTCAAGAAGAAAGATGGTACATTCAGGTTGTGTATCGACTACCGAGAGTTGAACAAACTTACCATCAAGAACCGCTATCCACTACCGAGAATCGATGACTTATTTGATCAACTACAAGGCTCGTCTGTTTATTCAAAGATTGACTTACGTTCCGGGTATCATCAAATGCGGGTGAAAGAAGATGATATTCCAAAGACTGCTTTCAGAACACGTTACGGTCATTACGAGTTTATGGTCATGCCGTTTGGTTTAACTAATGCACCAGCTGTGTTCATGGACCTTATGAACCGAGTGTGTGGACCATACCTTGACAAGTTTGTCATTGTTTTCATTGATGACATACTTATTTACTCAAAGAATGACCAAGAACACGGTGAACATTTGAGAAAGGTGTTAGAAGTATTGAGGAAGGAAGAATTGTACGCTAAGTTTTCAAAGTGTGCATTTTGGTTGGAAGAAGTTCAATTCCTCGGTCACATAGTGAACAAAGAAGGTATTAAGGTGGATCCGGCAAAGATAGAAACTGTTGAAAAATGGGAAACCCCGAAAACTCCAAAACACATACGCCAGTTTTTAGGACTAGCTGGTTACTACAGAAGGTTCATCCAAGACTTTTCCAGAATAGCAAAACCCTTGACTGCATTAACGCATAAAGGGAAGAAATTTGAATGGAATGATGAACAAGAGAAAGCGTTTCAGTTATTGAAGAAAAAGCTAACTACGGCACCTATATTGTCATTGCCTGAAGGAAATGATGATTTTGTGATTTATTGTGACGCATCAAAGCAAGGTCTCGGTTGTGTATTAATGCAACGAACGAAGGTGATTGCTTATGCGTCTAGACAATTGAAGATTCATGAACAAAATTATACGACGCATGATTTGGAATTAGGCGCGGTTGTTTTTGCATTAAAGACTTGGAGGCACTACTTATATGGGGTCAAAAGTATTATATATACCGAACACAAAAGTCTTCAACACATATTTAATCAGAAACAACTGAATATGAGGCAGCGTAGGTGGATTGAATTATTGAATGATTACGACTTTGAGATTCGTTACCACCCGGGGAAGGCAAATGTGGTAGCCGATGCCTTGAGCAGGAAGGACAGAGAACCCATTCGAGTAAAATCTATGATTATAATGATTCATAATAACCTTACTACTCAAATAAAGGAGGCGCAACAAGGAGTTTTAAAAAAAGGGAAATTTAAAGGATGAAATACCCAAAGGATCGGAGAAGCATCTTAATATTCGGGAAGACGGAACCCGGTATAGGGCTGAAAGGATTTGGGTACCAAAATTTGGAGATATGAGGGAAATGGTACTTAGAGAAGCTCATAAAACCAGATACTCAATACATCCTGGAACGGGGAAGATGTACAAGGATCTCAAGAAACATTTTTGGTGGTCAGGTATGAAAGATGATGTTGCTAAATACGTAGGAGAATGTTTGACGTATTCTAAGGTCAAAGCTGAGCATCAGAAACCATCAGGTCTACTTCAACAACCCGAAATCCCGGAATGGAAATGGGAAAACATTACCATGGATTTCATCACTAAATTGCCAAGGACTGCAAGTGGTTTTGATACTATTTGGGTAATAGTTGATCGTCTCACCAAATCAGCACACTTCCTGCCAATAAGAGAAGATGACAAGATGGAGAAGTTAGCACGACTGTATTTGAAGGAAGTCGTCTCCAGACATGGAATACCAATCTCTATTATCTCTGATAGGGATGGCAGATTTATTTCAAGATTCTGGCAGACATTACAGCAAGCATTAGGAACTCGTCTAGACATGAGTACTGCCTATCATCCACAAACTGATGGGCAGAGCGAAAGGACGATACAAACGCTTGAAGACATGCTACGAGCATGTGTTATTGATTTCAGAAACAGTTGGGATCGACATCTACCGTTAGCAGAATTTTCCTACAACAACAGCTACCATTCAAGCATTGAGATGGCGCCGTTTGAAGCACTTTATGGTAGAAAGTGCAGGTCTCCGATTTGTTGGAGTGAAGTGGGGGATAGACAGATTACGGGTCCGGAGATTATACAAGAAACTACCGAGAAGATCATCCAAATTCAACAACGGTTGAAAACCGCCCAAAGTCGATAAAAGAGCTACGCTGACATTAAAAGAAAAGATATAGAATTTGAAATTGGAGAGATGGTCATGCTTAAAGTTGCACCTTGGAAAGGCGTTGTTCGATTTGGTAAACGAGGGAAATTAAATCCAAGGTATATTGGACCATTCAAGATTATTGATCGTGTCGGACCAGTAGCTTACCGACTTGAGTTACCTCAACAACTCGTGGCTGTACATAACACTTTCCACGTCTCGAATTTGAAGAAATATTTTGCTAAAGAAGATCTCACTATTCCGTTAGATGAAATCCAAATCAACGAAAAACTTCAATTCATCGAAGAACCCGTCGAAATAATGGATCGTGAGGTTAAAAAACTTAAGTAAAACAAGATACCAATTGTTAAGGTTCGATGGAATGCTCGTAGAGAACCCGAGTTCACCTGGGAGCGTGAAGATCAGATGAAGAAGAAATACCCGCATCTATTTCCAGAAGATTCGTCAACACCTTCAACAGCTTAAAATTTCGGGACGAAATTTATTTAACGGGTAGGTACTGTAGTGACCCGAACTTTTCCATGTTTATATATATTAATTGAGATTGATATTTACATGATTAAATGTTTCCAACATGTTAAGCAATCAAACTTGTTAAGACTTGATTAATTGAAATATGTTTCATATAGACAATTGACCACCCAAGTTGACCGGTGATTCACGAACGTTAAAACTTGTAAAAACTATATGATGACATATATATGGATATATATATAGTTAACATGATACTATGATAAGTAAACATATCATTAAGTATATTAACAATGAACTACATATGTAAAAACAAGACTACTAACTTAATGATTTTTAAACGAGACATATATGTAACGATTATCGTTGTAAAGACATTTAATGTATATATATCATATTAAGAGATATTCATACATGATAATATCATGATAATATAATAATTTAAAATCTCATTTGATATTATAAACATTGGGTTAACAACATTTAACAAGATCGTTAACCTAAAGGTTTCAAAACAACACTTACATGTAACGACTAACGATGACTTAACGACTCAGTTAAAATGTATATACATGTAGTGTTTTAATATGTATTTATACACTTTTGAAAGACTTCAATACACTTATCAAAATACTTCTACTTAACAAAAATGCTTACAATTACATCCTCGTTCAGTTTCATCAACAATTCTACTCGTATGCACCCGTATTCGTACTCGTACAATACACAGCTTTTAGATGTATGTACTATTGGTATATACACTCCAATGATCAGCTCTTAGCAGCCCATGTGAGTCACCTAACACATGTGGGAACCATCATTTGGCAACTAGCATGAAATATCTCATAAAATTACAAAAATATGAGTAATCATTCATGACTTATTTACATGAAAACAAAATTTCATATCCTTTATATCTAATCCATACACCAACGACCAAAAACACCTACAAACACTTTCATTCTTCAATTTTCTTCATCTAATTGATCTCTCTCAAGTTCTGTCTTCAAGTTCTAAGTGTTCTTCATATATTTTACAAGTTCTAGTTACATAAAATCAAGAATACTTTCAACTTTGCTAGCTCACTTCCAATCTTGTAAGGTGATCATCCAACCTCAAGAAATCTTTATTTCTTACAGTAGGTTATCATTCTAATACAAGGTAATAATCATATTCAAACTTTGGTTCAATTTCTATAACTATAACAATCTTATTTCAAGTGATGATCTTACTTGAACTTGTTTTCGTGTCATGATTCTGCTTCAAGAACTTCGAGCCATCCAAGGATCCGTTGAAGCTAGATCCATTTTTCTCTTTTCCAGTAGGTTTATCCAAGGAACTTAAGGTAGTAATGATGTTCATAACATCATTCGATTCATACATATAAAGCTATCTTATTCGAAGGTTTAAACTTGTAATCACTAGAACATAGTTTAGTTAATTCTAAACTTGTTCGCAAACAAAAGTTAATCCTTCTAACTTGACTTTTAAAATCAACTAAAAACATGTTCTATATCTATATGATATGCTAACTTAATGATTTAAAACCTGGAAACACGAAAAACACCGTAAAACCGGATTTACGCCGTCGTAGTAACACCGCGGGCTGTTTTGGGTTAGTTAATTAAAAACTATGATAAACTTTGATTTAAAAGTTGTTATTCTGAGAAAATGATTTTTATTATGAACATGAAACTATATCCAAGAATTACGGTTAAACTCAAAGTGGAAGTATGTTTTCTAAAATGGTCATCTAGACGTCGTTCTTTCGACTGAAATGACTACCTTTACAAAAACGAGTTGTAACTTAATTTTCCGACTATAAACCTATAATTTTTCTGTTTAGATTCATAAAATAGAGTTCAATATGAAACCATAGCAATTTGATTCACTCAAAACGGATTTAAAATGAAGAAGTTATGGGTAAAACAAGATTGGATAATTTTTCTCATTTTAGCTACGTGAAAATTGGTAACAAATCTATTCCAACCATAACTTAATCAACTTGTATTGTATATTATGTAATCTTGAGATACCATAGACACGTATACAATATTTCGACCTATCATGTCGACACATCTATATATATTTCGGAACAACCATAGACACTCTATATGTGAATGTTGGAGTTAGCTATACAGGGTTGAGGTTGATTCCAAAATATATATAGTTTGAGTTGTGATCAATACTGAGATACGTATACACTGGGTCGTGGATTGATTCAAGATAATATTTATCGATTTATCTCTGTACATCTAACTGTGGACAACTAGTTGTAGGTTACTAACGAGGACAGCTGACTTAATAAACTTAAAACATCAAAATATATTAAAAGTGTTGTAAATATATTTTGAACATACTTTGATATATATGTATATATTGTTATAGGTTCGTGAATCAACCAGTGGCCAAGTCTTACTTCCCGACGAAGTAAAAATCTGTGAAAGTGAGTTATTGTCCCACTTTTAAAATCTAATATTTTTGGGATGAGAATACATGCAGGTTTTATAAATGATTTACAAAATAGACACAAGTACGTGAAACTACATTCTATGGTTGAATTATCGAAATCGAATATGCCCCTTTTTATTAAGTCTGGTAATCTAAGAATTAGGGAACAGACACCCTAATTGACGCGAATCCTAAAGATAGATCTATTGGGCCTAACAAACCCCATCCAAAGTACCGGATGCTTTAGTACTTCGAAATTTATATCATATCCGAAGGGTGTCCCGGAATGATGGGGATATTCTTATATATGCATCTTGTTAATGTCGGTTACCAGGTGTTCACCATATGAATGATTTTTATCTCTATGTATGGGATGTGTATTGAAATATGAAATCTTGTGGTCTATTATTATGATTTGATAATATATAGGTTAAACCTATAACTCACCAACATTTTTGTTGACGTTTTAAGCATGTTTATTCTCAGGTGATTATTAAGAGCTTCCGCTGTCGCATACTTAAATAAGGACGAGATTTGGAGTCCATGCTTGTATGATATTGTGTAAAAACTGCATTCAAGAAACTTATTTCGTTGTAACATATTTGTATTGTAAACCATTATGTAATGGTCGCGTGTAAACAGGATATTTTAGATTATCATTATTTGATAATCTACGTAAAGCTTTTTAAACCTTTATTGATGAAATAAAGGTTATGGTTTGTTTTAAAATGAATGCAGTCTTTGAAAAACGTCTCATATAGAGGTCAAAACCTCGCAACGAAATCAATTAATATGGAGCGTTTTTAATCAATAAGAACGGGACATTTCACTTACGAGGGATGCGGATTGCTTTCTAAGCACAAACAATTTCCGTTCTTGTTTTGGACATCCAGTCCATGCCAACGATTACTTCAAAACTTCCTAATTCTACGGGTATCAAATCGATTTTGAATGTTTCACCAGCAGGGTTTATCTCACAACCATGGCAGATTTTATCGGCTTTTATCATTTTACCATTAGCTAATTCTATAGTATATTTATCGTCTAGAGGCAATGATGAACATTTTAGTTTAGAACTAAAGTCTTTACACATATAACGTCTATCAGCACCAGTATCAAACATAATAGAAGCTAGTTGATTATTAACGGTAAACGTACCCGTAACAAGATCAGGATCCTCACGCGCTTCACTGGCACTAATATTAAACGCCATTCCCCGTGCGGGTTCTTTGTTCTTCTCCTTATCAGGGCATTGATTTTTAAAGTGACCAGGCTTCCCACATCCAAAACATTTCTTAACATCGATCGGGTTTGTCTTCACTCCAGAAACAGTGGCATAACAATCTTTCGCCACATGTCCTTTCTTGTTGCATTTATCATAGACCACCTGGCAATAACTTGAATGATGGGTGTAACATCTTTTGCATAACGGATGGGGTCCCTTGTAGTTTGGACTAGCAGTTGCCCCATCTTGTTTAACTTTAAAAGTCTCTTGCCTCTTTAGGTGGGTACTTTTGCCTTTATAGTCTTCCCATTTCCTCTTTTCTTCAGTTGTCTTGACTTCGGTAGTTGGCGCCTTAATCGAACTTTCCATGATCTGGTCCATGAGTTGGTGTGCCATTCTCATGGCTTCCTGCATCGTATTCGGTTTGGACGAGGTAACATTTCCTTTGATATTGATTGACAAACCGTCAATATACATCTCTATCTTTTGTTTCTCATTTGGTACTAATTCTGGACACAACAAAGCTAGTTCCATGAAACGCTTTTCATAGTTGGTGAGATTCGCACCGACAACCTTCAGATTACGTAACTCAGATTCCATTTTTCTGATTTCGTTTCGAAGACAGTACTCCTCGATTAGCATCTTTTTTTAGTTCTTCCCAAGAGATATCGTATTCCGTATCTACTCCTTCTGCTTTAGCATAATTGTTCCACTAAGTAAGTGCACCGTCTTGCAACGTGCACAATGCATACTTTAACTTGTCTCCGTCCGCACAATTACCGATTTTGAAAACAGACTCCATCTTTTTGAACCATCGGGTTAGACCGACTGGTCCCTCGGTTCCACTAAACATCTGTGGTTTGCATGCTTGAAAAGTTTTGTATGAGCATCCGTTTCGTGAGTTTGTATTCACAGCTGCTGCTTCGGCTGCTACTTTTGCTGCCTCGGCTGCAGCAATTCTTTCATTCACACATTTCTCGACTAGTTCCTCAAACTCAGCATCCGACATTTGAGACATCTTATATGTTTAAATAAAATTATATGTTAAGCATACAGTTTCCGACAAGTAATGATAAGCAAAAATTGGTAAAACAGATACGGTCATAGTCCAGACTCATTAATGCATCCTAACAATTACCGGTTAGACACACTAATGCAAATACTGGTTCCCTATGACCTCAAGCTCTGATACCAACTGTAACGACCCGTCAAAATCGCTATTGACGCGGTATGCTACTCATTGATTTCACAGTGAGGTTTGACCTCTATATGATACGTTTAGATAAAATATTGCATTCATTAAAATAAGTGACTTTCTAAACATAGAAAGTTATAAACATGTGAGCAATTACTTAAGTATAAGTAAATCCCCAGAAATACATAAGTCTTTATCTTACAGGTTGACATCACAGTCAAATTATTTATTACACAACGTAGTTTTGTTTCGAATGCAATAAACTTTAAACAAAGCATGAGAGACTCCATGCAAGCTACAAGCACATCATAGCGGAAGCAGTCTAAGGACCTGAGAATAAAACATACTAAAAAGGTCAACACGAATGTTGGTGAGTTATAGGTTTAATTGTTCGAATCATAAGTATATAAAGATGGACCAAAAGATTTCATCAAAAATTTATCAATAGATTCTACGTAACAGAGCATCATGGTAACTAAACTTAATGCTATAATAATAATTACTCCTGTTGTTTTAATACACGCAAACCAATGTGTCGTAAACTCAAGTAACATACGTCCGTTAAAAGGCTAGCGCTCTAGCTCAGACGGGGATGTCAAGCCCTATGGATCCATATACAATTACTCGCGCCCACCAGTCCACATCGTATGTACTGGCAGTTACAAGTTACCAAAGCTAAGGGATTTTCGTTTTAAACTCAGTGTAGAATTAAGTATGTACTTGTGCCCATTGCGTATAAAATAAAGTGCATGTATTCTCAGCCCAAAAATATTTAAAGCATTTAAAAAGGAATCTATAAACTCACCTTGAGTGCGCAGTAAAATAAACAAGAACAAGAGTGTAAGAGTGTTCCAAAGCGTTTAACCTAGAGTAATAAGGTTGGTCAGTGGTCATACAACACCTTTAAAAGTTATCTTCATATTCTTATTATATATATATATATATATATATATATATATATATATATATATATATATATATATATATATATATATATATATATATATATATATATATATATATATATATTTATTTGTCTTTAGTTCTTCTTTTAAAAGTTTGATAAAGTTTAAGGGAGTAAATAAGTATTATAAGTTTCTTTAAATTTCATTTATTTAACACTAATCAAAATTCAGGAACTAGAAATATAAGTTTTTAAACTAAAGAAGTCTTCATGTTCACATACATATTACATGTTGATATTCAAGTAGAGTTAGGATTTACGTTCCAAGAAGCCTAGTTCTTAGCAATCTATGATCTAAAATTTTTATGTTGTTTTATGTATGCAGTTAACGTTATTCGTATATAAATGTTTCCCCTTCATGTGGTTTTGTGTTAAGTGTGATAAAATTTGGAGTTGTATATAATATATAATAATTGAGAAGTCGGTCGAAAGAGTTGCGATGTACATAGATTTCAGGTGCATCATTACTACATATAACTATGTTTATACGTATCCTATTAGACCTTGAACATGATCTAGAAAAAGATATTTATATTACTAATTAGTTTACATATTAAATTTATTAAATTAAAACTTTCGTATAATTGATAAGTATGATAGAATTATTATTTTAGTTGTTATATAACTATAACTATTATGTTAGGATATAATGACTAGATAATAAATGAAATAGAAAAGCTAGAGTTTTCTTACTAGTTAAATGGAAGAATTCAAGAAAATCTTTGATAGAGATGGAGAATAAAATGACCACGATGATGTTTGGGGATGATGATGGGTGGTTATTTGGTGGTCTATGGTGACAACATTTTATGATGTATAAATTAAGATTTATTGCAACTTAGCTATGAATTGGAATGTGAAGTTGTATATATAATGGATACATATGTATCTTTAGCATATGTGGAAATCACTATCTCTGTCCATAATTTAAGAAGAAAAAAAAATTAGTTAAAGTGTAGATATAATTGTTGGGTGGGTTTGGTGTACTTACTTCTTTCTTTTGTGTTATTTACTGGATCATGGCGCACTATTAATATTTTTAAAGGAAGATAATGCTTTTACAAGTGCTTTTGATAAAATAGTTGATGGCCATTGTGATATTTAAATATGAGTACAGATTAGTGGAGTCCTATTTTAACATTCTACAATTACTATAATATTTTAAACACTCTGTATCGCATACACCAAATTTATACATAATTCAAGATGAACTTTCCAGTATAAAGTGTATGCTTTTGATATATTTCTTTTACCATTATTAAAATTGTTAATGACCAAATTGATAATGATATGAAAAGCAACATTCCTGTCGATTTTTATTATTATCACTATTTAATAAACGTACCTAAAACTTTTAAGTATTTATTATATCAATACCTTATAAAATATACATATGTACCATAATTTTTATTATGTCTTTAATATATTTTGGAAGACAATAACTTTGTAATATAAGAATTTGTACGCGTAACATTTTATTAATATGTTAAGGTGTGTTTTTAAAATTAATATATATTCAAAATACGTTGTATATATATAATTAAATTACTTTACATATATTGCTTTGAAAACTTAATCGTATAATATTTCTTTAACGTGTTTCAATACACACACACACACACTATATATATATATATATATATATATATATATATATATATATATATATATATATATATATATATATATATATATATATATATATATATATATATATATATATATATATATATATATATATATATCAAATTATAATTTGTTGTTTGTGAATCGTCGAAAGGCCCAATGGGTATATGAATATGTAAAACGTTTCCAAAAGTTTGAAACTTATAATGACAAGTTTGCTTATCGTGTCGGAAATTTTTATCATGTAATTGATTAAATAATGTGAAATTTTCCGGGTCATCATATAATTGGCGGGTTCTTAAGTCAAAAGCGGTTGAATTCGGATGGAAACCAATAATTTGGATTGAAAGTATTCGCGACAAGCTTATAAACGGTATATGATATGTTTGGTATTTTCGAGTCTAAATAACTTTTAAATGAGTCTCAAAACCGAGTGTAGCAGATGTTGTCTTCTTGACAGCAACAAAATAGCAGCTATTGAGTTACTGCAAATCAAGTCATAGGGCTATTTTCGATAGATCATTTTTGACAAACCGTAACTCCGTTTTTAATGAATAAGTTGTCTATGGAAAGGTGGAAGAGTGTAGTTTCCAATGGTCATGGTCTAATGCTTTAAATATGCTTGTGTGCGACCCAGAATTTGTTAAAAAGTAGCGTTACACACGTAAAAAAAAAATTCTGTCAAAAATCAAGGGCGTTATAAGTTGGATAATTTAATTTTTCCTTAACATAACCTAGCACTGAAGATGAGACGTTTTCTAATAACATGTGGTGTTGATAGTACGATTTGAGTTAATTTTCTAAGTGTGGTAACATGTCTACTGTTCTTCATGACTTCTTTCAATTATTTTTTCCAGCATGTGTACTCTTCTTTAGTTGCTGTGTCGAATGCAGTTGTGTCTATAACTAAGTAACCAAGGTTGTTGGTTCTTTTATAATGCTCTTCTTTCTACACGTGCAGGACTCACTGAACACAATCAACCTACACCGTTTGGAACACCCTTTTGGCCTGCATAAGTAAACAGTGTTAGCTTAAAATAGCATGTACAATTTCGAAAAACCTGGTAGCTATTGCTATAAATGTGGGGTGTAAATTATGTGTGTAACAAGCGACAAGATCGCTTGCAGTAACTTTCTCAACTCTAAACGATGTAATATGTAAATTATGTGTAACAAATAGCTAGTAACGAAACCACTAGCAATTTTAAAGCAGCAGCGCGCGAACCCCACTTTTCTTGTTCAAACTCATAATTAAGCATCTGTATGTGTGATTATATTTGTGATGATTTTGCTACTGCTATCTCTTTATACTAGGTCGAATTTAGACATCAGTTGTTTGCTATGTAATTTTAGGATTGATGTAGTTGGAGAACATTGAATGAGGAACTTCTAATAAGGCGTTGTTACCTTGCAGGTACTTCTATACATCATTTATAGTATATTCACTCATATTTGTATTCGTTTTAGTGATTATAGTATTTCTCCATGTTGTTCAATCTGGTTAGAGCTGGTCACTAAGATACCAAGTATACATACACACACAACACACAACATATATACTGACTCTATGTCAATTCCAACTTTTATGCTTACATTAATGCGATTATTTCAGGGATTAAACTTGTAATAGTTCGTCAAACGTTGGGTTATTGATGTGTTGAAAGTGTGTGCAATAGTGCTTAGCTTATTCTTCAACTTTTAAATTTATAAAACCTTTATTTAATACACTTTAACACCCTAACGAGCAACAAAACCCGATCAGAGGTAGTATGTAAGGTTATCGTCCCAAGAGAAGTGTGGTAACGATAAGAGTTGCTTTATTATTTAATTCTTATTAAAGAATTAAAGATATATTTTTATGTCTTTTATGGGATTGATAATGCTAAAAACGAACATATATTTCATAGCATTATCCCTCAAGAACGACAAGATTTTAGTTGCAATTGTTCTATTTACAAGTGATATTCGTTTAAATAATAAAAGGTGGAGACAAAAGACAGATTCGACGAATTGAAGACGCAAACGACCAAAAAGCTCAAAAGTACAAAGTACAATCAAAGTGGTTCAAATTATTGATGAGAAACGTCTCAAAATTACAAGAGTACAAGTCGCAAAACGCAAAATACAAGATATTAAATTGTACGCAAGGACGTTCGAAAATCCAGAATCGGGACCAGAGTCAACTCTCAACGCTCGACGCAACGGACTAAAAATTACAAGTCAACTATGCACATAAATATAATATAATATTTAAATAATTCTTAAAATTATTTATATATTATATTTATTTATTAAAACGTCGGCAAATAAATAAACAAAGACCTGTGAGCTGGAAAAGCAGGCCATGCGATCGCATGGCCTGGAAGTGTTAAATCCATGCGATCGCATGGGAGTAGGTAGCTGGCCACATGCCTATAAATTCGCGGTTTTGGTTGATCATATATCCATCCTTTCCATCTATCTATCAACGTATATACATTTATATTTATATTATAATTTTAATTTTAATTTTAAATTCTAATAATAAGGGTATGTTAGCGAATATTGTAAGGGTGTAAGTCGAAATTCTCTTCGTGTAACGCTATGCTATTTTTAATCATTGTAAGTTATGTTCAACCTTTTTAATTTAATGTCTCGTAGCTAAGTTATTATTATGCTTATTTAATGCCGAAGTAATCGTGATGTTGGGCTAAATATTAAAATTGGGTAATTGGGCTTTGTACCATAATTGGGGTTTGAATAAAAGAACGACACTTGTAGAAATTAGACTATGAGCTATTAATGGGTTTTATATTAACTAAATGATACCTCGTTGATTTAATATATAGACTTATAATTTGACGTATTTATATATAACCACATATGCTTGACTGGGTACGGTGGGAGGGATATCTATAAATACCAATAATTGTTCATTTTACCGGACACGGAACTGGATTAATAGTTAATAGATTTGTTGAAACAGGGGTGGATTACATTCAAGGGTAATTGGTGTAATTGTTAACAAAGTAGTAAAACCTTGGACTACACGCAGTCGATAACCTGGTGTATTCATTAAACAAAGTATTAAGACCTTGTTACAATTCGAATCCCCAATTAGTTGAAATATTTGACTTCGGGAATAAGAATAATTTGACGAAGATTTTTGCACTTTATGATTATGACTGATGGACTATTATGGACAAATCCGTATGGACATATCGAATAATCCAGGACAAAGGACAATTAACCCATGGGAATAAACTAAAAACAACACATCGAACATCATGATTACGGAAGTTTAAATAAGCATAATTTCTTTATTTCATATTTAATTGCACTTTTAATTATCGCACTTTTATTTATTGTCATTTTATTTAATTGCACTTTTAATTATCGTACTCTTTAATTATCGCAATTTTATTTTATCGCTCTTTTATTTATCACAATTTCATTATCGTTATTTACTTTACGCTTTAAATTAAGTTATATTTATTTTTAATATTTTACATTAGGTTTTAACTGCGACTAAAGTTTTAAAAATCGACAAACCGGTCATTAAACGGTAAAAACCCCCTTTTATAATAATAATACTACTTATATATATTTTTATATTTTTACAATTATAAGTTAAAAATATAGCGTTAAGTTTGGCTAAAGATCCCTGTGGAACGAACCGGACTTACTAAAAACTACACTACTGTACGATTAGGTACACTGCCTATAAGTGTTGTAGCAAGGTTTAGGTATATCCACTCTATAAATAAATAAATCACTTGTGTAAAATTGTATCGTATTTAATAGTATTTCCTTGTAAAAATTAATAGTATTTTATACCCCTTCGCTTTAACATCGGGGATAGATTTCTCTTAGGAAAGAGTTTACTTTTAAAGATAAATAAAATAAGGAATTGAAGATACAAAATAAGATACAAATAAAGATACAAGTAAAGATACAAGTGATTACATGGACAATCAATTCATACGGAATTCATATTAGATAAGTTTCATAACTTATATTAACACAAAGTAAAATAACAATCATAGACCAATTATTATCCCTTAATAGGTTAAACTAAGTGTTGCATAGTAATCAATAAGTAGGATTTAAAGCATATGCTAGATATGTGATGTGCATAACTAACATCTTAATTCTTCATGTTCAATTCAATTACATGATACATACCAATCTATGAGGATCAATATGCAAATAGACTGACAATTTATATAAGCTATTAAACACCAAGTAGATCAACTCAAGTTACTAGCTGAAAGTCAATTACTACTAAGTTTTCATGCAATCATTAATCAAACAAATCCAAACGAAGGATCTTCGATTAAACCTAACAATATCAACTTCTATTATATAAGTTTAATTCAAATCAAATAAGTTTATCACTATTAAACTCTTTAACTTAGTTGCATGCAATTCAATTTAACAAGTTTGATGGACTAGATCTAAACAAGTAGCATGAATCAAATAATAGATTTATCAGATCAATGACTAATCAACCTTAAAATCATGTTATTTAATCATTAAGCATGGCAAACAAGTGTAATCAAGCAAAACAGATTCAAAATAGTTTAAATATCATTACAGAAACTCAACCATACAGACCTGGAAAAGAACCAGAAACTGTACAGAATGAAGCACGAAGCCAGCGGCTTCCTTCACACCAAGCCGGCGGCTTGGGTGTGAAGCCGGTGGCTTCATCTGAATCCCAGATGAAGTCTAACTTTCGTCCACATAAACGTTCATAGTAAAAGACGAATAGAAACGAATACAGAAAATAAAATAGACAAAACAATAAATTAAAGATAGAATCATACCTTGAAAAGAAGGTAGATGTAAAATTACTTGAATAAAATCTTGAATCTTGATTACAAAATAGTAAATCTAACCTAAGGGTTTAGAGAAAACCCCTAAAAAACGACCTATCTATTTCTAAACTTTTGAACATATGAAAACTGAGACCAGGGGCTTCAATTTATAGGATTCTTGGGCGGTGGCCAAGCCGGCAGCTTCAGTGGGAAGCCGGCGGCTTGCCTTGAGTCGATGACTCCTCGTACAAGTTAAACTTAATCAGCAAGTCATTCTTGTAACCGTCATACTGAAGCCGGCGGCTTCATTGCCATGCCAGCAGCTTCACTTGATTCGCCGGATCTTTCTGATTTTATCTTGATTTTGTTTCCATTTTTACTTGAACTTGATCAATAAGTTGAGAAAACGTGTCAACAAGGCCGGCGGCTTCATTGGGAAGCCGGCAGCTTCATTGGGAAGCCGGCGGCTTCCTTTGCCTTTTTCTTGATCAACAAGTTCTTTCAATTTCTATCGATTCTGGAACATTCTGGTACTTTTCAACCTCAAAGCTGGCGGCTTCCTTTGAACCATGCCGGCGGCTTCATAAAGTCGATTCGCAATTTTCTTCATTTTTGATCCTGTTTAATACATAACTTGGACATAATCATCAGAAATACCTTTTTCTCATTTTTACCCATTTTAGTGTGTTTTGGCATCAAAATGACTCAAAAATACTAAGATAACTACTCAAAATGTTATCAAAAAAGTGTATAATTTAGGAGTTATCAAATTCTCCACACTTAAACCTTTACTTATCCTCGAGTAAACCTTATCAATTATATCATGGGTATTAAAGTAAAATTGCAAAGTCAAAAGTATGTCTTAATAAGAAGTTAGTATTTATTATTCATAAGAACTAATATGAACCAGACCAAGGATTACAAGTAGTCCTAAAGGTTATTAAGTCAGATTTATACAGTTTGGTCATCATTGGACTCTTTTGTTTTCCAACTTTAAAAAGTGTATGGTTCTCATTGGAACTCTTTTCTTTCGTTGGCCTTCATTGGGCTCTTTTTTATTTTCAACAATTGCTTTTATGCTTAGCTTTACATTTTTGAAAATTTTTAAATTGGCCCTTACTTTGGACTCTTTTGCTGCCTCAGTGGTCCATGCTTCTTATGCCATATGGTAGTGGCTATAAGCTTGCACTCGTTTCACAATTTTTGGCTTTTAACTTCTTATCTTAACTAAGTAATCCGATCTCGAAATTGAGAGTAGTTCTATTTATTAGCATTAAGATTAAGTTAGTAGAAAGACATAAATTTGACTAAGAATTTATACTTTCGAAAAATCGAAATTTTTTAAAATTATACCTATTTTTCAACCTTTTTGGGAAAATTTGATAATATCTTTTATACTCTTTCAAGTGATTAATCACTTCCCTCCCCACACTTAGATTATGTAATGTCCTCATTGCATTTATAATAAAAGAAATAAAATAAATAAATAAATAAATAAAGGACATAATTAAAAATAAGCGAAAGAGTGATGTTACTCGATTTGTATGATCATAGAATGATTTGCGAGCACTTTTGCGGACTTCTTTTGAATTGAATAAGTAACTTGACAAAATATTAAATAACACAAGCATAATATGAACATAATATTTATTAATAATTCTTCATCACTTAAACATTTAAACACTTAGGAGCTATATTGCTCTTACATTCATAATAAAGTAATAAAATAAAAACACTCGGACATAATATAGTCCTAATAAACATATATAAAGAGATAGGTAGTTTTGATTATAGAGTCGTTTACGCGTCTCTTTTCTTCTTACGGAATTACTCCTTAGGCTTATTCTCTTCACACTTACTTTTTTCATACTCATTTAATGCTTTAATTTGTTGCAAGAAATTCAATGTGATGTCAAGACCCCTACGAAAAGACATTTCAAATGAAACACTCAACTCATGGATATGTTTTCTCACTTCAGTGCTAAGTTTATATTGATCTTTTATAAATTCAGTAACAATTCTATCCACGGTAAAGTCATCATCTTCTTCTTTATCAACTTTAACCATTTCACATTAGAGCGGGGAACTTTGGATCTTGGAACTAACGGAATAGATTCAAATATTGCACCATAATGAATAGTCAACGAATTATCAGCATAGTTAATGGTAGCACGAGCGGTAGCTAAAAACGGAGATCCTAGGATTAAAGGAGTTATAGGATCTTCTTTCATGTCCATCACAACAAAATCAATTTTGTAGAAAGCACAACCAACAATAACTTCAATTTTTTTAACAATCCCCAATGGCTCATGTAAACGACTATCAGCAAAACAGACATTTCCTTTGATTGGTTCCAACAACGGTAATCTTAAACGATTATAAACGAAAAATGGCATAACGTTAATGCTAGAACCAGTATCAGCTAATCCCATAACTGGAATTGGACCACGAATTAAACATGGGATTTGAAATTCCCCTGGATCAGTACACATAGCAACAGGAACGTCAGGTGATGAATACGAATCTACCGGATTAATTGTGAAGGAATAAAGAGGGCGGAAACCTTCCTTTCTTCTTTCTTTCAACTGTCTCATAGTATCAGCCAACCAATCATCTTTATCTTCAAATTCTAATTTTTCAGATTTTTCACTATTAACTTCATTATTTTCATCAAACTTTTTATTAACTTCCTCTTCCTTCTCATCAAACAACTCATGCATGAAAATTACTTCATCACGATCAAGACCTCGAACCTTAGCATCTTTTGACTTATCTTCTTCAGTAGCAGTTAACTTCTTTATTTCTTGATCATATTCTTCCTCTACCATATCAAATTCCCACAAATACTTCAAACCAGGTTCATAAACATTAACCCTATTCACTTCCCTAATAACATTCACCTTTTCAAAACGAACTTCCTTAGAAACTTCAGATTCAACCGGAACTTTACCCTCGGCAAGTTTGAATAACTTAGTTACATTGCTCTCTAGGTTTTGAATTGACGCTTGATGATTATTTTGTACTTGGGAAAGTTGAGTCTTTATGTTATCATTAGCTTCATTTTGATTTTTGATGAAAGTGAGGATGCTTTCTTCAAGATTAGATTTCTGAGCATTAGAAGAATTTGGAATGAAGGGTGCTCTAACAGGAAAGAAACCAGGTGGGTTTTTATTATTAGCAGGATAAGGCGTATTATAATTATTAAGGTAGTTCGGGTTTCCTTGAAATTGATTAACATACGAAACATTCTCAACTTGCTCCATGGTAAGACTAGTAACACAATCTTTAGTAGCATGAGGACCTTGACATTTTTCACAACCTACCTTAATCATATGCATTTCCTTAGTAAGCTTTTCAATTTGCCTTCCTAAATTACCAATTGCACATTCATAGCTTTAACCATATCTTCAGAATTAAAACTAACAAATTTTACCGAACAGGAAATATCTAAGTCTTGGTGCCATTCATGGGAATGAGCAGCCAACTTATTAATAAGAGTTTCAGCTTCTTCGACAGTTTTGCTCATAATGTTTCCTCCAGCAGATGTATCAATCTCTCTTCTCGTAGCAATATCACAACCCTTATAGAAAGTAGTTACCTTTTTAAACTTATCCAAATCATGTTGCGAACAACCTCTAAGCATTTGACCAAATCGAACCCAAGCAGAATAAAGAGACTCGTTAGTTTTCTGATGAAAATTAGCAATTTTAGTCTGAAGGGTGACAGTTTTAGACGCAGGAAAGAATCGAGTGAGAAACTTCTCAACCATCGTATCCCAACTAGTAATATCTCCTTCAGGTAACGAGTTTAACCATTCCCTAGCTTCATCTTTTAGTGACCATGAGAAGAGACGAAGATAAATAATATTACTCTCCACATTATTAATGTTAAACAGATTACAAATATCTTTAAAATTCCGAATATGGGCATTAGCATCTTCCTTCTCCGTACCCCTAAATTGATTATCTTTTAGCAAATGAAAAATAGGACCCTTAATATCAAAATTTTCTTTTATTTCGGGCTGAGTAATAGCATGACCTAATCCTTCCCGACCAGCTTTCATTAACGCTTCCATTGAATCGGTCATTTTAATTTTTGAACCAAAAAGAGATCCCAAATTAGAATCAGGACTAGACGGAGGGCTAGATAATGAATCATCACTAGAAGTAGTTCCTTCTTGGAAATCTAATTTCTTAACAATTTTTGAATCCTTAGAAAGTTTAAATAATATATCAGGATTTGACAACGTTCTTTTTAAGACCGGTTTCTTGGACCGAGTAATCATGTGATCTAAAATCATGAAAAGAAATGTTTTAGGAGAAAAACTTTTAAGCCTTAAAGGATTTATATATTTAAGTTTTCTATTTAAGAAATATCTTAGGATATAAGTAAATTTTAAATTAATAAATATATTAAATATTAAAGACGTAATTAATAATATAAATATTAAATAACAGCTTTTATCGCATAACAACGAATAATCAAACATACACGGCCTGTTGAATCTTTCAATACTTAAGTGACCCTTCAGCGTCTAGGTTCGGGCAGGAGCCTTTAAATCGGAACCCCAGCAACCCTCTCCTAAAGGAAGACAGTCATCACCCATTTTCAAGAAATATCAATAACCAAAGTATATCCAATCTCCGTATTTACCGCGCTACACTTCCCCTAAAGGAAGGTGCTTCACTTCCCCCAAAGGAAGGTGCTTCACTTCCCCGGCAGCGGCGCCAAAAAGTTGATGTGTTGAAAGTGTGTGCAGTAGTGCTTAGCTTATTCTTCAACTTTTAAATTTATAAAACCTTTATTTAATACACTTTAACACCCTAACGAGCAACAAAACCCGATCAGAGGTAGTATGTAAGGTTATCGTCCCAAGAGAAGTGTGGTAACGATAAGAGTTGCTTTATTATTTAATTCTTATTAAAGAATTAAAGATATATTTTTATGTCTTTTATGGGATAGATTTCTCTTAGGAAAGAGTTTGCTTTTAAAGATAAATAAAATAAGGAATTGAAGATTCAAAATAAGATACAAATAAAGATACAAGTAAAGATACAAGTGATTACATGGACAATCAATTCATATGGAATTCATATTAGATAAGTTTCATAACTTATATTAACACAAAGTAGAATAACAATCATAGACCAATTATTATCCCTTAATAGGTTAAACTAAGTGTTGCATAATAATCAATAAGTAGGATTTAAAGCATATGCTAGATATGTGATGTGCGTTACTAATATCTTAATTCTTCATGTTCAATTCAATTACATGATACATACCAATCTTGTGATGATGATCAATATGCAAATAGACTAACAATTTATATAAGCTATTAAACACCAAGTAGATCAAATCAAGTTACTAGCTGAAAGTTAATTACTACTAAGTTTTCATGCAATCATTAATCAAACAAATCCAAACGAAGGATCTTCGATTAAACCTAACAATATCAACTTCTATTATATAAGCGTAATTCAAATCAAATAAGTTTATCACTATTAAACTCTTTAACTTAGTTGCATGCAATTCAATTTAACAAGTTTGATGGACTAGATCTAAACAATTAGCATGAATCAAATAATAGATTTATCAGATCAATGACTAATCAACCTTAAAATCATGTTATTTAATCATTAAGCATGGTAAACAAGTGTAATCAAGCAAAACAGATTCGAATCAGTTTAAATATCATTACAGAAACTCAACCATACAGACCTGGAAAAGAACCAGAAACTGCACAGAATGAAGCACGGAGCCGGCGGCTTCCTTCACACCAAGCCGACGGCTTGGGTGTGAAGCCAACGGCTTGGGTGTGAAGCCGACGACTTCATCTGAATCCCAGATGAAGTCTAACTTTCTTCCACGTAATCACTATAAATGTTTAGTTCATAGTAAAAGACGAACAGAAACGAATACAGAAAATAAAATAGACAAAACAATAAATTAAAGATAGAATCATACCTTGAAAAGAAGGTAGATGTAAAATTACTTGAATAAAATCTTGAATCTTGATTACAAAATAGTAAATCTAACCTAAGGGTTTAGAGAAAACCCCTAAAAAATGACCTATCTACTTCTAAACTTTTGAACATATGAAAACTGAGATCAGGGGCTTCAATTTATAGGATTCTTGGGCGGTGGCCAAGCCGACGGCTTCAGTGGGAAGCCGGCGGCTTGCCTTGAGTCGGTGACTCCTCGTGCAAGTTAAACTTAATCAGCAAGTCATTCTTGTAACCGTCATACTGAAGCCGGCGGCTTCATTGCCATGCCGGCGGCTTCACTTGATTTGCCGGATCTTTCTGATTTTATCTTGATTTTGTTTCCATTTTTACTTGAACTTGATCAACAAGTTGAGAAAATGTGTCAACAAGACCGGCGGCTTCCTTTGCCTTTTTCTGGATCAACAAGTTCTTTCAATTTCTATCGATTCTGGAACATTCTGGTACTTTTCAACCTCAAAGCCGGCGGCTTCATAAATCCGATTCGCAATTTTCTTCATTTTTGATCTTGTTTAATACATAACTTGGACATAATCATTAGAAATACCTTTTTCCCATTTTTACCCATTTTAGTGTGTTTTGGCATCCAAATGACTCAAAAATACTACGATAACTCCTCAAAATGTTATTAAAAAAATTGTATAATTTAGGAGTTATCAGGTATAAACTTATAATCGATGTAAATTATGTTTCAAGCTTTGCGTATCCTCGAGTTATAGATATATTTTATACAATATAAGTTTATCAATCTACAAATTTTCATTGCAAAATCCCGCGAAGTCGCAAGTATTAAACTAGTATACTATATACTATAATATAATTAAAATGAAAAATCCATTATTTAATGCGAATATTATTATTTTTATGTTCGTACCTTAACGTATTCTTCATTAAATAATAAATGTTGATTTTATTTAATTTTTTCGACAAAAATAACGATATGGAAATGACACCGTTTTAAAAAAGAAAACGATCCCAACCAAAGGTTACAAAATAACACCAGTTAAATCGTATCTAAAAAACAACTCACTACTATAAATTATCTATAATTGAACCTCGATACTATAGAAACCAAACCAAAACAATAAGAACTATAGTAACATGAAACAACACACAATGGAGAATGCTGATTTTATTTGTAAAGTAATATAATAATTGATTGATCAATAGAATGTTCAAAGCGTATTCAATCATTTCTGACTGTTGAGAATTACACACAAAGAAAAAAAAATACTTTAATTTGAGTATTACATTCTAAGACGTAATGTATTGGGTAATTATATTATATTGTCTTAAATACTAAATATTAATATTAATATTATATCATATATATTTTTTTGAAAAGCAACTATATTTATATATTATAAACAACATGTACAAGAGGGAATGAATGGGTCAAAAAAACCCAGACATCCTTACACGAGAACAGCCAAAGTGCATTTACAAAGTTTCACACGCATGCACTTTGGTATCCACACTCCCTAAATAGTGAACAATACACACAATAATACACAAAACATTGAATCAAAACTCTAGCCCGGATCAAAAACACTATTCGGATCTAACAACCAACGATGCCAATCAAAAGAGATGGTCTTCATCCGATTGGTTATCCACTCAAAACTTTGAGTTGAATCTCGCTAACAATTTTTGGCGACGCTCACGATTCATTATGAAAGACTTTGTGATTTCTATTTATCCAAATGTAGTACCCCGTCACCCACCGCACCACTTGCCAAGATAGTTTTTGAAACTTAGACATGCTGCTACTATTACACCCGTCTATCGCGAACAACTCCGATAGAGAACCATTGCCCGAAAAGTTAGCTCCCCACCAATTATAGACTCTTCTCCAAACATCCGCAACATGTTTACATAAGTAGATCGCATGATCCACAGATTCCATATAATCATTGCATAAAGGACATAGAACTGAATCAAGATCTACATTATGTTTGTCAAGGTCGGACCTTACTGAATGCGATTTTTGAGAGTACGCCAAATAAATAACCCCACTTTTTGAGGTAACAGTTTGTTTCGCATGGTACTATCATTGAATCCTTGACCAGCAAGTAGAATATCGTCTATTTTTTTCTGACATGACTTTCGTTTTGTATAACCCACTTTCGTCCAGTTTGTAAACCCACAAACTTTCACCCTCATTTAAACTTGGACAATCTTGAACCTGCAAAATTAATCTTTCAAGTTCCCCAACAAGTCTGCCCGTTAGATTTATGGATCACTGCCACGAGTACGATCACGAACCATTTTGCAAAATTAATCTTTCAAATTCCCCAATAAGTATGCCCGTTAGATTTCTGGACCACTGCCACGAGTACGACCACGAACCATTATCGAACGCCACTCTATCTTTGACTGATGCATTATGATTAATATCTAACCTAAAAAGCCGAGGAAATTTTTCTTTCAGTTTCCTATCCCCGACCCAAACATCGTTCCAGAAAAGCGTATCATGACCATCGCCGAACTTTCTTTCAAAAAACGAATTAAAATTCAAGCCAACCTTAAACGGATCCTTTTCAAGGTTAATAATGTTGCCCCATACCGAGTTTTTATAAAAATAAGCCCCATGATTTTGTGAATCTCAACCCCGCCGTCCCGCCCGTAAATGCTTTTAATGACGTTGACCCAAAGAGTGTTGCTTTTGGTGCGAAAGCGCCACCACCATTTTCCCACTAAAGCCCAATTTTTTGCTTTAAGAGACCCGATATTCAACCCTCTCTCGCCGTAAGATATTAAGATGGACTCCCATTTAACCCACGACATTTTTGACTCACTACCCGTCCCACCCCAAAAGAACTTACAACGCAGTTTCTCGAGGAGGTTGATGACACTCGAGGGAGCTTGGAACAACGTGAAGAAGTAGAGTGGTAAACTACTGAGAACCGATTTAATAAGCGTTAACCGTCCCCCATAAGACATCGATCTAGCCTTCCAATCCGATAACCTTTTCGTGAACTTTTCAAACACAACTTTCCACGCATTCGATTTATGCATATTATCACCGATTGGCATCCCAAGATACTTGAAGGGAAACTTACCAACCCCGCATCCAATCCTATTTGCAAGCCTTTAAGTGTTGGAACTACTAACCCTCACTCCAAGTAAGCAGCTTTTACTCATGTTTATTTTTAGACCCGGAGCTTTCTCAAAACACTTGAGGGTTTTTTGAACATTTGATATATTTGTTTTACCCTATTGACTGAAAAATATGGTATCATCGGTGAATTTTAAGTGGGATATCCTAATTTTGTTCAGACCCACTTCGGTTCCCAGGATCAGACCCTCGTTAACAGCAATATTGGTTAATAGGTTCAAACATTCTCCCGCAATAATAAATAGATAAGGTGAGAGGGGATCGCCCTGACGTATACCTCATTGAAGTGAGAACTCCTTCGTAGGGGAGCCTTTTACCAAGACCGAAACAGAGGCTGAACTAAAACTACTCTTAATCCATTTAATCCACCTGGTTCTGAACCCCATATTAGTTATACAGTCAAATAAAAATTTCCATCTAACGCTGTCGAAAGCTTTTTCGAAATCTGCCTTGAATAAAAAACACTTGGAGTTCGATCTCTTAACATCATCTAAAACTTCATTGGCAATGAGTATACTATCAAGAATGGATCTACCTTTGATAGACGCTGACTGCTCGATCCCAATAAGCTTACAGATAACCTTACAAAGTCTGGACGCCAAGATTTTCGAAATGATTTTATAATAACTCCCCAACAAACTGATCGACCGAAATTCTCGAACACTAACATGATCTTTATTCTTTGGTATTAACGTAATAAACGACGTGTTGCAACCTGGTGAAATCTCTCCACGTTCCGAGAACCACCTGATAGCCGCCATTAAATCATCTTTAATAATCCCCCAAAATTTTTTGAAAAGTTTAAAATTGAATCCATGCGGGCCGGGTGCCTTAGAGGATCCGCATTCTTTATCGCTGCCCAGACCTCCTCTTCTTCAAAAGGAATCTCTAAGTTCATGACGTCTTCTGATGAAATCTTTTGCATATCAAAACCAAGTATATCTAACCCCCTTGTGTCATTATCCACGTAGATATTTCTAAAATACTCTAAAACTTCGCTTTTAATTTCCTTTGGATCCTCCTGCCACACACCATTAACGTGCAACCCTATAATATTATTTTTGTTGTACTTGTGTTTGATTGCTGAATGAAAGAATTTGGAGTTCTCATCTCCCTCAACCGCCCATTTGATGCGCGCCTTCTGTTTAAGCATGTTATTTTTAACCTTATCCTTTTTGATCCAATTACACCTAGCATCTAACCATTCCGATCTCTCGCTATCAGATGATATTCTTCGTTCGGCTTCTAATTCCCACGAGTTACTGAGTTCCATAAGCTCTTTTATTTCCAAGTCTAATTTGCCGAAAGTTTCACCACTCCAATCTTTCAAGCTCTCTTTAACTTTCTTAAGTTTAAGCCTAAAGATAGTGTCGGGTCTATGTGCCTCAACCTTTCTTTTCCAAGCCATCTATATAATCTTATCAACACCTACCTCGTCAAACCGAGAGTTAAAAACCTGAAAGGGTTTCGGACCGAAGTCAGTGTGCCCATTTTTTAGAAGAATATGAGAGTGATCGGTGAGTTTCCTATCCAATGGAATGCTAGATAAATCACTCCACATCAGACAAAAATTATCCGAGACCAAGAAACGATCGAGTTTACAAAATTTCATACCATCGTCACTAATACGGGTAAACTTCTTGCCTAATAAAGGAATTTCCAGCAAACAATTCCTCTCAATGAAATCATTAAACATCGAAGCTCTTCTTTCTTTGAATTCACAATTTTGTCGTTCATCTAGATGTCTTACGTCGTTGAATTCGCCACATAAAACCCAAGCTACATTATTTAACCTTAAGAGACTGTCGAGACTATCCCAAAAACGCTTCTTTTTGTTATCACTATGAGGACCGTACACATTTACCACCACAATCTCTGTATCGTAACTGGTAATTTTCCCTTTAACTGCAATAAAAAACTCATCCACGACAGCTTCATCAACCACGAATACATTAGAATCCCATATTAGTAAAAGACCCCCAGACCTACCTACAACTTGTTTTTCGACATAACCTACATTAACAGAACCCCAAAGATTTTCAACCCAAGTATCGTTTACACCATGGCTTTTAGTTTCTTGAATTGCTGACACAATCGGATTCGCACTAAAAAGTAAACTCTTAAACCAACCTACTTTACCTCCAACTTTAAACCCACGAATATTGATTGACAAAATCTTCATATTGAAAAGTAATAAAGCGAAAAAAACACCCTGAAGGATGAACTTATAGCTCTTGTTCATCCTTGAACCCAAGTAGTTGTGCATAGTCACATAAATTAATGCTACTTTCAAAGTTACCTGAAGAAATGGAGACATTGTGTTCTGTACTTCTATGTTTGCTGCTTAGAATATCATTAATTGAAGCTTCTCGCTGACGTTTGGTCCCTCTCGCCACTTCTAATTTTTTTACTGAATTTTGCTCTTACAACCTTCTTAGCATTAATAATACGCGATGAATATCTCCAATTGCGAATTTTCTCCCAAGTATTGACTGATTTTAAACTCCCACTAGATCGATTCTTCGAAACTTCTGCCCTAATTCGCTTCTTCCTTTTGCTCGAGATAGAGTTTTTGAACTGGGTCACAATATTATCTATTTGATTTAAGTTCAAAAGTTCATCACCCTTTGGGCCCAACGTACCAGATAAATCCACCTTCTTGATAATCTCTTCTTGGGTTTCTTTTGAGAGGTTAGGCCCATTAATATCATTTTGTTTAAGAGACTGAATATCACATACAGACTCTTCTGTTGGCCCAATCTGATTATTACTAATGAATTGATTCCACTTGAACAAAATTGGCCAATTCCTATCGTGTAAGCCCATATTACTTTTAGGCCCAACTCCATCACTTCCCTGACTTTCACTAGCAATCGAATCGTTTACCTCATTAATAGATTCCGAAACCCTAGAACTTACGCTCGACTTCTTATCTTGATTGGATAAATTGTAATTATTGCCTCTACTGCCCACATCACGCCCGAATTTAATATCGCCATCTCCGTTCTTGGGACATGTGGAGTCTCTGGGATTGTGGGAAAAAGACGATTCAGTTTCCATTTTTTTGGAAGTATTTTTGTTTCCTGAGAAATCCATCGGAACCGGAGACTGTTCACCATCATCATCGGAATAATCATTTTTACCTTCTAGATAATATTAATATTATGTTATACATACATTAGACCAATAACTCGTATATTATACGTCACCGCATAAACCAAATTGTTTCTAAAATTCAAGTTTTTTAGTATTTATCTAATGGACATGTTCATATAAATATGTTTATTGTATAAAATTGATCCGATTATTTCTATATATAATCATGTGATATTGCATATAATTTTCTGAATAATTGTAGAGATGACAGATAGAATTTCTACTCTTTCGAATATTTGAAGGCTTCAAAACAGCATTGTCTTTAATGATACTAAGTTTCGAAAATGTCATGTTTGTGATAGCATTATTGCTTCTAGTTTTAATTGGTTGTATGCTAGGTACAATAAGAGTAGGGTAAATTGGACGGTGTGGCTACAAGAACCACTGAACGCTTTGTAATTCCTTTTTGCTTCTAGCTCCTCGCTAGTCGCTCTTAATATATTTTTTTGCTGCCGTTCAAAAAAAAAAAGAATTTTTACTTAGTCGTCGTCAAAATAAAATGTCACATAGCTTTTTGAGATAGTCTTTTTGTTAAATAGATAGACTAAATATTACACGGTAAAGTTATCTTAAGTTGGTTGTAATAAAATTTTAAATTCGAACTTTAAATAATGCAAATGAATCGTGATTCATTTTGAAAATGAGATTACATATCTGAAAGCCACTTAGTGTATACGAGTATTATTTTATTTTTATTAGCCCATCAATCTATAACTATTTATTATTTTATTTTTATTAGCCCATCAATCTATAACTATTTATTATTTTATTTTTATTAGCCCATCAATATATAACTATTTCTTCCGTTCCAAAAATAGTGTCCACCAATCTTTTTGATTTGTTGTTCTAAAATGATTCTCACACACTGTTTTTTTATCCTCACACACCAATTTACTTGAACTCCTCCCTAATAATAGGGTAAAAGGGTGTGTGAGGATCAAAAAACAGTGTGTGAGAATCATTCCCCGTTTTCTAAATAACCAATAAATATTATTAAAGTTTCAATTTATTTCCCTTCTAATTTTGAAAATTTGACCTAAAATATATCAATTAATTTATTATTTACTTTTTATAACCACATTAAATGAAGGGCAAATTAGACAATTTATAACCATATCTTAAATCTAACAAAAATTCAAACATGACTGTTTTTTTTGGGACGGAGGGAGTAATAATTAATATTCCTTCGTTCTCACTTCAAGTGTCCATATTTTCATTTTGAAATGTCTCATTTCAATTGTCTACTTTGTATTATAATCATTCAGAAGAAGTTATTCTGGTGAGAGAAGAATTTTGATTGATGGAGAATGAAGTTGATGGAATTTTTCTAAAACTGTATGAAAAAAAGTAAGTGAACACACGTAATAAGACTCAGGGGTACGATTGAAAACATATTCTTTTTAATAAATAATCCTTATTCTAACCAAAAGTTGATTGGGCCAAACATACTCAGCCCAACGTTAGTGCCATATCTTTTTATGTACATAATGCTACGAGTATGGGACTATGGGCCATAAATACTATACTACTCGTATATACTAATTGTGGTAAATGAAATCCAATAGGTGCTCGCCACGTACCCCAAATTTTACTTTTCAACTGTAGCACTTTTTTTTTGGCAAATATATAAACCCACCTCATCTCCATTTTCCCGGCACTCCTCTGGAACCTTCTTCCCCAAACTCCCCAAATCAAACATTTTATTCATATTGAGTACTAACTTTCAATTTGTACATTGTGCCAAATAAATTGTACATCATGGGAAAAAAGTTGTACATCATGCTTAAAAGATTGTACATTGGCCAAATCTGATATTTAGTGAAATGTTGTTGATGATTTTTGCCGGAAAATAGCTAATCACCTCCCACTGCAGTGAACCGCCACCGGTTAAAAAAAAAAGAACAAAACCAAATATACACTGCAAAATTATATACAACAATATTTATACAAAAGGTCCACAACAAAATGAGTATACAACCCTTATGTTGTTGGTTGTGATTTTCACTGGAAAAAAGATCGATGACGACGAATAACGAAAAAAGAAAGTAATTGAAAAAAGTAGACAAAACTGAAGTATAAAAAACCTTTTACACCTTAGGATATGCAACGGGTTGTTGTCTGCTGTTAGATTAGGGGTGATCAGCAGCGGAATAAGGAAAGGAAGTAGGGATGTCGCCCGCGGACAACGGGCAAGGGTTCTATATACCCGCGACCTGCCCGTCGGGTTTCTTTTTTCCACGTTAAGACCCGTTACCCGCTCGCGGGTAAAAATGTTTTGCCCATGCCCGTGACCCGCGGGTGCGCGTGACCCGCGAGTAACCCGCGGGTAATAATATATACAATTTTTTATTAGAAAACCCAAATAATTTTATTATTTATAAAAATATATGTACAATTTATATCTAACATGATGTGGAAATTAAATTTTATACTTTTATATAATATTAAATTATTAATCATTATTCAATTACAAGTAAATTAACTTTCAAAATTAATAATTGTAAGTATAAACTCGCGGGTAAATTACGAAAAGTCTCATGTATTCATGGGTCGGGTTTTACCTGCGACGGGTAGTATATACCCGCGACCCGTTGTCGGGTATAAATTTTTTCCCGTACCCGTGCCCGCGGGTAAGATTTAATGAATTTACCCGCCCATCGCAGATCGGGTACCCGCGGGTTACGGGTTTTTTCTCGCCCATTGCCATCCCTAAAAGGAAGAGAGAAACGCCAGGTTTTGTGGTTGTCAACGGCGGCATGAGGATGGTTGTTTGGTGGCGGCGATGGTTAGTGTAGGGAGGAAATGAGAGGTTTGGTTAGGAATAGAAATGAGATGGTTTTTGATATGAGAGAGAAAATGAGATGAAGAGTCCATCACTAGAGTAATATTTTTCTCATTATTCAGTACTCCGTATTATTTAATCATACGCTTTAAAGATATTAGGCTAAATCTAAAAACATAAAACTTTTTTTCTCCAGGCCCAATGAAGTGGGCAATTGGGCCACTTCCTAGTTAACTACATTTATAGTCAGTTTATTGACCAGGTAAACATATCAACAATATGGACTATTTTGACAAATCATAATGCATATATTTTTTATTTTTAAGAGTTTGTCTTCTAACATCTGTCCTAAAAGTATACGATTAAAGCATAACTACATCTAAAATTATTAATTATTATATATATAGAGTAATCCTTTTAGATGTACCCTTTATTTTATCATTTTTAATAATTCAAATAAGAAAAATATATGAAAAGTTATGAAAAAATTGAATACTTAGTTATTAGAGATTAAATCGTTGGGATGTAAATCTCACATGTAATAATTATATTATCATGTGTTATTAGAGCACACATATATTAATTATGTTTATAATTAATATTAAACTAGTTCGAGTCCGGCCCGCGCGATGCGGCGGGGGCTTTCGGCTGGCGTATTCATATTTAACGCAGTTTTATTTACAGAAGGAAAAACGGCACATGTGTTATGCTTCGTTGTTGGTGTCTTCGTTTTTAGTGTTTTTTAAAATCTGTCCGGTTCGAACGTAGTTAGTTTCGTTTTGTTGATAAAATTATTTCGAGTCTAAGGGTGCTGGGGAAAAAATTTAGCTCGCGGTGAGCAGGAAGATACAGGCTGTCGTTGTATTTTGTTTTTTTTAAAAAGTGTCCGTTTTGAACGTAGTTAGTATCGTTTTGTTCATAAATTATTTCGAGTCTGATGGTGCTGTCGGAAAAATTTAACTCGCGGCGAGTGGGAAGATACGGGCTGTCGTTGTGTTTAGCGTTTTTTAAAAAGTGTCCGTTTCGAACGTAGTTAGTTTCGTTTTGTTCGTAAAAATATTCCGAGTTTAACTGAGTGCTTGGTGAAATTTAATTCGGAGCGAGGCGGAAGATACGGCTGTTGAAGGGTTTGGGTGAATATTGTATTTTAATTTGAGGAGTTTACATTTTACCCCCTTAAAGTTTGGTGTAACTTTTGCAAGTTGGGTATAGGTGAGGGGGAAAGAATGAAAGTATGAGTATGAAAAGGGGAGGGGACTGTTATCGTATTCCCCTTGAGGAGACGACCACAATCCCTATGAGATTTAGTATGTAAAAGGATAAATAGAACAAACAGAAATTCATGGATTCTTCTTATTACCTTGGGAAATAAGATGCAAATCTATACGTACTATCATATAAATCTTTAAAATGATGATATCATAAATAAAGATTATCTAAGCTTAAAAAAAAATTCAAAAATAAAGAAAAAATATCTAAATCCTTCATGATAATGTCATTAAAATAATTAATTATATTTAATAAAAATATTAACATGTTCATTGTATAATATATGAAGCCTTATGTACAACCCTATGATAAAACACATTCATGACCATATGTACAATATTTGAAGCATTATGTACAACCTTATAGTAAAACAACTTCATGACCATATGTACAATATTTGAAGCATTATGTACAATTCTATGATAAAAACATCCTCATTACCATATATACAAACTTTAAAACAAATTGAACAATCTTTTACAAAACACTCAGGAACACATGTACAAACTTTGAAGCATATTGTACAACCTTCATATAATAATTGTATTTTAATTTTTTTTTTTTTTTAAAAAAAACTAAAGAGGCATATGTTATGGGAGGTGATTCTCACACACCACCTTTTGATTTATGTACACTTTTGTCTCATAAAATTACAGTTATGCCCCTAGTTAGTTGAACTTATATTATTATTATTATAAGTATAATTAAGGATAAAATAGGTAATTAGGTGTACATGGATCAAAAAGTGGTATGTGAGAATCACCTCTCGTTTGTTATTACAAATAGTTATTATTAAAAATATAAATACTCAAAGCATCTTTGGGATTAATTATGTTACATATGTATACGAAATACATGTCTCAATAAAATGTTGTAATGTAAACTTTTATGACAAGAAAAATAGTAATTGTGATGAAAATTGGAAAAAGATCGTGGGAAAATAAAAGTATTTTATTTTTTCTGAACAATTTAAGTATATCAATGTGTTTGTAGAAAAAATGACAAATTTCTTAGTTGGAATCTGTGGTTCTACGGGTTATTGAACTAAATGACTTTAGCATTTACGTTCACTTAATACTTAAAACATATCATTACGGAGTATAAAACATATCATTATAAAACATATCATTAGACTGTTTCGTTTAAATAAACTCCTGATTCTACGGGCTATTAGACTGGTTCTATTAATACATGTTGTGTGATGTTAGTTGTATGTTATCTTAGCGTGTCTGATGCATGTGAGAATATTTTAGTCTTTTTATCTTTTTCTCCTCCATTTCATTTAACTCATGATTTTCAACTCCAATTTCATTATCTCACATTCATCTTCATCATTTCAAATTATACACCCCAAATTTTATCTTCTCACTTCTCAGTCAATTATAAACCCAAAATTATAAAACACAAAATAAAGGGTGGTTGTCAACCCGCCATCATCTATACAGATTTGTTAATATATAATTAATGCACGTTTCAGCCCATGCTTAATTTAGTAAAGGATTTAATTTTAATTTAACTAGGAAAAAATGGAAGAAGGTTCCAGAGGTGCTACTAACTGAATTTGGATTTCACAATTTGAAACGAGCGTTAAGGCTTTTTACAGTTATCCTTCGGCGTTTGACACTATATCATTTTGTTTGGATCGAATCAAACAATTTTCTAATAACCGAGTCGATGAAATTACAAGTCTTTGTGTCGGTGAAACAACCACCCCTACATATACAACCACCCATCGTCCGAGAAGACAAATGGAATCAAGGACAAGATTTCTAATAATATAAAAATGATGCCTGCAAGTTTATCGAGTTCATACACTACAAGAATATGACCCTTTAGAGAGGACAAAAGTCCTCACAATAGGTGCAAAACTCCTCACAATAGGTTTATTGTGAGAACATGTCCTCACAATATAGTCCTCGCTATAGCCCCGACGCAATAGGTTAATTGTGACGACAATGTTCACGCAATAACCTTTATAAAAGAAAATTGAAAATGAAACGATAAATACCTATTGTGAGGACAAAGTCCTCACGATAGATAAATTATTAAAAAAAAAACTTTATCTACAAAAATACATAAATACAAACATAAATACATACATACTTACATATACAAACATAAATACATACATACTTACATATACAAACATAAATATATAAATACAAAAAACTTTCTGTGGGGACATATCTTCACAATAGGTTAGTTAATTTGTTTTTAAAAATGGAAATAGTGTCCTCACAATATGCCTATTGTCAGGTGTCCTCACAATAGGTAAGCTGCAAATAAAGTAGAAAACTGCTATATTTGTAGCTTCGATCCCGGTTTGCCGGGTCATTTTTCCAGTTTCATGATTTTCAGATTACCGAAAATACAATATTAATAACATCAACAACGTCAATATCAACAACCAAATAAATAACGGTCTATACCATTAAATACAATATATAGTTTAGCACGTTAAAAATAACAAGTTTAAAACTTCTGATTCGGAAACGAAAAGTTCAAAACAAAATAACAACCTCAGAACAATACATTAAACTTTCTAGTCCTCGTCCTTGTGCCTTTAAAGCCTTTGCCATTTTACGGAGTATCAAGTTTCTTCTCTTGATGGTATTAATTTTTCCAAGAAATGACTTTACCTACGTACGTATAAATATTAATTTTCCCAAGAAATGACTTTACCTACGTACGTATAAATATCTATAAGTAACACACACACACACACACACACACACACAATGAGGACCTTTTATTATATTTTGTGTTCTAAGTTAAAAGAATTACTTGCATCTTGTAGTTGAGTCACCGCCTTCAACAGGATGACCCCATATCGCGAGTGTTGATTGAACTGACCATCAATGAGGATGAAAAACACTCTCGTGCTCTCATGCTGTAAAAAAATGAATATGTATGGTTAAAAACAAACGTGTCAACCCTTATACTTTTATTATCAAACTAGAGTGAGGACCAGCGCGCTTTGCTGCTAGTGTTCGATGAGATGTTCAGAAGAAACAAAGGCTGGTGCATTTCTGCTGCCTCCTCAGCTTCCTTTATGCCGATTCTTCTCATCTAGCTCCTGTTGAATTGAATGACAAACAAAGGTGCACATTGCGTTTATAAACTAAAAGTATATCAATAAAAAACAACATAAAACCAAACAGAGTGCAATAGCATTATAAAAACAAATACAATGCAAACTACTCATTGTTCAACTCTAATCAAACAAATATAATTTTAATAATGTTATGTTATAAGGACAACTACTTGAGACAATATTCATGCACACACTAATTGCAATCGATCAAGACCATTACCTCTATGATTTCCTGGAGCTACATCTGCCATCTAAAAATAGAAATATATCATCATGAATAAAAACTAATACATAAATAACATACAAGTAAAACAACTTAATCATGTTACCAGCATACATGTAAAACAACTTAATCATCTTAAGGTGATCCAATCAACTTACATCATGAATAACAACTAATACATAAATATCATACAAGTATAACAACTTAATCATCTTACCAACATACATGTAAAACATATATTAATAAATGTTATAAGCTAGTAACTAGATTTAAACAAACTTTAATTTTAAGAATATAGACATAACAGTGTTAAACTAAGGTTTATAAAACACAACAAGATCCTAAATACTCAGTATGTTTTACAGCTTAACATAAGTTCATTTAACATAAGTTCAAGAAAAAGTCACACTATGTGACGACCTAGAAATTTCCGACTAAATTTAAACTTTATCTTTATATTATTCTGACACGATAAGCAATGTTTGTTAAGTTAAATCTCAAGGATTTTAAACTATGTTTATACATTCATTTAAACCTCGACCAAATTTCAATGATTCACGAACCATTAAATGAACATATATGAATATGTATGTATATGTGTATATATTATAAATTGAAAATGTCAAAAAAGTATTTAAACGTATAATGCTTTACATGAACGTATTTGTTTCAATATGATTATCGACGAAATTAAAAAAATATATATTAAATGCTTGAATTATCAGAAACATTGAATTATGATTACAAGTCTCTGTTGAGAGGTCCACTATGATTGAGAAAATCTATTCCTTTTAACGATATTCGGAATAATTTGTAAAGCTATTTATAAATAAAAACAAAAAGTGTCATTTACGAAAGTTAGACAAAAGTTAGTGGAGAATTGGTTTTCATAATATTCTATTAATCTATTTTCAAACGTACAAAAACGTTTTCAGTTTAAAAAGAACTTTATTATTAAAATATATATAACTTTTATAAATATCTAGAATCACTTTTGACAACTCATTACTTAACCAGTATAATAAATATAATGATATTTATATTTTATTTCATTAAATATATATAATGATTTAAATTAATATTATATATATTTAAAAGCGTATTATACATACATAGTTTTTATACTTTTACTATACTTTAACTTTACCTTTACTTTACTTTTACTTTACTTTAACTTTAATAATTCACTTTAATAATTCATACTTTAATAATTCATTTTAATAATTCATACTTTAATAATTCACTTTAATAATTCATACTTTAATAATTCACTTTAATAATTCAAAAATCTATTATAAATAGAATTCAATAGGTTTCATTATTTCATAGAAACTTGAAAATATATTTCTCTAAACTCTCTCAATCGATTTACACATATATATATATATATATATATATATATATATATATATATATATATATATATATATATATATATATATATATATATATATATATTTGCTCTGTATTATTTCAAGATATTATTAGTATACATAAAATATTACGACGGAGTGATGTCCGAGTGATTTCAAAATAGTTTTTTGAATGAGTCGAAGCTAAGGAAATTACGGGTTATAGCTATGGAGGTGATGGGTATGGTTCATGGGTATGCTCGTGAGGTCAATCTAGTGTTTATCATCTCCGCTGCGTCTACGTACTTTCCTGCAATATTAAATCTCAATATTGATACGTTCGTGAATCCGAGGCCAACCTTGCACTTGTTAAATGACGTTATATGTATTTTTACTACGAAATACAGTATGGTGAGTTTCATTTGCTCCCTTTTTAATTGCTTTTGCAATATATATTTTTGGGCTGAGAATACATGCGCTGCTTTTATAAATGCTTTACGAAATAGAGACAAGTGATCAAAAATGATAATTCTGCGGATTGATGTGCTAGGTAATTTAGTTACATGTTATAAGAGCATGTGAGCGCGAATCCTAAAGATAGATCTATCGGGCTTAACACCCCCATCCTGTAGGCTGCACTAGACATAAGAGCTAGTGGGCGGATGTTTAGTACTTCGAGGATTATTTATACACTTGCGAGTGTACGTATCCATCTTTGCGAAGATGACTTATTATATTATTGTTAAGGTTGGTTACTGAGGCCTCAACATAAGCAGAACGGTTTTATACACTTGCGAGTGTACATATATTTATAAACGGAAATCTTGTGGTCTATTAATATATTGAAATGATTGTTATGATAAACCTATGAACTCACCAACCTTTTGGTTGACACTTTAAAGCATATTTATTCTCAGGTATTAAAGAAATCTTCCGCTGTGCATTAGCTCATTTTAAGGATATTACTTGGAGTCATTCATGGCATATTTTGAAAGACGTTGCATTCGAGTCATTGAGTTCATCAAGATTATTTTTAAGTCAATTATAGTTGGATGTATTATAAAATGGTATGCATGCCGTCAACTTTCGTTGTAAAGAAAGTTTGTCTTTTAAAAACGAATGTAATGTTTGTAAAATGTATCATATAGAGGTCAAATACCTCGCGATGTAATCAACTATTATGAATCGTTTATAATGTATATGAACGGGTCATTTCAGTTGGTATCAGAGCGGTGGTCTTAGCGAACCAGGTCTGCATTAGTGTGTCTAACTGATAGTAATTAGGATGCATTAGTGAGTCTGGACTTCGACCGTGTCTGCATGTCAAAAATTTTGCTCATCATTCTTGTCAGAAATTACTTGCTTATCATTCTTAGTCTAGACACATCTTATTGCATTGATTGCATGAATAGTGTATAGACAAAATTCATATCTTAGCGTATCTGCTAATTCATATCTTAACGTATCTGTTACTGTAAATTTTGCCTGACATATTCCGTAAATTCCTCCGTAATCTACGAAATCTTTTGCGCTATATATATAGATATTCTATGTAATTAGAATACCACCCGATAGCCGAAAAATCATTTCATATCGAAAAATCCTTTATTCAATCGAACGAAATGGAATTCGTCATTAGTTCAAGTCCCTCGAATTCCGATATGGAATCCCACTCAAGCTCCGAAAGCAGTGTGACCGGAATGGATCAACCAATTAGCCATCATCTATTCTGGATGAATTGGGGATAGGTTCGTAGCCTCCTCAATAATTGGAGACAAGAAGAAGATGATCCCTTCCATCCACCACATTGCCCTCTTGGCGATGAACCTGAAGCACTTACCGGCGAACCGGTCTGAAACACCATTTGCTCTCTCATTTTCAGAGTATCTCGTCATGATTATATACTACATCAAATTCTAGATTTTATTTATCCGCTCGTCCGAACCGACAATCACCCCGGTGTAACAGAAGAAGTCAACGCGCTTCGCGCTCGAGTAGTGGCTTTAGAGAATATGGTGCAAGGGTTACAAACACCAACAAATAACGAAGTATTAATTCATAATTTCAATTTTATTGAATAAATACTCCGTAGAAGTTATGTAATTTCTAAAGTCTTTAGGGATTATTCAGTTCTAGTTTCAACCGTAAATCAAATGAGTTTAATTTAATATTAACTCATTAAATCTATGTTACATCTGAAGAAAATATGCACATATATATTTTCATAAAGACTGTAATAAAATTCTGTTGTACAAAATATTAATTGTGAAAAGAAAAAAAAAAATTAACGGGTAGGTAATACCCGAGAGATATATAAATTCACAATTAATATGTTACATTTTTCGAATCTGATTAAGCAAATCATCAACTATACTCCCAAAATCTCACAACAATATACATTCTTGTATAGTAATCAAAACAACCATTCTCACCCAAATTTGATTACGCATTCTGATTTTGACAAATCAAAATCCAAGTCATGATTTAACAGAAGACATCACTCTTAGATTCCTACATCTTTCAAAGCTATACTTTGACTTCAAAAATGTGTTAGAACATCATATGTATATTAACGATTACAAACTGTGTTCAAACTCTCCGAAGTTTTCGAAGACACTTCAAACAATGAACAATCGAGATGATGATCCAACCACATATTACCCACATTTATGTACCAAAAAAAGCTCTCGAAGCCAAAGTTATAGTTCAACGCGTATCCGTGTCAGACCCTTTGACATTTATTAGTTAAAATGACTTTTCAATTCTTTTTCAAAGTAGACAGTTTTGTCACAGCTCCAGCAAGTCAACTTCGACTTTTCAGTCGGACTAGTCTTATTATAACCTCGATAGATACGTTGCCCTTTCGCCAACGTTACCGGGGAATCGTTTATATTCACCACATTAGCAATAAACTTACCAACAACTTCACTGATCTTTGACTTTCCAAAAAAAAAAAATCATTATAATTTTCGAAACCCTATCATATATTTATTCGTACCTTATAACAAGAATTGCCATACCAATTTTTGAGAATCAGCAATCAGTATTTTGAAACCTCGCATCATGTCTACATCAACAATTACATATACACACAACGTCTACCTCCAAGACTTACATTCTTTGAATGAGAAATTTCTGAAAGACACCCTAAACTGCGAACCAGTTCTCGAAATTTTGAAAAATGCTGATGAAGCAACAAAAACTGTAAACGACCTTAACAGTAAAAAGTTGGATTATAAAGGATAGTATATTGGCAAAGCTCAGAAAAAGAGAAGCTTTAGAACTGGAAAACGGATTGAGCAAAGTATGAAGGAGGCTGTGGACAAATCATAAAGGCTGAACCTGCCTTCAAAGGATCCAAATGATTCATTACTTGCTGAAGTCATTAACGAATACCTTGCTCCTAACTCTAAACCCCTGCGGACAATATCCTTCATCATCCTCTGATATTAGACATTCTAAGATATCATCGTATCTTTCATTATAAATATCATCCATACTTCTGAAGATATTTTTATAATTATTCTTATCTGAAATCATTTACCTCTTCGCGCTATCTGTATTATATCATAAAGGAAACTATTTTAGTTTCTAAATTCTGAAACATTCGAGTTTAAAATAGGAATATTCTTGAAGAAGTGTTGGGAGCTGAAGCATGAGTTAGTATAATATAATGACACTTGATCAACGTGATTATATTATAGTAATTCATGCTGAGTTTCTAAATGGAACATGATGATTCACAGATCATAACGTCATCATGTGCTATGTTACACGACTCTTGTATTCTATTTAATCTCTAAAAATATCAAGAATATATTTTCTTGATGATTCGGTCTTTTCAGGGTATTTTGGTAAATTAACAAATCAAGATCGTGTCATTACAATTTCCTTCCTAGAACATTAACAATGTTCATTCCGAAATTTATATCTGTGAATCTGGACCATTACAAGCGGTGCTTAATCGCAAGAAGAAGAAACGAAAGGACAAAGCTCCGAACTAGAAATGGGAGTATAAATCATAGCAAATAGAAGAGAGCATTAACTGTGGATGACAATGATTATAGAAGAAGCAAGGACTTTGAAATATAAGGGAAGATATAAAACCCAACAACAACCCAGAAATCACAAACCGTATATATCAATGCATATAGCAATATAAAGACATGGGAGAACTAAAAACACTATAAAACCAAGAGTATAGTAGAAGTAAATAGATTCTTCCGGAGGCAGATGAAAAAGAAGAATGACAGATATGAAAGTGAGGAGTATATCAAGAATCAGTACTGGATGAAGCATATTGACAAATACTTTAAAATATGAGTTGAGGGAGAAAGAATAGAAGGTGTGAGTTGTAAGGAAACGAAGGAGGTGGATTTATAGTGAAATACCCGACAGAGAAATCAAGATGGATTATCGTATTAATTCGAAGAGAATCATAATCTCCTTAATCACCGAAGCATCAAATCCAACATAGATTACAAAGATTTTCTTTAAATTCAGAGATCAATTGTGATGACGTCAAAAGATATGACGAATCACTATAATCTTATTTCCTTCATTTACGATAACTTCCCTCATACGCTTCGAGTAATCGAATTATTTTATCCATACTTCTTAGACATGATAAAACTTTATAATCGTCATAATAACATTCTCATTGTTAGTCATGACGACCTCTATCAAATTTCGGGGACGAAATTTCTTTAACGGGTAGGTACTGTGACGACCCAGAAATTTCCGACTAAATTTAAACTTTATCTTTATATTATTCTGACACGATAAGCAATGTTTGTTAAGTTAAATCTCAAGGATTTTAAACTATGTTTATACATTCATTTAAACCTCGACCAAATTTCAATGATTCACGAACCATTAAATGAACATATATGAATATGTATGTATATGTGTATATATTATAAATTGAAAATGTCAAAAAAGTATTTAAACGTATAATGCTTTACATGAACGTATTTGTTTCAATATGATTATCGACGAAATTAAAAAAAAATATATTAAATGCTTGAATTATCAGAAACATTGAATTATGATTACAAGTCTCTGTTGAGAGGTCCACTATGATTGAGAAAATCTATTCCTTTTAACGATATTCGGAATAATTTGTAAAGCTATTTATAAATAAAAACAAAAAGTGTCATTTACGAAAGTTAGACAAAAGTTAGTGGAGAATTGGTTTTCATAATATTCTATTAATCTATTTTCAAACGTACAAAAACGTTTTCAGTTTAAAAAGAACTTTATTATTAAAATATATATAACTTTTATAAATATCTAGAATCACTTTTGACAACTCATTACTTAACCAGTATAATAAATATAATGATATTTATATTTTATTTCATTAAATATATATAATGATTTAAATTAATATTATATATATTTATACGCGTATTATACATACATAGTTTTTATACTTTTACTATACTTTAACTTTACCTTTACTTTACTTTTACTTTACTTTAACTTTAATAATTCACTTTAATAATTCATACTTTAATAATTCACTTTAATAATTCATACTTTAATAATTCACTTTAATAATTCATACTTTAATAATTCACTTTAATAATTCAAAAATCTATTATAAATAGAATTCAATAGGTTTCATTATTTCATAGAAACTTGAAAATATATTTCTCTAAACTCTCTCAATCGATTTACACATATATATATATATATATATATATATATATATATATATATATATATATATATATTTGCTCTGTATTATTTCAAGATATTATTAGTATACATAAAATATTACGACGGAGTGATGTCCGAGTGATTTCAAAATAGTTTTTTGAATGAGTCGAAGCTAAGGAAATTACGGGTTATAGCTATGGAGGTGATGGGTATGGTTCATGGGTATGCTCGTGAGGTCAATCTAGTGTTTATCATCTCCGCTGCGTCTACGTACTTTCCTGCAATATTAAATCTCAATATTGATACGTTCGTGAATCCGAGGCCAACCTTGCACTTGTTAAATGACGTTATATGTATTTTTACTACGAAATACAGTATGGTGAGTTTCATTTGCTCCCTTTTTAATTGCTTTTGCAATATATATTTTTGGGCTGAGAATACATGCGCTGCTTTTATAAATGCTTTACGAAATAGAGACAAGTGATCAAAAATGATAATTCTGCGGATTGATGTGCTAGGTAATTTAGTTACATGTTATAAGAGCATGTGAGCGCGAATCCTAAAGATAGATCTATCGGGCTTAACACCCCCATCCTGTAGGCTGCACTAGACATAAGAGCTAGTGGGCGGATGTTTAGTACTTCGAGGATTATTTATACACTTGCGAGTGTACGTATCCATCTTTGCGAAGATGACTTATTATATTATTGTTAAGGTTGGTTACTGAGGCCTCAACATAAGCAGAACGGTTTTATACACTTGCGAGTGTACATATATTTATAAACGGAAATCTTGTGGTCTATTAATATATTGAAATGATTGTTATGATAAACCTATGAACTCACCAACCTTTTGGTTGACACTTTAAAGCATGTTTATTCTCAGGTATTAAAGAAATCTTCCGCTGTGCATTAGCTCATTTTAAGGATATTACTTGGAGTCATTCATGGCATATTTTGAAAGACGTTGCATTCGAGTCATTGAGTTCATTAAGATTATTTTTAAGTCAATTATAGTTGGATGTATTATAAAATGGTATGCATGCCGTCAACTTTCGTTGTAAAGAAAGTTTGTCTTTTAAAAACGAATGTAATGTTTGTAAAATGTATCATATAGAGGTCAAATACCTCGCGATGTAATCAACTATTATGAATCGTTTATAATGTATATGAACGGGTCATTTCACACTAAAAGTCAACTTTCATTAATCAACAATTAATCCAAGCATCTTCCTAATAATTTAACTTTGCAAAGCTTCTTATAATCATTCAACTATGATTAAACAAACAATTTCAAGCAAAAATTTCACAATTTTTGGCCAAGAACAAAAGTCAACAAAGTCAACAAAATCAAAACGAATGATTCTTGGAACATAGTGTTAAATCAAGTGCATAGATTCTATGAAATACGATTATTGTCATCTAGAGCATACGTAGAAACAAAAATATTTCATTTTAACAAAGAAACGAGCAAAATTTAGCCAAAACTCTACATAAATAAAATACTTGAAAAGTTAGTGATTACCTCGATGTGTGTTGATTAAAACGTGATTGGAAAGAAAATAAGTGTTGAGGGGACGAAAGGGCTTAAGATTAATCTCTACCAGAAATTAGGTAGAGATGTATATGGTGTGCAAGTGAGAGATGATGCAATCTAGATCTGCACTTATTTACTTACCTATTGTGAGGACACTTACTGTGAGGACATGTCCTCACAATATTAATTTTTTAATAATTTTTTGACTGACTTAATTGAGTTTGATATTTTCGTTTCCCACCAAAAACGAAAAAAGACCGGGTAACTTTTTTGGGAGGACAAATTTTCATCTATTGTGAGGACAAGTCCTCACAAAATATTTTTTAATTATCTTTTAATTTACTTATTAAATTAATAAATAAAGCTTAAAATTTTTATTTTGATTTAATTTAATTATTATAAATATATATACTTATTTTGAAGATTTTTATCAGAGTTTTTTCATTACCAGAATTTTTTAATTATCTTTTAGCTCGTACGATATAACTTTAGCTCGTCTTATATCCTTAAGGTTGTGTGAGAAGCCTTTAGCTTGTCCATAAACCTAAAGGTCGTCCGATAAACCTAAAGGTCGTCCGATAAGCCTTAAGATCGTCCGATAAGCCTTAAGATCGTTTGATATGCCTTCAGCTCGTCCGTTATGCCTTCAGCTCGTACGATAAGATATTATCGTACATCTTAAGGGTATCGGACCAGCTTAAGGCTTAACCGTCGATCTTAAAGATTACCATGCGAGCCGAAGGCTTAACGGATGATCTTAAGGCTTATCAGACGAGCTTAAGGGTATTTTACGAGCTTAAGGATTATCGTTTACGTTTAAGGATTATTGAACGAGCTTAAGACACCAAAAGAGCTTAAGACTTATCGGAAGAGCTTAAGGCTTATAGGAAGAGCTAAAAGGCTTATCGGACATGCTTAAGGCTTATCAGGCGAGCCTATGGGCTTGACGAGCCCAAGGCTTCTCGGACGAGCTTATGGCTTATCGGACGAGCCTAAGGCTAATCGGACGAGCTTAAGAATGTAGGAAGAGCTGAAGGCTTATCGTATGACCTGAAAGATATCAGTCGAGCTGAAAGCTTATCAGACGAGCTTAAGGGTATCGAACCAACTTAAGGGTATCGAATGAAGTGATACACCATTAATTTCAAATTATAAGTCTTGAGCTCGTTTGATAAGCGTTAAGCTTGTCTGATAAGCCTTATGATCGTCTGATATGCCTTCAGCTCGTCCTTTATGCCTTCAGCTCATCTGATAAGCCTTCATCTCATACGATAAGATATTACAGTACGAGCTGTAAGCTTATCGGACGATCTTAAGGGTATCGGACCAACTTAAGCCTTAACGAACGATCTTAAAGATTATCATGGGAGCTGAAGGCTTATCAAATGATCTGATGGCATATCGGACGATCTGATGGCATATTGGACGAGCTTAAGGATTATTGGAAGACCTAGGATTACCGTACGAGTTGTAGGATTATCAGACGAGCTTAAGAATTATTCATTATGTATACACATACATATACCTATACAGTATCAATTTTATACATACATACAACATACATTAAGGTGGTAAAGTCTCAATATGTTGACCGAAGAAGGAAATTGATTGCATAGAGGAACTCCCTAACATTTATCAGATATACATTATTATACATGCATACAGTATTAGTTGTCTTGTATACATACATACATACATACATACATACTTACATTTACAAAACATAAATACATTATACATACACAATTACATACATATATACTTATATATATATATATACATATATATATATACACACACTATATACGGAGCTACATACATACATACACGCATTCATACATTACACTTACAAACATACTTACGTATACATACATTCATCATAGATATTGTATATGACATTCATTATACAAACACATTTATACACACACATTCATTTATTATACATCTCTAATGTATATGACATTATACATATACATACATAGATACATACATTATACACATACGGACCTTATATAACCATACTGATTATGGCATTAATTACACATACATATATACATTCATACGTTTGTTATATATATTTATACTATATATGACATACATATATACAAAATACATAGATAATGTATATGGAGATACATACACTATACATGCATACATTACACATGCATACATTATAAATATATATTTGTGTATATATACACACAACATCCATCAATGAATACATATATACGTACATGCATAAATACATCATTATACATAATTACATATACAAATATTCATTATACATATTTACATATACATATATTTATTAAATTTATTAAAAAATTAATAAAAATCTATCAAAGATCAAATATAATAATTTTAATAAAAATGTATCTAAAATTTTTAATTACTAAAATTTTTCATTACCTATTATGAGAACAAGTACTAGTAATACGTTTATATATACATACATACGTTATATATGCATACATTAATATAATTAGTTATCACACAAATTTATTAAGAAAATGAATTTAATTTTCTATTGTGAAGACACGTTCTCGCAATAGGTTGCGCGGGTTTTTAATTTATTTTAGAGGGAACTGAAAATTTAAATTTAATTCGTTTTAATAAAAACAACTTTATTTAAAAAAGGTTAATTACCGATTGTGAGAACATGTCCTCTCGATAGGTTACTCGCGTTTATTTATTTATTTTTGAGGGAACTGAAACTTTAAATAGAATTCGTTTGAATTTAAATTGATTTATTAACTATCTATTGTGAGAATATTTCCTCGCAATAGGTCTGGTCAAATAAAATTTCAACGTTTCTTTTTTTTTCTTCTTTAACTGGCAAAAGAAAATCAAAAATAAAATAAATAACACATATTGTGACGACATGTCCTCACAATAGTGTTAGTCAAAGAAAAAATTCAACTCAACTCCATATTTTTGTCTTCTAGCTGCCTTTCTGTGAGGACTTTGGTGTCCTCCCAAAAAGTGTCGTCACAAAAGGTCCATTTTCTAGTAGTGATAACCTTCAGATCTGGATTTAGATATGAGATTTTGTTCTGAGTTTAATACCTTGCGACTAGTTTTTCATATTTGTAGTTTATTATCTCGATTTTGTTCTTTTTTGGCGCAACGCAGATGTGCAGTTTTGAAAGACATTAAAATTTTGACGACCAGTAGCGTGAATTTTTGTTTAACAAAATTCAAAGTATGCATGCAAAGGATTAAGAGAGCATTCAAATATACATTGTTGATACGTATGAATAATTGCGACAGCATTCGAAAACGTAGTTTTAAATTTATGAGCAGGAAACGTAGGATCCTCGCAAAGATAGTCGTTCCATAGACGTTGTGCCGCACCTTCGCGATCTCTATGAAGATACATTCGGGGGTTCTCTCTCACTTGGGACTTCATCGGCTTCGATCTAGCTCTTCGGGGTACGAATGCATTAAATTTAACAGTGATTCGTCGTCCGATGAATCATCGCTAATAGCTAAATAAGTATTCATGTTCAATGATGTTTCGTAAAAAGAAGAATTATAAAAAAGTGACAGTAAGAGAAATGAGAGTTGAAATTGCATAAAAATTGTGTTTGATTGTATAATATTTGTATATAAAATTGTTTATTAAATATTATTTATTAATTAAATTAATTATTTTAAAATAAATATATTCATTTGATTTTTTGTCCAATCCCATTCAACCACGAAGCAACACGCCCTCTCACCCTTGCCGTGCCACCATTCAACACGCCAGAGAAGATAGCCCACCAGCACGCCGCATTAATCGCGTGTTGGTGTAGTGCTGGTCGAAAAACATGAGCAACACGCTGCGATAAAGATGGTATTAATGTCTTTGTAATTTTCGAGCTCCTTGGTGGTTTCTAATAAAATTTCCGGCTATTAATGAATTTTTTTTTTTATCAAATTAACATAATATGAGCAAAATTGTGAATTAAAAAGATTATGAGGGAATGTAAATGAGTTAAGCTTACTCGTAAATTATTCATCAGTTAAAGTTTTGATTCGAGTTGAGCTTAAGTATATGATCTCGAGCTCCAGCTCATTTATCCACATATATACAAGGATAAATCTTGAACGGCAAATATACTAGGATAGATTAAGTTATCTCAACCAAAGAACTCACATGTGATACTGTCTTAAATTTATCTCCAGTTCATACGTGGCATACGTAGTTGCTCGACCTTTTACAATGAACCAACTAGATGAATGCCAATGTGCCGAAATGATGATTCTGTTTGATCGAAAACGATATGATCATAGAAGGAATTATGCAAGTATGACAAGGAAAGGAATGAGGTGAGGAATGGGTGGGGAAGGTGCATTAAATGAAAATTTGCAGGATGCTAAGAAGCTGTTTGTTGGTGGAAAATGTGTTTTGGCACCTTGTATTCAATGCATTTCTAGACTCTAGCCCATCAAAACTATTCCCTGCTCTAGTTTTTTAGTGGTTATTGGTTAAGTAATTTCTGTAAGTCAAATTTACTTCCTTTTTTACATGATAAGTATAATATAAGTATTAAATATTATACATTTAACCTTATTAAATTACATACTCCATATTACGAACTACATTTACATATTACATTACATATTACACATATTATTATTATTATTATTATTATTATTATTATTATTATTATTATTATTATCATTATCATTATTATCATTATCATTATCATATATACTATTTGACACCTACAAAGTGTCGTACGACATCTACCAAACGATATCTCTTTCAACACAAACATAATATGATAATAACAACTTACATGTTTAGGCCATCTTACTACTTCCATATTACAAATACAACCCAAACTAAGGGGTGAAAGTTGTAAGTTTTCAATTTAGTATAATATCTATCGACTAAAATCCACCTATTTTTTGACGAAATTTATCTTTTTTTTTCCTCGCCGCGAGTTAGGTTTCCCTGTCATTGTTGTTCACTTCGAAATATTTTTACGAAAAAAACGCAACTAATTATATTAGAAATGGAGCTTTTTAAAAAAAGGAGGCATTTGTTGGAATGGTGAAAGAGATTAAAACAATCGAGACTCGCGAACAAGGCCACGTCGCGACCGGAATGAGTGAGTCGCGGTCGCGACATAACGACAGAACGTGAAGCTTGTTTGGATGAAGACATCGCGACTGGGAGAGCTAGGTAGCGGTCGCGACACACGTCTGACTGGGAGAAGTTTCCAGAATCGAGTTTTCTTGTTCCCTAAGTTGTTTTCTTGTTGAGTTTTGCCTATATAAACATCATATTGTAACCCATACATTGTATCACGAAAATTATCAACAAATCTCTCTAGTTTGGTCCGTAGATTAAAGTAATCAATCTTTGATTAAATATAACCACGCTAAATTATCGCGTTCTTATTTTCTTTGTTAATTGTCTTCGTTTATCTATTGTGGGAGGGTAATTTCTGGAAATCGCTCTTATTGTTGGGTCCATAAACCCTAACCATACCGGTTGCTCCTACACTAAGACGTTCTACTAGAGTGTCCAAGCCTAATCCTAGGTATTCTTCATCAACAAACTACTTGCTCTATACCAAGAATGGTGACCTGAGAGTTACTTTGAGGCGAGACAATCTAAAGAATCCATACAATGGAAGCTTGCCATGAAAGAAGAGATGGGGTCACTTGAAAAGAATAAAACTTGGTCACTAGTTAAATTTCCTCATGATAAAAGGGCGTTGCAAAATAAATGGGTGTATCAGCTAAAGAATGAGTTGGATGGAAAGAAAAGGCACAAGGCTCAATTGGTGGTCAAAGGCTTTCAACAAAAGGAAGGAGTTGATTACAACGAGATATTTTCACCGGTAGTTAAGATGACTACTATTCGGTTGATACTTGCTATAGTAGCCTCCGAAGACTTACATCTTGAACAATCAGATGTGAAGACCGTATTCTTACACGGAGATCTTCATGAAGAGATCTATATGAAGCAGCCCGAGGGTTTTGAGGTAAAGGGTAAAGAGAAGTGGGTTTGTAAGATAAAGAAAAGTTTGTATGGATTGAAGCAATCACATTGACAATGGTACTTGAAGTTTGATGAGTTTATGAAGAAGACTGATTTCTTAAGATGTGAAGCCGATCATTGTTGCTACTTGAAGAAATTCAAGTCTTCTTATATCATTCTGTTATTGTATGTTGATGATATGTTGATTGCGGGTTCTATGATGTCCGAAATCAACAAGTTGAAGAGATTACTTTCCCATCAGTTAGAAATGAAAGATCTTGGTGGAGCTAGGAAAATACTTGGGATGAGTATTGTGTGTGATCGTGTGAAAGGAACTCTATAATTGTCTCAAACTAAATACATTGAGTAAGTAGTAGAGAGGTTCAACATGGAGAATTCAAAGGCTCGTTCTATGCCTTTGGGTAGCTCAATAAGGTTATCGAAACATCAATCACCTAAAACGAAAGAAGACAAGGCGAATATGAAAAAGGTTCCGTATGCATCGGCCGTGGGTAGTGTTATGTATGCCATGGTTTGTACGAGACCGGATATTGCTCATTTGGTGGGTGTAGTAAGCCGTTATTTGTCTAAACCGAGGAAAGAGCATTTGGAAGCGGTCAAATGGTTGCTTCGTTACTTGAAGGGTACTTCTAATATGGGATTGTGTTTTACTAAAAACAATGTCATACTTAGAGGTTATGCGGATGCTAATTTAGGTGGATGTAATGATTCGGGGAAAAGCACTACGTGTTATGTTTTCACATTAGGTAAGACGACGATTAATTGGATGTCTCGACTACAAAGAATTGTTGCTTTATCTACAACGCCGACCGAATGTATGGCTATTGCGGAAGATACTAAAGAGTTTGTGTGGTTGAAGGACTTCTTGAGTGAGTTGGGTAAAAGACAAGACTATTGTGTCTTGTATTGTGATAATCAAAGTGCGGTTCATCTTGCGAAGAATCCGATGTTTCATAGTCGCACGAAACACATCAAGTTAAGGTATCATTTTATTCGACAACATATAAAAGATGGTACTTTAATTTTGAAGAAAGTCCTTGGTTCGAAGAATAGCGCGAATATGTGTAACATCCCATTTTCTTCATACGTGTCTTAAGGTACTTATTTAATCGTTAGAACGTTTATATTTCGCTTGTTTATGTGATTAAACGATATAAAGTGTTAACTCGATGTATACGAGATATATTCATATGTATATGTTTGAGAATGTATGCATGTATAAGTATATGCATGGGTTTTGATAGTGTTAAGTCATGTGAGACTTAAAGACGAAGTTTAAACGTATGTACAAAGCGTGAACGAGGTGTACAATTCGAATAAATTGATAGTTTTGTTAAGTTGTCAAAATGGCCAATTACAGGCCATTGCCGCGCCGCGGAGATCTTGGGCGCGCCGCGACAAATAAAGCAAATCAAAGTCAGGAGTGGTTTAAGACAGCTCGAAAATCCAGTGTAGTGCCGCGCCGCGACAATTGAGGTCGCGACGCGACAAAGCTGCAGATCTGACTCGTTTTTCCTATTTAAAAAGGGGTGGTCCAAGGGTATTTTTGTCTTTTCGCGTATGTATCTGATTGGAGCTTTAAGCCTCAACCACTTATCTCATTTATTCAATTTCTTTTCTCTTTTCTTCTTCTATTTACTCTCAAAACATAAAACCCATTTAAATTAAAAGTAAGATTCGAGAGTGAAGAATTGTGAATCGATCTTTGGAGCAAGAAGTAAAGTTGTTCTACTTGTTCTTAGCTATGACCCAATAGTGTTGGTAAGTCTTAACTCCATGTTTTAAGTTTTAGTTAATTTATGGTTAGGGTTTGGGCCATTTAAGACTTGTAAGACCCATTTGGGGGTTAAATGGGCGAATTTGGGTTATATTGATGTAAGGAAACCCTAATAACTATAATCTAGGGTTTGGTTATGTAAATCGAGATTTGTAAGTGTTAAATTGTGTTGTTAGTCACTAATACACTTGTAAATTTATGAAAGATTTGCTAATGGGTTCGTGTTTGACCAATTTGCGAGTCTAAGCGTTAAAATGGGTCAAAATGGGTAATGTTGACCTAGTTAGGTAAAGATGAGTATGAAAATACCCTAAAAGGAGGTAGTTATTGTTATTGGACTATAATCACTAGTTTTAGTAATTGATGAGGAGTCTTGGCCATTAATGGGCGGTCTTGGGGTAAATGGGTCATTTAATGCAAATGGGTCATTAAATGCTTAAGTGACCCATTTAAATGCTCAAGTCCAACAATTTTAGTGTATTTGAATGCTCAAGTGACCCATTTAATGACCCATTTAAATTCAAATGGGTCATTAAATGCTTAAGTGACCTATTTAAATGGGTCATTAAATGCTTAAGTGACCCATTTAAATACAAATGGGTCATTAAATGCTCAAGTCCAACTATTTTGGTGTATTTGAAATTGTACTTATTGTATTAGGTACTTCACTTTGAAGCTTGCGGAGTTGTTAATTCATCGCCTAGTCTATAAGGTGAGTGGAATAATTATATGCGTAGGTATATAATGTATTTATTTCTTGTAGCGTGATATGTGAAGTGTCGAAGTGTTAAGACACCACGTTTCATCTGACGAGTGAAGCATCGAGGTGTTAAGACGCCACTCAGAGTGAAGCATCGAGGTGTTAAGATGCCACCTAGGAGTGAAGTGTCGAGGTGTTAAGGCACCGCTCCATCAGGTAAAGGGTGAAGCGTCGAGGTGTTAAGATGCCACCCGAGGGTTTAGTGATACGAGGTTTTAAGTACACTAACGGATGTTATGAACACCGATGGCCTTTCGCGAGTGCCATTCCCTTGTACGATTGGTTAACCAAGGTTATTGTGTTGTAGCGCAAGCATGCTATATTGTTTGAGTTATATATATATATATATATATATATATATATATATATATATATATATATATATATATATATATATATGTATATGTATATGTATATGTATATGTATATGTATATGTATATGTATATGTATATGTATATGTATATGTATATGTATATGTATATGTATATGTATATGTATATGTATATATATATATATATATATATATATATATATATATATATATATATATATGTTATTGTTATGCTAGCTTAGCTTGGGGCATTGGAGGTTAATAGCTTTGTATTGAGGTGATAAGCTAATTGTGTTGCTAGTATGTATGCGGTATGTGTGTAAGTGTTTGCAAGTAAGTAGGTTATATATGTATGTGTATAATTATTGCATTCACTAAGTGTTTTGCTTACCCTCTCGTTGTTTACCTTTTTAGGCTCCGGCTTGGATAAAGGCAAGGGTATTCGGTTGGATTAGTGGTCTTCCGCTTTGTTTTGATAGGGGATGCTTTGGATGAAGCTTTTGAAAGTCGACCTAGTGTTATGGGTAGTTTAGACCTAAACCATGCTCAAGTGTCGTTTGGATAAAAACTATCATTTTGAATGGGTCGAACTTGTGTTACATTTGTTAAGGGCCTTTGTGCCGTTTGTAAACATTAAGATTGTGATATTGTTTAAATGGGTTATATGTAACCGTTTAATTGGGCGCTAATGGTTAATTAATTTAAAAAAAAAATTGTCGTACTGATTACGGGTTGGGTTGTTTCAAGTGGTATCAGAGCATGGTCTAAGGGATTTAGGCGACTTAAGATAGGTGCCTAGACATAGACTTCATTGAGTATGCGTTTTATGTGGGACTTGTAGGAGACGGGTCGAACCGGGGGATTTTGTTAGTGCCTAGGTTTATGTGGACTAACTATGCGCTAATTTTTTTGTGTTGTGTTTTGCAATCATCAAGCGAGATAGACGTTGTACTAGCGAGTTAATGCAACGTGCTCGCATAACAATGATTAGCTACCATTGTTACGGGTTCAAATCGTGTCAAACAAGCGATGCACGACGATTGTTGAGCAAGATGGGGCGATGAGGTGATTATGTATTTGTGTCATGTCTTTTTGTTCGTTGTTTAATATTTTTCGTTTTATAGAATGAAGATGAGAAATGGACACGATACCAATGAGGGAGGCACGAGCGAGGACGTTGAACTCACGGCCAAGGTTGAGGCCATCTTTAAAAGTCTAAAAGCGGATTTTCTTGACGATGTTCGAAAGGTTTTCCAAGAATCGGTTGATGGACAAGTAACCGAAATGATCAATGAGCGAATGAATGCCGCGATCGAAGAGGCATTAGAAGCTAGAAATATTCATCCTCGGGGCGAAGGGGGTGATGGTAATGGTGGATATGGGAGGCGAGACTTCCATTACAAAAATTTCAAGGATGCTCAACCTCCTATGTTTAATGGAGTGAGAGATCCATTGAAAAGTACATGTTGGATCTCCGACATCGAGGGGGCTTTCCGTACCGCGGAATGTCCTCCCGAGAAGAAAGCGAGGTACGGTTCTAGCATGTTGCGTGAAGAGGCGAAGATGTGGTGGGATGATAAAATCCAATTATATGGGGAAGAGCAATGCATGAGCTTGACGTGGGAAGAGTTTAAAAAGGAATTTTTCAAAGAATACCGAACTCCTTCCGACCTTGATAAAATCCAGGACGAGTTGCACAATTTGCTACAAGGTTCAATAGACTTGGTTACTCTCAAGTCTACTTTCTTGGCAAAGACTCGTTTTTATCCGGAGTATATTGGTGATGATCACAAGTTGAAGAAGATTTCTACCGTACCATGAACGATGAGTTGAAGGGTAAGATTAGTCAGGGAATGGCTAAGTCTTTTGACGAATTATTTGAATTGGCTCGGGGTTTCGAACCGGAAGTTCCAAAAAGAAGTGATTTCTCTTTTTCCAAGAGAAAGTTCGAAGGTTCTAGTCATTCTAACATTTCGAACAAAAAGAACAAGAACAAGAAGGGTTTCGAAAGTGTTAATAGCGTGAAGAAGGGCGCTTCTGGGGGTTTTTCTTATACGTGTTACAATTGTGGACAAACGGGTCATATGGCTCGTGATTGCCCGAACCCATCTTCCGGGAACAAGCCCACTTGTTTCAATTGTAATAAAGAAGTGCATCGAAAGTGAGAGTGTCCCGATTTGCGCAATGATAATGTTAAGCGGCTAGAGAAGGCAGCAGGTACGGCTAGGGGTCACAACTACATAATGACCAATGATGAGTCCAAGCAATCCAACGAAGTTGTCTCAGGTACTCTCATGGTTAACTCTAATCCGGCTAGGATTCTATTTGATAGCGGTGCAAATTTATCGTTTGTGTCTCCGCGATTTGTGTCTAAGCTTGATAAACCGCTAGCTAAGTTAAGTCATCTGGTAGAAGCTGAAATAGCGGATGGTAAGACGGTGCTAGGGGTTGACGATTGTAATAACTGTGATATTTTGTTTGGTACTGAAACGTTTAAAATTGATCTTATCCCGATGACGTTGGGTGAATTTGATATTGTCGTTGGTATGGATTGGCTCGATCGTTATAGAGCCGATATTGCATGCCATGAAAAGTCTATTCGAGTAAAGACCCCAAGTGGGGGAGAACTAATTATTCATGGCGAAAGACGGAGAAGACTTGTGCCGTTATGCACTCTTGCACGGGCACGTCGTTTTCTTAATAGTGGTGGTATGCGAATGTGCATCGATTATCGGGAGTTGAACAAAGTGACGATCAAGAATCGTTATCCATTGCCTCGGATTGACGATTTGTTTGACCAACTCCAAGGTGCAACATATTTCTATAAGATTGACCTACGGTCCGGCTATCACCAAATGCGGTTCCGTGAGGAAGACATTGAGAAAACGGCTTTCCGAACGCGTTACGGGCATTTTGAGCTTGTAGTTATGCCTTTTGGTCTTACGAATGCACCAGTGACATTCATGGATCTTATGAACCGAGTGTGCCAACCTATGTTGGACAAGTCGGTAATCGTGTTCATTGACGACATACTCGTCTATTCGAAGAGTATGAAGGAACATGAACACCATTTGCGCGGTGTGTTGAAGACGTTGCAGAAGGAGAAGTTGTATGCTAAACTCTCCAAATGTGAATTTTGGCTAAGGGAAGTTCAATTCCTTGGTCATATTGTGAATAAAGAAGGTATACAAGTAGATCCGGGGAAGATAGAGACGGTGAAGAGTTGGGGACAACCAACTTCGCCTACGGAAATCCGGAGTTTTCTCGGATTGGCCGATTATTATCGTCGGTTTATCCAAGACTTTTCTAAGATTGCTTCTCCATTGACAAAATTGACGAGAAAGAATGCTAGATTTAATTGGGAGAACGAGCAAGAAATTGCTTTTCAATTGTTAAAAGAGAAGTTATGCCAAGCTCCGGTGTTAGTATTGCCGGAAGGTGTAGAAGACATGACGGTTTATTGTTATGCGTCTTTAAATGGGCTCGGGTGTGTTCTAATGCAAAGAGGTAAAGTCATCGCTTATGCCTCTTGACAATTAAAGGAACACGAAACGAGATATCCGACTCATGATCTTGAGTTGGCGGCAGTTGTGCATGCGTTGAAAATTTAGCGACATTACTTGTATGGTGTTAAGTGTACGATTTATTCGGATCATAAGAGTTTGAAGCATCTTTTTGATCAAAGAGATTTGAATTATCGTCAACGTAGATGGATGGACGTAGTAAAAGATTATGATTGTGAAATACTTTATCATCCGGGCAAGGCGAATGTGGTCGCGGATGCGTTGAGTCGAAAGAGTCAACATCCGGCGATACGAGTAGGATCGTTACACATGATTATTACTAACGATTTTCTTGTAAAGCTTGGTGAGATTCAAATCGAAGCTTTTGTTAACAACAAACATGAGGAGCGAATCGTGGGCCAAACGGAGTTCATTACCTTAGGCCCGCATGGTTTGTTATCCTTTCAAGGACGAGTGTGGGTGCCTAAAATGGGTGATAATCGACGAGTGCTACTTGATGAAGCGCATAAGTCAAAGTATTCCATTCACCCGGGCGCAACGAAAATGTATCTTGATTTAAGAAAGGAGTATTGGTGGCCGGGCATGAAATGTGATGTTGTTAAGTATGTTGAACAATGCGTCACGTGTTTGCAAGTTAAGGTCGAATACCAAAAGCCGCATGGTATGTTACAACCGTTAGAAATCCCGAAATGGAAATGGGAGCACATTACCATGGATTTCATTACAAAGTTACCAAGGACGGCGAGAACCCAATTTGATTCGATTTGGGTGATAGTTGATCGGTTGATGAAGAGTGCCTTGTTTCTTCCCATTCGGGAAGCGATATCATCGGAGACTTTAGCTAAGTTGTTCATCAAGGAAGTGATATCAAGGCATGGGGTTCCTATATCTATTATTTCTGATCGAGATACCCGTTTCACATCTCGGTTCTGGGAAAAGTTTCATGAAGATATGGGTACGCAATTGAAATTGAGCACGGCGTATCATCCTCAAACGGACGGTCAAACCGAACGTACGAATCAAACATTGGAGGATATGTTACGGGCGTGTATTATCGATTTCGGTGGTAGTTGGGATGAGCACTTGCCTTTGGTGGAATGCTCGTACAATAATAGCTATCATGCTAGTATTGGAATGCCACCGTATGAGATGCTTTATGGGCGAAGATTTTCGAACTCCCATTTGTTGGGGTGAAGTGGGTCAAAGAGAAATCGGGAGTACCGATTTGGTTTTAGAGACGAATAGCAAGATCGATATGATTCGGGCTCATTTGAAGAAGGCTCAAGATAGACAAAAGTCGTATGCCGACAAACGAAGGCGACCGATCGAATTCCAAGAAGGCAACATGGTGATGCTTAAAGTTTCGCCATGGAAAGGTGTTATTCGGTTTCGAAAACGAGGAAAGTTAGCTCCTCGGTTTATTGGTCCGTTTAAGATTTTAGCTCGTTTTGGTGAAGTTGCATATTGTTTGGAATTACCCGAAGAGCTTGTGGGGATCCATAATACATTTCATGTTTCCCATCTCCGTAAGTGTCTTGCGGATGATTCTTCATGGGTACCATTAGACGAGATTGAGCTAAACAACAAGTTAGAGTATGTTGAGAAGCCGATTGCTATACTCGAAGAAAAAGTAAAGAGGTTGAGACATAAAGAGGTGAGAACTTTTAAAGTTCAATGGAGTCGTAGTAAAGGTTCCGAGTTTACATGAGAACCCGAAGAGTTTGTATTGGTGTATCTTCCAGCTTGTCATGCGGCTTGGATCGCGAGGACGCGCTCCAATTCAAGTGGGGGAGAGTTGTAACATCCTGTTTTCTTCATACGTGTCTTAAGGTACTTATTTAATCATTAGAACGTTTATATTTTGCTTGTTTATGTGATTAAACGATATAAAGTGTTAACTCGATGTATACGAGATATATTCTTATGTATATGTTTGAGAATGTATGTATGTATAAGTATATGCATGGGTTTTGATAGTGTTAAGTCATGTGAGACTTAAAGACAAAGTTTAAACGTATGTACAAAGCGTGAATGAGGTGTACAAGTCGAATAAATTGATAGTTGTGTTAAGTTGTCAAAATGGCCAGTTATAGGCCATTGTCGCGCCGCAGAGATCTTGGGCGCGCCGCGACAAATAAAGTAAATCAAAGTCAGGAGTCGTTTAAGACAGCTCGAAAATCTAGTGTAGTGCCGCGCTGCAACAATTGAGGTCGTGACGCGACAAAGCTGCAGATCTGACCCATTTTTCCTATTTAAAAAGGGGTGGTCCAAGGGTATTTTCATCTTTTCACGTATGGATCTGATTGGAGCTTTAAACCTCAACCACTTATCTCATTTATTCAATTTCTTTTCTCTTTTCTTCTTCTATTTACTTTCAAAACATAAAACCCATTTAAATTAAAAGTAAGATTCGAGAGTGAAGAATTGTGAATTGATATTTGGAGCAAGAAGTAAAGTTGTTCTACTTGTTCTTAGCTACGACCCAATAGTGTTGGTAAGTCTTAACTCCATGTTTTAAGTTTTAGTTAATTTATGGCTAGGGTTTGGGCCATTTAAGACTTGTAAGACCCATTTGGGGGTTAAATGGGCGAATTTGGGTTATATTGATGTAAGGAAACCCTAATAACTATAATCTAGGGTTTGGTTATGTAAATCGAGATTTGTAAGTGTTAAATTGTGTTGTTAGTCACTAATACACTTGTAAATTTATGAAAGATTTGCTAATGGGTTCGTGTTTGACCAATTTGCGGGTCTAAGTGTTAAAATGGGTCAAAAAGGGTAATGTTGACCTAGTTAGGCAAAGATGAGTATGAAAATACCCTAAAAGGAGGTAGTTATTGTTATTGGACTATAATCACTAGTTTTAGTGATTGATGAGGAGTCTTGGCCATTAATGGGCGGTCTTGGGGTAAATGGGTCATTTAATGCAAATGGGTCATTAAATGCTTAAGTGATAAATTTTGGTGTCAAGTCCAACTAGTTTGGTGTATTTGAAATTGTACTTATTGTATTAGGTACTTCACTTTGAAGCTTGTGGAGTTGTTAATTCATCGCCTAGTCTATAAGCTGAGTGGAATAATTATATGCGTAGGTATATAATGTATTTATTTGTTGTAGCGTGAGATGTGAAGTGTCGAAGTGTTAAGACACCATGTTTCACATGACGAGTGAAGCGTCGAGGTGTTAAGACGCCACTCGGGGTGAAGCATCGAGGTGTTAAGATTCCACCTAGGAGTGAAGTGCCGAGGTGTTAAGGCACCGCTCCATCAGGTAAAGGGTGAAGCTTCGAGATGTTAAGATGCCACCCGAGGGTTTAGTTATATGAGGTGTTAAGTACACTAACAGATGTTATGAACACCGATGGCCTTTCGCGAGTGCCATTCCCTTATACGATTGGTTATCCAAGGTTATTGTGTTGTAGCGCAAGCATGCTATATTGTTTGAGTTATATATATATATATATATATATATATATATATATATATATATATATATATATATATATATATATATATATATATATATATATGTTATTGTTATGCTAGCTTGGGGCATTGGAGGTTAATAGCTTTGTATTGAGGTGATAAGCTAATTGTGTTGGTAGTATGTATGCGGTATGTGTGTAAGTGTTTGCAAGTAAGTAGGTTATATATGTGTGTGTATAATTATTGCATTCACTAAGCGTTTTGCTTACCCTCTCGTTGTTTACCTTTTTAGGCTCCGGCTTGGATAAAGGCAAGGGTATTCGGTTGGATTAGTGGTCTTCCGCTTTGTTTTGATAGGGGATGCTTTGGATGAAGCTTTTGGAAGTCGACCTAGGGTTACGGGTAGTTTAGTCCCAAACCATGATCAAGTGCGTTTGGATTAAAACTATCATTTTGAATGGGTCGAACTTGTGTTATATTTGTTAAGGGCCTTTGTACCGTTTGTAAACATTAAGATTGTAAATTTGTTTAAATGGGTTATATGTAACCGTTTAATTGGGCGCTAATGGTTAATTAATTTTTTTTTAAAAAAATTGTCGTACTGATTACGGGCTGGGTTGTTTCAATATGCTTACTAAGATGGTTACGATGGACAATTTGAGGTTTTGCATTGTCTCAACTGGTCTTCTCATGAATTGATGAGAGAATATGACCTACTAGAGAGATAGAGAGATGATGGTTTGAGTCTAACAAGAAGTGTTGAAGACTTTGTATCGAAAGTCAACTCATTCGACGTATGTGATGATTGTGCCTGGCCTAAATGGCATTTTGGCGGTTGATATGGCCAAAATGGACGGTTTATTCGTGCGGTGTCGTTAGCCTGCAGGACGTCAGATTCAGTTGATCAAGGTGGCAAACAGTGGTTTTATTTATTTATATTGTGCGGGGCCTAAATTTACTTTTACTTTCTAAGGTGTAGAAGGTGTAAGTTAACCTAGTGTCGTGTTTTTGAATAGATTAACGAATTGAAGATCAAGTGGATAATTATCTTTTATTTAAATTAGCTAGATAAAGGATAGTAGTTGGTTTAAGCTAATGTTCCTACGTGCGGGAAAGTAAATAAAGTGGAAGGATATCCGGAGTATGCATATCAGGGAAATGTTGACCAAGATATTGGTTTTGGGTTAGGGAAAGGTAATTATGCTTATGTTTAAGGCTATGTTTGGAATGATGTAGATCTGGTTGGATGAGCCAATTACACAGACCTACTTATCTCTAAACTCTCATAGTTCTCTTTGAGCAGTGAAAGTATGTCATTTGGTTGTATAATTGAAAGGTAGCTATACCTTGGAGGTTATCCTCAGTAAAGTACTAGGTTTATTAGTAAGTTGAGCTCTAATCCTAACCCTCGTTATCAGTTTAGTTAACTGAATAACAACTTGTCGTGTTGATTGAACACTGATCACAAACGGAAGGAGTCCATCGGTTTAAGTTGGCAAAACCTTAAACGAAAACTAACAATCATTTCATCATACTAATGAGATCATATCAATTCAAACATTATACAACATTACAGTTGATATACTGAAAGAATCAGATAGAAACCTAATAGATACCTAGACAGTTGATATGACTTAGTCCTAAGGCAACAATCAAACAAGAACATGCAATATGCTTGGGTCACACAATAAAGGCACTAACTAGATCTTAACAGCTCCTAGGAGGTCTCTTTAGAACAGTCAATAGGCATACTAGGTCATTCATGTCTCAATTCCTAAGTTCCGTGTCCTAAAAGTGCATTAGATGCCTCTCGGGAACTCCGGCCATACCGAGTTCAGAGAATCTTCAGATACAGTATAACCAGGGGTCTTAATCCTATGAAGTAGCTAAGTTCATATAGGTGGACAAGTCTTGATCACAACCTAGGTTGGTCAATCCTTAAGATGCTAGCATACAAATCTATCAGACTTTTTAGTTCTGTATTACGATAGTAACCGTACTAAATTAACATAATTACGCTAACCGAAACTTCTATCATGGTAACATACAGATTAATTAAGCTATCATGGTAATATCGGAACGCATTATTAAACATAAAAGGTAAGAACACATGTTTAATACAAAAGATAAGCGTTTCGGATAAAAACCTAAAAAGGCTGAAGAAATCTGCCCGAGATCGCAGAGACTCGCCGGGATATCCTCCGGAAAATAAAAGCTAAGCTAACTACTATAAAAACTAACTAAAAGCTTGAAAACGTTCTAATGAATTACAAATTGAGTATGTGTTGAAATGAAATGGCTGGCAGGCCGTTTGGCAGGCCGTTTGCTGTGCCCGTTTGCTTGTTTTGCACGTTTATGATGCCCGTTTGTTCTGGCCATATGACAGGCTGTTTGACATACAAGAAAGCCGTTTGGCAGGCCGTTTGGCTTGCCTGGTCAGCTGAAATCACTGGATCGTAACTTGATTTCTTGTCTTTCACTGTTTTCGCTCTAGAATCTTCGTTTTAGCTTCGTTTTACTTGATTTTTTTTTGCATCTCCTTCGTAATTACTTAATCTACAAAATCAACCGAAAAAGCGATAATTTTGCAGACAAAGTTTGAAACTTTATTGATTTAGGGCCTAATATCGAGGGTAAAAACATGACTTTTTGGCCGATATCGGCGGTATGTATGGTGGTTCGATTATCTTGGTTAGTTTGTTAAAGTGTTGGGTTGACGAAGATTGGGTTTGTTTAAATACTCCTTCAAATGGGAGATTGTTTGAATGGTGAATGAGATTCAAACATTCGAGACTCGCGAATAGGGCCACGTCGCGACCGGAATGAGTGAGTCGCGGTCGCGACATAACGACAGAACGCGAATTTTGTTTAGACCAAGACATCATGACTGAGAGAGCTAGGTTGCAGTCGTGACACGCGTCTGACGGGGAGAAGTTTCCAGAATCGAGTTTTCTTGGTCCATAAGTTGTTTCCTTGTTGAATTTTGTCTATATAAACATCCTATTATCTATCTTATATTTGTCGACCTATATGCTTTCTTCCTATTGGCTCATTTTTAACTATTTACGTTTTTTGTCCCGTTGAGATTATTTTTTATTTTTTTAAATGGTTTATAATAGGTTTTACATTTTTTTTTTTACATTTTTTTTTTGCCTTTGTGGGCTGCTTTCCAAAAAATGCTCTTTAAAAGGGCTATTTTACTCAAATGGGCTTAGGTGATGCTCGGCCCAGATACTCTCACAGTAGATAGTCCGTTCAACTAAACGAGAATAGTGCATCGCCGGTTCAGCTCCTGTACTTGACACCATACTCTTGAAACGGAAGTCATACTCGGCCATCCCTCTAGAGACATCAAAGCATGTCCAATGTGTCTTTCCTCTTCTATACATTACCTCACCACATCTCAAATCATCTTTCCAGATTTTCTTTGCTCTCAGTTTCTTCTGCCCAGGTAACAATTTTTATATGGGATTTATTTTTTTATATGGCGATTTATTATTACAAATTACTGAAAATTGAATGTTATTTTTTACCCAATTCTTGTGGTGTTATTAAAGCCTTCAAGTGTGTGTGCGAATTGCAGTTCATCAGTGTGCAAGGTGTGTTTTTTGTGAAAATTTAAATCGATTCATGTTTTACATTGATTAGTGGTTCGTTTGCTACAATTGGATTCTATTTTTTACCTGATTTTTAGGTGTTTTTTAGCATTCGTGTTCTTCGGTGTTAAAGGTGTGTTATTCTAATTTTTTGAATTTTAAACTATTTATGTTATTCGTTTGTTATTGCTGGCTGTTTTTTTTCCACGATCCTATGTGCTACGTTGTGTTAATTTGCTGCTTCATTGCTATAGTGTTCAATTTTATTTTTTTTGGCAGTTTTTTTGTTGTATTGGGCGATACACAATTGGTTTTTCAATTATACTTATGAATTGGTCGAGAAAAAGGAAAAAAAGCTGACCATACTGTACATGTAGTCAATGATTCCCTGTCGAGTGGTATTGGTGTTTCCAAAACACAGGGTGTTTCACCGAAACAAACTACGAGGATAGCTTATTTGCAAAAATCTAATGTTGACGCGTCTGCAGTTACATGTTATCATCGTGTCTATGTTACCTATGTAAATGGTATTTTTTTTAAACTGTTACTGAATGTTGTTTTCGTGATTGGATTTCCTCAGCCGTTGTTAACTGTAGGCCACCTGTACAATTCTCTGTTGAATCCAGTAAGCGGCCAGTCATACCGATTTATACTTTGTCCGCGATCTTTGATTCTTCAGGTATGCATTGTCTTTTTTAGAGTATGTTTTGCTATTTGGGAATTCTTTAAGATGTTAGTGTTAGTGCTTTGCTTAAATGGTGTACAAAGTGTATTTGTTTGATTGAAAGTATTTTCAAAACTTAAATTAGCAACAGATGCAACATGTATGTATTTTGTTTATATTAGCAATAGCAAAAATATCAAAAAATATGTACATGTGGAATAGTATATTTTTTTGTTTATCCTGCCTTATATTGTTGTATTTAGTAGCTATGTTTTTACCACATTGATTATGAGTTACTGGTATTTATTGTTTATTATGCCCATGTAATTCATTTTATTTAATTTTACTGTTTGGAAACACATGTAAGTCAATAAAAATATTTTGGGGGAGAAAACTGGAAATTAATTGGAATTGCTATGTGTTATGTTTAGTCTGACGCTTACATTTGTTTAAATTGGCAAAAATTATGTACATGTGGAATTGTTGGTTTTTTTTTTTTTTTTTTTATCGTGCATTATATTGTTGTATTGAGTAGCTAAGTTTTAATTGCCTTATATGTGGTTACCTAATGACTGGTCTTTATTGTTTATTGTGTCCCTGAAACTGTTTTGATTTAACATTCCTGTTTGGAGGTAGATCTAGGTCGATAAAATTTTTTTTTGAGGAAAAAAGCAAAACCAAGGAATTCCTATATGTTTTGTTCAATCTGATACTTACATTTATTTTGCTTTTAGTTTTTTTATTTTGTTATCATTGTCTCTAGTGCATATGCCTTTATATAAAGCAAGATTTGTTTAAAGGACAGAATAGTTACATCTGTATATATATATATATATATATATATATATATATATATATATATATATATATATATATATATATATATATATATATATATATATATATATATATTACATTTCCCTTGCCGATAACCCGTAGATCTGATAATTTTTTTTACAGCTATTCCGCCTTTGTATTGTGATTTGGGTGACTCCAAGTGCGTATGTTCCCAGTGTGGGGCACTATTTTAGCGTGCTGAACGCCTGGCGGCCTACTTTAAAGATAAAAATATACATTACCATCATTGTTGTGAGAATGGACGTGTGTATTTGCCACGCTATGAAGATCCTCCTACGGTGTTCAAACAACTACTAGAGCGCCCTGGTTTCATTGAGAACATCCGTGCCTACAACCAGATGTTTAGCATGACTTCCTTCGGTGCCCACGTTGATGACAACATAAATGATGGTCGTTCACCGTACGTGTTCAAAGTTTTTGGTCAGGTTTACCATTGGATTGATGCTTTATGTCCTCTAGAGGGAACTCAACCAAGATTTTTACAACTTTATATATACGATACTGATAACGAAGTTGAAAACAGAATGGCCCACTTTGGCGGGCAGGATTCGGACCGACTTTGCCAAGCAGTTGTCGCTCAGCTCATACAGCTACTTGATTCGCATAACAAGCTGGTTAAGCTGTTTCGTAATGCTAGAGAGAAATGTTCTACTGAGAAGGTGCAACCTTCAAACTACAGTTGTTCAGCTTGGCCGGTTCAAAGCAGCATGCTCTTCCTACCTCTGATGCAGTAGGGGCGATTGTCTTCGACAGTGGTCCGTAAACTATTTATGATTATGATTTAATAATTGAACCAAGGTCTGACAGATGATTGTATATGTCTTTGCAGTACCCGTTAATGTTTTTCTTTGGCGAGCAAGGTTTCCATCCCGACTTGATGCTACGTGGTATCCTTGGTTCGCCCAGCGGACGGGCGAAAAAATGTCGATGAACATGTACTATAGCTATCAGATTCACGATAGGCTTAATGTTTACAACCTCATGTTACGGGCTGGGCGCCTATTCCCGCATTATGTCGTGACAGTTTATTACAGTATAGAACTTGATCAGATGGATTATATTAGAAGGAAGCAGAATGATATACGCAGTGAATACTTGTCGAGTTTGTACGATGCTATTGATAGAGGTGACCAGAGTGTTCAGACGCTGGGAGCAGAAATATTCTTCCTGCTTCGTTCACTGGTGGGCCCCGTTATATGTATAACCATTATCTAGATGCTCTTACCATTTGCTGGGTTTTTGGAAATCCACAATTTTTTTTATCACTTTCACCTGTAATGCCAAGTGGCCTGAAATAACTCGGTATTTACAGGCTTACCCACGCCTTACACCTTCAGATCGGGCTAACATTGTTGCTCGTGTATTTTACATGAAAGTTGAAGAGTTTATCGTCTTCATGAAAGAACAGAAACTTTGGGTGATTTCAGAGGAGGTAGTACTTAATATATATATATATATATATATATATATATATATATATATATATATATATATATATATATATATATATATATATTATTTTTTTACTTCTTTGGACTTTTATTACTTTATATCATCTATATTATACACAAACATAATCAACGTTTACTTTTATTTCTTCAGTTCTCTATACGATTGAATTTCAAAAAAGAGGCCTGCCGCACTGTCATACATTGTTATGGCTACATTCTACAGCTTCACCTCCAATTACCGAACATCTAGACGATTACATCAGTGCGGAACTGCCTGATCCCAGAAGTGATCCGGCTGGTTATGCAGTCATCTCAGCTACTATGATGCACGAGCCATGTGGCATAGAAAAACCTCGTGCTCCATGTATGGAAGGTTTTGCTTGTAAAAAAAAGTTTCCGAAGAAATACAACAATAAGAATTTCTTCGATACCGATGGTCGCGCGCACTACCGAAGGCGTAGTACTGGCGTCTATACCACACGAAGTGGTGTTAAGCTAGATAACAGCTACGTTGTACCTTATAACAGACTGTTTTGTATGACTTTTCACGTGCACATAAATGTTGAGTGCTGCGGTTCGACGACTCTTATCATATATCTCTTTAAATACATCTCAAAGGGTACTGATCGCGTCGCTTCTAGCATTTCGAAGCCAATAGGCAGTGGCAGCTAGAAGTCAGCTGGAACTTCTCAGTCGGTTGATGAGATACATAATTTCATAGACGCTCGCTTTATATGCCCGCACGAAGCTTGTTGGCGCATTTTTAAGTTCCCGATTCATCACCGTGAACCAGCTGTTCAGATCCTCGCTGTTCATTTAGAAAACATGCAACAACAACGGCTCATTTCGGTCATTACAAACAATCCGACGAAAAAAACTACTCTACTATGTGGCTATGTTATAATGCGTCTTCTTCCCTTGGTAAAAAACTCACCTATTTGGAATCCCCTTTCAAATTTGTTTGGTACGACACAAAAAAATGTTGGCAACAATGAGCAAACTTGAAGAAACCTTCTATTGGAAGAATATCCTACATTCATCCTGCGTATGAAGAGGCTTTCTTTCTCAGAATGTTACTGTGCCATTAGAGGGGTTGCCAGAGTTTTGAAGATATCATAACTGTTAACAAAGTTGTCCATAGTACATATCGATTGGCTTGTCAGGCTGCTGGGTTGTTAGGCGATGATAAAGAATGGGCAACGGAACTAGAAGAAGCATTTGCGTATGCAACATCTTCACAGCTTCGATCCCTTTTTGCTCATATTTTGGTATACTGCATGGTCAGTAATCCAGTTGAACTCTGGTAGAACCATTGAAAATTGATGCCTGACGACATACCACTACGTGCAGCAGCAGCATTAAATATGCCAACGCTACACATAAATGATGAGGACCTGCATAATTATGTTCTGTTCGAGGTTGAAGTTCGTTTAAATCAATGTTCGAAGTCAATTTCTGATTATGCACTTCCAAAGTTACCATCTGACCTCCTTGTCGATCTAGAAAATAGGTTAATCATGGAGGAAAAAAACTACAATCGTGAATCTCTTGATGTGGAATGATTAGAACTAGTGAGCAGTATGAACTCAGAACAGAAACAATTGTATGAACTGGTAACAAATGTTTCGATTTTTAACCAATTTGAATTGGTTTTTGTGTATGCGCATGGTGGTACGGGCAAAACATTCTTATGGAAGTCAATTATCACAGCATTGAGAGCAAGAGGGAAGATTGTACTAGTCGTGGCATCGTCCGATGTTGCTTCTCTACTGTTGCCATCGGGAAGAACCGCGCATTCTCGATTCAAGCTTCCATTGGACCCAACACATGAATCACTGTGTAATATAAAGAAAAATACTCAGATGGTGAAGCTGATCAAGAGTACAGATCTAATTGTCTGGGATGAGGCACCAATGAATGACAAACGATGTTTTGAAGCTCTAGACAGGAACCTAAGAGACATTCTATACAACGATACACCTTTTGGGGGAAAGCCTTTATTCTTGGGGGTGATTTTAAACAAACATTTCCGGTAAAGAAAAGAGGGAGTAAATCTAACATATTAGCTGCTTGCATTACAACTTTATATATGTGCCGAGACTTCAAAGTGTTTGTTCTAACACAAAATATGAAGTTATTACATCCAGATTTTTCGGTATCTTAAAAGGCAAGAAATGAGGAATTTTCAAGGTGGCTGTTAAGTTTGGGAAACGGTCATATAGGCACTCCTGATTCGGAGGAACCACATAATAGCCGTTGGGTATGTATTCTGGATAGCTATTGTATTCCCGATGATGAAAATGGTCTACAAAATCTCATTTCTTTTATATACCCCCGTGAATTGTTGCAACATCTAAATGCCGTTGAACTCAAACAGAAGGCAATCGTTTGTCCAAAAAATGACGATGCAGATACTATAAATAAGATTATCATCGACATGGTTGATGGCCCATTAACAACCTACAACAGTTATCACAGTGCAACACTGCATGGGAATGACGATGGTGAGGCAGAAATGCTATACCCAATGGAATACTTAAACTCGCTCAACTACACTGGCCTCCCACCACATGCCCTAGATTTAAAAGTGGGCGTCCCAGCCATTCTACTGCGTAATATAAATATTAGTGGTCGCCTCTGTAATGGTACAAGGATTATTATTACTTAACTGCTAAGTAAATCAGTTGAGGCTGAAATAATCACGGGCACCCGTGTTGGTGAGAAAGTCTTCTTCCCAAGAATGAAACCCATCCACAAAGAACCTTCGTTACCGTTTGTTCTAAAAATACTACAGTTTCCGATAAAAGTTTTGTATGCAATGACCATAAAAAAAAGTTAAGGTCAATCACTCAACAAGATAGGTGTTTATTTTCCAAAACCCATCTTCGGTCACGGGCAATTATATGTTGCACTCTCAAGAGCTACTTCACTAGAAGGTTTAAAAGTTTTGATTAAACAACAAGAATATCGCGGGCCCAATGTAACAAAGAACATCGTCTACACAGATTTGCTATCCTCGATTACCGATTTTGAGCCAGCACCAACTGGCCATATTGCCCGTTAAAAAAAACAGCCATAAAATAAATATGTACATAGTTAATACATATGTATTGTTACATTACTAACATTTTTTTACTTTAATAATATGGCACAAATAACAGCTCTAGCATAGTTAATACCAGGTGATAGAAACAGGACAATTGCAGCTAGGATCTACCGAAAGTGGGTAACTTATAGTTACCACAACCAGACTCCTACTGGCTACTGCTGCATGCTCATTGATGAAATGGTTTCTTACTTTTACACTATTTTCTAAGGTATTTGTATGTTGAATTTGAAACACCTGTCTGACATTGTATATTTCATTATGCAGCACTATCCTATGCTCGTGAACATGCACTATGGTGACAAAGATTTTCTTGACAACCTTATACATTTGAACAAAGTGTACATGATTGGGAACTTCTCATGTCATGCCACAACTAGGTAGGAGAAAGTGTTATCCAGCCCGACAACCCTCGCTTTTGATCGCAATACCACTTTTGAAAACCTCTCACTTGCAGACTTCCCCGAGCATTTCTTTGATTTTGTAGCATACAATCAGCTACAGAGCCATGTACCGAACAACACTGTACTTGCAGGTAAACTTAACATAGCTGCAGTTATTTTTAAACTTACGCTTACACACCCATTGATATTTGTTTTAAACAAACAGACTACATTGGCTGTATTGACCACCTTGAAGACCCGGTTGTGATGGGAGATCCTAATCGCAGACAGGTTATAAGAAGAACTATTGATCTCACAAACCTCGAGTAACAAACCTCGAGTAAGCCATTGTTAACCAAACTTTAAAGAAAAAAAAATCATGCATTTTCTATCTTTACCTTATTTAGGCTGTACAGCCAGAAACATTTAGACATTTATAATTAAAAACAGTTTTATGTATTTTTAACTCCTAACATTATTGTACACTAGATGGCTTTTACAAGGCAGTCCCATAATTAGTTTGTAAATAATGTTTTATCTACAAATTTATACGCAGCGATGATGCAGTTCAAGTAACTCTCTGGAACGAGCTAGCAACTTCTTTTGATGCAGATACATACGACTATATGGAAAAACCTGTTATTTTAGCAGTCAGCTTGTGTCGACCAAAATTTTACCGTGGTACCAAGACAGAAAAAACAAAAAAACTCATTGTTGCTCCCCAAATATTTGATCTACTCATGGGTCACTAATGACTGATTTACTAACTAACTTTTACATTTTTTGTTTCAAAAGGTGTGCTACAGCTTAATGGAACACAGGCTACACATTGTTACTTCAGCCCGCCAATTCCAGAATTTATCGATTCAATTGATGAATTAGAACCACTTTTACTCCTATCATGGAAACCATTTATAAATATATGTTTGAAAATAATTTCCATGACTTATTTACACAGGCACATGGCGCATTTCTTAGCCAACCCACCATTGCTCATTAACCGACAGAGGTCTCCTGGCATTGCAATTGAGCTCGATCGCAACAAGTTTCCCATCGCAGAACTGCTGACACACAATCTTAACAACTACAGGGTAAGTATAAAATTAGAAAAAAGAATTCTTTCTACTTGCAACTTCGTTACACGCGAATAAAAATACTTGTGCCGTCTGTAGAATTCACTTGCCAAGCCATTGTCGAGCAAGTAGGTGGTAACAGAGACTGGTACTATAAAAGTTGCAAAGACGGCCCCTTCAAGGTCATAGAGGAAGTGGATGAACCTGACAAATACACCTGCAGAACACATGGCCCCCAGGCAACCTACATACCAGCGTATGAAATGATAACACCTTAATTTTGTTCCAGCCATATTCATGCTAATAAAATTGCCCAACTCATTATGCGTCAACTATGTTTATACTAAGTTACAAGTATTTTTTATATGTGACAGTTACTGTTTCAAAACAATCGTCACTGACGGCTCAACAACTGCATTCTTTACGTTCTTCGCTGGCGCTGGGAATCAAATTGTTGGGCACACATGCAGTGAGCTGGTAACAGTTAGAGGTTTTGACCAGGCCCACGAACTGCCAGATGTTAAAAAAGCTAATGAAGGATAGACACTCACATTTTAGTTCCATTATAATCCACAATCAAGGAAATAATACCCATAATTTGTTGTCGATAGGCTACTTGATAAAGTGCCCAACGACACACCGACTGTCACCCCGGCTAACAGTTCCACAGACATTCAACAAAACCCAACAGGTTCGACTCTTAGACCATCTTCTTCTTATTTTTCCTGGTGTATTATATTTAAATTTTTTTCATGCCCTTCTCATTTGCAGTTTTATTGTTATTCCTTTTTCTCCCTTAATTTGTGTATGCTCATTATACCCAATATGCCATTAGCCAGGTTTGGAGACCACCACACCACCTCCACTAACTGAGCAGTCAGAACCAATGAAAGAACCAAAGGATGTCACAAACTGCAGGTCAGCAAGGTGCACTCTATTCCACGTAGAACATGATAAAAATGAGGGAGGCACAAAGAAAATGCGCGGGGACCAGGGAAAATAGAAACGCACAACTGCTACAATTTATGGGGTGTTAACAGTCACGAGGCAGTACCCTAAAAACCTTTTTATAGTTTTTGAAAACTACCATTGGTCCATTTTATTTATATGTTTGGACTTTATCTTTTCGGATGTTTGTAATCGTTAGCCACTTTATGCTGTAAATTATGGTCATTTGTTACCTTTGTAATAGTTGCTAAAACACTTGATTGTGTAACCTATGTTCGCTTTGTAACCTTATCGTACTGTAATTCTCATGTGGCAATGTGCAGTTTCGTTAATGAATACGTCAGTAATTTGTTAGTTTTGTAATCATTACTAAAACACTTTGTAATCATTCCTAAAAAACTTGATTGTGTATGAATTCCACAACTATGCAATGCTTTAAGCGTACTAGGAATTTCGACTCTAACATATCAAACAATCAATCAATAGAATTGAAAGGCCATGTAAATCAAAACAATTTAACAGAGAACTAAAAAAATAGTTCAAGGATTGCAAATAGCATTAAAAGAAAGGGGCACCAATTGTATTAACTACAAATAGCTAATTTAGTGGAAATTTTTGATCCGGCCCAATAAAATATATATATATATATATATATATATATATATATATATATATATATATATATATATATATATATATATATATATATATATATATATATATATATATATATATATATATATATATATATATATATATATATATATCTGTCTGGAAAGCAGCGAGTATTTTAAAACAAAATCCCTTCACCTGCTCAAGTACCAGATACGGAGTACATTGGAAAGATCTCTTCAACTAACACCATCTCTTTCCTTGCAAAAGCTTCTCAACCGCCATCATTTTTCCTCCAGACTATTCTCAACTACACGCAACCCCTTCCATGGCAGCTTCAGGTTATTCCTTTTCCTCAGACAACATTTAGGTTACTTTATAGTTGACGATGCATGCACTGTACATTCATATCAGCGATTGTCGATATGAAACCCTAAAGAATTTACTCAAACTTTATAATCACATAAATGCAGTTTGTACCCTTAATTTGTACATACATTTATTGTTTGTATTCATCTTTGATTGTAAACTAAACTTATAGCTTAAGTGATTCGCATCTTGCTTCTTATTAAATGTGTCTTAAGGTTTATAATTGTTGGCTTTGTTTCAATTTTTTACAACTGGTTATTGTACCACTCATGCTTTTACAACTTTTATACACACAATTCAATCAGGTTAATGCCTTTTGTCAAACATCATTTAGGTTACTTAACAGCTGGCGATGTCCTTTACATTCTTACTAGTTTTTGTGAAAATGAAACCCTACAAAATTTTACTCAAGCTTTTTAATTGCATAAGTGCAATTTGTGTCCTTAAGTTGCACATACATTGACAATTTAGTTTCATATTTCATTATAAAATAAACTTATAACTGAAGCTTCTAGCTTAGTTTCTGTTTTTAACACCAGCTTATTGAGCTATTCATGATTGTACAACATTTATAATGGTTTAACGGCGATCATGAATTATTATTTTTCATTGATGAACCTGATAACTAACATTTTGTGTTATATGTTTACACCAATTAAATCAAGCATGTTCAAGTCCGACTCGAACACGTGATGAGGAGCAGCTAGCGTTCGCTGAGCGATACAACATTTGGGGCACTGTCGATATTACGTACATCTTCTTCAAAATCCCACAAGGAACTTTTTGGGTGAGTTAGTTACATTTCAAGAGAAATTAGTTAATAACATTTGTTTAAATATTATTCACAGATAATTAATTAACAACTCTTTAACAATTTAATCCTGGTGTCATTCAGGAACTGCCTACAGACTTCAATCGGCTCAGAGAGCTCAACGCTGGATGCAGTTATCCATGCCTGGATCTCGAAGGCAACATGCATGTCTGGGGTTTGATTCAGGCTAGAGGTGCAAGGAAGAAAGAGTTGTTGGTTTATATAGGCTGGCTCAAGTCTCTGGCGATGAATAGGTATGGTGCAGGCGATAAAGTAATGATCCGATTCTCCAGAAGGCTGAAAACTTTTTTCATCATCCTAGACGATAAGCACATGCTTTAGAAATTTGATTCAGGTGGATAGTCTTTTGGTGCTGCAACTTTAGCTTTCTTTTGATGTATGTATGCTTTGGGCATGTGGCCCTGTTGTATGAACTTCTAAGTTCCTATCTGAAACACAATTTAGACTTTTGGCTAGCCACATGCTTGTAAATTTCTAATTGTAGGACAACTTAGGGTGTAAATTATCCCATGTTTGTACTTGTAACTTTGCTTGTAACAACTGAATATTTTAGGATTTAAATTATGTTTGTCACTAATATCCGACTTTCGGTAACTTTACACCCTACACTACTTTGTCATGTAAATACGCTGTGCGATAAATAACTGATAGGTCAGATCTTAGTGAGATTAGAAGATGTGATGAGTTATAGCGAGACTCGGTAAGTGAAGAACATATTCGGTATTAGAGAGAATCGGTAAAATTACATTCCACAACTTCTTAAACTCAGTTACAATGCAATGGCTATCTAATTAAGACTACTTAGGTTCCTTATATAGCCCTCTTCTAAGGAACCTTCATTTAGGCTTGTTTCACATTAACACTATACATACTTTGGGGTCCTAACAATCTCCCCCTTAGTGTTAAATGTGAAAATTACAATGTAATCCTATTGAGAATTGTCTAAAGGAACTTTGTTCCTCTAAAATGAACTTTGGATTTGAATCCTCTGAGACCCTCATATCTTCTTATGTTCACTCTTGTTTTGAGACAACTCTTCAATCTTGTGAGAATGTATTTGACAATCTCATTATCTTCTGATGAATAGCATTTGTTGATAAGTCTCCATCTTAAGTATTTGAAAGTATACATCAATGTTCCGTCTGAGTATCTTCTAAAGTCTGAAACTCTGATGAAGACCTTTGTGTAGTGAGAATTAACAAACACAAACCCATATGGACAATCACTTACTTCAAGTAAGGACATATATCTTAGCTCTTCAATCACTTCATTTGGAAGTTTGATCCCGAGCTTTTTGTGTCCAGATTCTAACCCCATCTGAAAGTCGTGAACAGACATCCATCTCATTGAGTCAAGAATAAATTAGTAGGATGCCTTCATTGCAGTAGCATGATAAATTGTCGTAGATTCATTCAGATCTATCAAGTAATTATAGATGAAGATAATGTCATCCATCTTTAATTTGTCAAAGTTCGCCTGTGAGAACTGATAGTCCTCATCATCCATTCTTGTCACATAGAAAAGTGGCATCTTCACTCCATCCTTGTTGATCATCAAGATTTGGTTTATGTTTTTGATTTCTGAATTCCACTGTTCTTGAAGTTTCTCTTCATTCTTCAATTTGAATTTGTTGCGAACACTCAGATAAGCTTTGAGGTATTCTGGTTTCTTATGATATTTCCATGCACAAAGAACACTCATTGAGGCTAAAAGGACGAGATCATAATCTCCATAAATCTTGTAAGCTTGTTATTCACTGAATGGTGAACGAAGAATCAGCTTCTCCTCATCTTTATCAAGTTGATAATCAGCATCACGTTCAAGGACAATTTCTGCAATTTGAAATGAAATATTAAGATTAGGAGGAGTCGTAGTATCCTCTTCACCATTTGAGAAAATCTCCTTCTCAAAATGTATCCCAAATTCATCGGTTGGAGATGTCATGTTGACGAATTGATTTTCATTAAACTCATTAGCAATACTAGACCCTCTCAAAATATTTTCAATGTTATAAAAGTTTCGATTGTCCTCTGGAGCTGACTTATCCTCTGTTTGTGCAATCATATCCATTACCATCAAAGTCCTTGAGTCACCCTCTCTCTGAACTACCTCTTCATCTAGAAAACTTTCAAATTGAATCTCTTCAATTTTATCACTTTCAGAATCAGATATTTCAACTACATCAAGATCCCAATGTTGACTAGACGAACCAGCTTCATACGTTGATCGTTGAAAACTATCGGACCCAAAACCATGTCTATTCTCCCCCTCATGAAGATTATCAGGATCGAAATCATCATGTTCAGGCATATGAATTGGTCCAGGTGACTTACATGGAGATAGAGGATATACTACTCTTGCTTGTTCAAGATAAATCATCATAGTATCGCGAAATTCATCAAGATCAGTCCGTTTAGCAAATTCAGCAAGATATAGCTCCTCCACCTCATTTTCAGAGAGATATTTGAATCTATATCTGTTTGAAATCCGAGAAGGTGACCCTGTTGGTGAAACAAAGGTGTAACCATGAACAGTATCAGCATCAGCAGCAACTGTTGTAGGTGATGTCGGTGAAAGTGTTTGAGTTACCGTGAGGGCATGTAAGGATAAGCATGCAGTATTATTCTTATATGTAGGGCTATACATACTACTAGTTAGATTCGTGATATCCCCTTCTGAAAGGACCCGTTCATATACATTATAAACGATTCACAATAGTTGATTACATCGCGAGGTATTTGACCTCTATATGATACGTTTTACAAACATTGCATTCGTTTTTAAAAGACAAACTTTCTTTACATCAAAAATTGACGGCATGCATACCATTTCATATTACATCCAACTATAATTGACTTAATATTAATCTTGATGAACTCAACGACTCGAATGCAACGTCTTTCAAAGTATGTCTTGAATGACTCCAACTAATATTCTTAAAATGAGCTAATGCACAGCGGAAGAATTCTTTAATACCTGAGAATAAACATGCTTTAAAGTGTCAACCAAAAGGTTGGTGAGTTCATTAGTTTATCATAATCCATCATTTCCGTAATAGTAATAGACCACAAGATTTCAGTTTCTATAAATATCCGTACACTCGCAAGTGTATAAAAGTATTCTATAAGTTGTAGGCACCCGGTAACAAGCTTTAACGTTCATGTCTTACCCTCTGAAGTACACTAGATCAGGTGTGTTTAAAATAACCTCGAAGTACTAAAGCATCCCATACTCAGGATGGGGTTTGTCAGACCCAATAGATCTATCTTTAGGATTCGCGCCTACCGTACATAGACAAGTAGTTTAATGTTACCAAGCTAAGGGTATATTTCTGGTTTAAACCCACATAGAATTAGTTTTAGTACTTGTGCCTATTTCGTAAAACATTTATAAATCAGCGCATGTATTCTCAGCCCAAAAATATATATAAAAAGGGAGCAAATGAAACTCACAATACTGTATTTCGTAGCAATTATGTATATGACGGCACTGAACAAGTGCAGTGTTTGTCTCGGATTCACGAACCTATATTAAGTATATATATTTATATGTTGGTCAATATCTGTTTAACAATTTAGGTCAAGTCGTAGTGTATCACAATCCTAATGCTCGAGACCGACATGCAAAAGTCAACAAAAGTCAACTTGACCCAAAATGACTTCCAAAATCTATACATGTTTATTATATAACTTATATATAGTAGTTTTATATATTTAAATATATTTATCAGATCTTATTATACTAAATAATACAAGTCATTTATTAATAAATAAAAATTTATATTAAAATTCATATATGATAAAAATATACTTTTATATATCTCAAATAATAAAATTTATAAAATTCACTTAATATCATAAAAATATAGTGGTATGTATTATTAATGTAATTACATTACGTGTGGTAAAAATATCTTTGTACGCATATTTATTTGATAAAATAATATTGATAATAATAATAATGATAAAAATAATAAAATGATAGTTTCAATAAAAATATTAATTTTTAGTAATAAAGATAATTTTAGTAATAACATCAACTGATAACAGTTATAATAATCGTTTTAATAATAATATTAAAATTAATGATAATTCAGTTGACCATATCTTTTAATCCCTTCATCGAAACCACACGATTTCTAAATGAAAAGTTATTAATTTTTTTCTTCAGATTTTCAACGACATGCATATCATATAACTTATCTCAGTAGCATATGTATCAAATTCGTGATTTATCATAAACTATTTAACGACGAAACTAAACATACAAACATGCATAATCATATATACTCGAGCACTAGTCAGGGATACACTATTAATATATAAAATAAAAGATATGAATGCTCACGTATCAATATTGTGATTCAATATTGCAGGAAAGTACGTAGACGCAACGAAAATGATAAACGTTAGGTTGACCTCACGAGCAATACCCTCGATCATTACCCATAACCTTCATAGCTATAACCCATAATTTCCTTAGATCTATCCCATTTGAAAACGTATTTTGAAATCGTCTGAATATAACTCCGTCGTAGTATTTTATGTACACTAATAATATCTTGAAATAATACTAAGTATATATATATATATATATATATATATATATATATATATATATATGTAATTCGATTGAGAGAGTTTAGAGAAATATATTTTTAAGTTTCTATGAAATAATAAAATCTATTGAATTCTATTTATAATAGATTTTTGAATTATTAAAGTGAATTATTAAAGTATGAATTATTAAAGTGAATTATTAAAGTATGAATTATTAAAGTGAATTATTAAAGTATGAATTATTAAAGTGAATTATTAAAGTATGAATTATTAAAGTGAATTATTAAAGTGAATTATTAAAGTGAATTATTAAAGTATGAATTATTAAAGTGAATTATTAAAGTATGAATTATTAAAGTTAAAGTAAAGTAAAAGTAAAGTAAAGGTAAAGTTAAAGTATAGTAAAAGTATAAAACTATATACGTATAATACGCGTATAAATATATATAATATCAATTTAAATCGTTATATATATTTGATAAAATAAAATATAAATATCGTTATTTTATCATACTAGTTAAGTAATGAGTGGTCAAAAAGAATAGATTTCTTAAATCACAGTGGACCTCATAACATAGGCCCGTAATCATATCATAATGTATCTGATAATTCAATCATTTGATATTATCTCTTAATTCTGTCAATAAATATATCGAAACAAATACGTTCATGTAAAGTATCATATATCTAATACTTTGTTAATGTTTTCAGTTAATATTATATATTATATATACATATCTATATACACATAATTGTTCGTGAATCGTCGAACACGGTCAAAGGATAATTGATTACATGAATGTAGTTCCAAACTTTTTGAGATTCAACATTACAAATTCTGCTTATCGTGTCGGAAACATATAAAGGTTAAGTTTAAATTTGGTCGGAAATTTTCGGGTCGTCACAGTACCTTCCCGTTAAAGAAATTTCGTCCCGAAATTTGATCGAGGTCGTCATGGCTAACTATAAAAATGTTTTCATGACGAATATGAGTTGATAAATAGAGTTTTATCATCATTGAGTAATATAGATAAAACAATTTGATTACGCGAAGAGTATAAGTGAAGCTATCGCAAGAGAGTGAAATGAGTAAACGTATATTCGTTTTAACCGATGATGTAGTTATGATTGATTTCCGGAATTCATGGGATTTAAAGAAAATCTTTGCAATAAGATTTGGTTCTTCGGCGATTAAGGAAATCAGGATCTTCTTTGATTAAATGCGATAATCTGTCTCGATTTCTCTGTCTGATATTTTACTATAATTCCACCCCCTTCGTTTCTTTATTTCCACAGCTCACACCTTCTAGTCTTTCTCCCCAATTCATACTTTAAAGCAGTCGTTAATATGCTTCATCCAGTATTGATTCTTGATATACTTTTAACTTTCATATCTGTCATTCTTCTTTTTCATCTACCACCGGAGGAAGTTATTTTCTTCTACCATTACCTTGGGGTTATTGTGTTTTTCATTCTCCCGTGTCTTTATATTGCTATACGCATTTATATACATGGTTTGTAATTTCGGGGTTGTTATCGGGCTTTATATTCTCCATTATATTTCGGAGCTTCATGCTTTCGTTTTCTCTTCCCGATCTTAAGTCAAGCGGATAATAGTCCAGAATTCGAAGATATGAATTTTTGGATGAACATAGTTAATGTTCCAAGAAGAAAATCGTAATGGCACGATCTTGATTTGGCAAATTACCAGAATATCCGAAAATATAGAGCTATCAAGATGATATGTTCTTAATATGTTTGGAAATTGGGTAGAATGTAAGAGTCGTGTAAACAGTACATGATGACAGTATGTTCTGTGAATCATCACGTTCCATTAGAAACTTAGCATGACTTACTGTAATATAATCACGTTGATCAAGTGTCATTATATTATACTAACTCATGCTTCAGTTCCCAACACTACTTCAAAAACATTCCTATTTTAAATTCAAAATTTTTATTTTTTTTAGAATTTAGAAACTAACACAGTTTCTTTTTATGTTGTAACGCAGATATTGCGAAGAGATAAAAGATATCGGATAAGAATAGTTGTGAAAATATCTTCAGGAATATCGAAGATATTATAATAAAAGATACCATAATATGGATGATGAAGAAGATTTCTCTGTGAAGGTTTAGAATAAGAAGTAAGGTGTTTGCTAACGATTTCAGTAGACACTGAATCATTTGGATCCTTTGAAGGCAGGTTTAGTCTTTGTGATTTGTCCACAGCCTCCTTCATGGTCTGCTCAATCCGTTTTCCAGTTTTAAACCTTCTCTTTTTCTCATCTTTACCACCATACTATTCTTTATCATCAAATTTTTTACTGTTAAAGTCGTTTACAGTTTTTGCTGCTTCATCAGCATTTTTCCAATTTCGGAGAACTAGTTCATGGTTTGGGATGTTTTTCAGAAAATTCACATTCGAAGTATGTAAGTCTAGGAGATAGACGTTATATGTATACATATAACTTTTAACGTAAAATTGTCGCGAAATTCAAAATACTGATTGCTAATTCCCAGTAGTTGGTGTGACAATTATTGTTACAGGATGTAGATGAGTACATGATGGGGTTTTAATGAATAAGTATAGTGGATTTTCGGAGAGGCTTAAGTCGAAGGTTAATGAAGTTGTTGATAAGTTTACTGCTAATGTGACGAGATATGAAAGGTTCCCCGGTAACCATGATGAAGGGTTTATTCGTATAAACAAATGAAGGTGATTTGCTGGAGCTGTGACAACTGTCTATTTTGGAAAGAGATTGAAAAATTATATTTGGTAATAAATATCAAAGGATCTGACATGGATACATGTTAAACTATAACTTTGGTTTCGAGAGCTTTTCAGGTGCATGACAGTGGGTAATGTGTGGTTGGATAATCATCTCGCATGTCTTTAGGAATTTCGAAGTGTTTGAACACATATTGTAATTGTTAATATACATATGATGTTCTAAGATTTTGAATGATACAAATATTTTTGTGAGTTCCATGAATAGAAATGAGGTTCTAGGACAGTTTTGAAGTCAAAGTATAGTTTTGAAAGATGTAGGAATCTAAGAGTGATGATTTCAGTTATATCTTGAATCGAATTCTGAGATTTCAAAATCAGAATATGTAATTAGATTTTGAATGAGTATGGTTGTTTTAATTTCTATAAAAGAATGTATATTGTTGTGAAAGTAGGGAGTATAATGGATGATTTGCTGAATCAGATTCGAAGAATGTAACATATTAATTGTGAATTTATATATCTCTCGGGTATTACCTACCCGTTAAAAAAAATTTCACAATTAATATTTTGTACAAAAGAATTTTATTACAGTCTTTATGGAAATATATATGTGTATATTTCTTCAGATGTAATATTGATTTAATGAGTTAATATTAAATTAAACTCATTTGATTTATGGTTAAGGCTAAGATAGATAATTTCTAAACTTTAGAAATTACATAATCGCCGTAGAATGTTTCCCCAATGAAGTTATGAATCAATACTTCATCGTTGTGGTATTCCTTGGTATCTACATGGCGTATGACGTCGATGCTCGTGGGACAGATTGTGAAGTTGAGGTTTGCGATGCGGTTGTTGTTGGTGGTTGTAATGGTACTGTTGATGTTGTTGATGGTGGTACTGGTTATGCTGCTGGTGCTACTGCTGGTGTTTGTAACCTTTGCACCATATTCTCCAAAGCCACTACCCGAGCGCGAAGCTCGTTGACTTCTTCTATTACACCGGGGTGATTGTCGGTTCGGACGAGCGGATAAATAAGATCTAGAATTTGGTGTAGTATATAATCATGACGAGATACTCTGGAAATGAGAGAGAAAATGGTGTTTCGGACAGGTTCGCCGGTAAGTGCTTCAGGTTCATTGCCAAGAGGGCAATGTGGTGGATGAAAGGGATCGCCTTCTTCTTGTCTCCAATGGTTAAGTAGATTACGAACCCATTCCCAATTCATCAAGAATAGATGATGGCTAATTGGTTGATCCATTCCGGTCACGCTGCTTTCGGAGCTCATGTGGAAATCCATATCGGCATAGCTGTCGGAATCCGAGGAACTCGAACTGGTTGAGGGATCCATCTTGTATGATCAGGGAAAGAATTTTTTTTGGTAAGAAATAGATTGTAGAATTTAGATTTGGTATTCTTCAATACATAATTTACATATGTATATATAATACCAAAATCCCATAAATTACGGAGGAATCTTCGAAAGATGTCAGTCAAAGTTCACAGTAACAGATATGCTAAGATAAGAATTCGTCTATACACTATTATGCAATAAATGTAGGAAAACGCGTCTAGACTTAAGAATGATAAGAAGGTAATTTCCTAAGGATGGTAAGTAGATGATTTCAGACTAAAAATGATAAGCAAAACTTTTGACATGTAGACACGGTCGAAGTCCAGACTCACTGATGCATCTTAACAACTATCAGTTAGACACACTAATGCAAGACCTGGTTCGCTAAGACCACCGCTCTGATACCAACTGAAAGGACCCGTTCATATACATTATAAACGATTCACAATAGTTGATTACATCGCGAGGTATTTGACCTCTATATGATACGTTTTACAAACATTGCATTCGTTTTTAAAAGACAAACTTTCTTTACATCAAAAATTGACGGCATGCATACCATTTCATATTACATCCAACTATAATTGACTTAATATTAATCTTGATGAACTCAACGACTCGAATGCAACGTCTTTTAAAGTATGTCTTGAATGACTCCAAGTAATATCCTTAAAATGAGCTAATGCACAGCGGAAGAATTCTTTAATACCTGAGAATAAACATGCTTTAAAGTGTCAACCAAAAGGTTGGTGAGTTCATTAGTTTATCATAATCCATCATTTCCGTAATAGTAATAGACCACAAGATTTCAGTTTCTATAAATATCCGTACACTCGCAAGTGTATAAAGGTATTCTATAAGTTGTAGGCACCCGGTAACAAGCTTTAACGTTCATGTCTTACCCTCTGAAGTACACCAGATCAGGTGTGTTTAAAATAACCTCGAAGTACTAAAGCATCCCATAGTCAGGATGGGGTTTGTCAGACCCAATAGATCTATCTTTAGGATTCGCGCCTACCGTACATAGACAAGTAGTTTAATGTTACCAAGCTAAGGGTATATTTCTGGTTTAAACCCACATAGAATTAGTTTTAGTACTTGTGCCTATTTCGTAAAACATTTATAAATCAGCGCATGTATTCTCAGCCCAAAAATATATATAAAAAGGGAGCAAATGAAACTCACAATACTGTATTTCGTAGCAATTATGTATATGACGGCACTGAACAAGTGCAGTGTTTGTCTCGGATTCACGAACCTATATTAAGTATATATATTTATATGTTGGTCAATATCTGTCTAACAATTTAGGTCAAGTCGTAGTGTATCACAATCTTAATGCTCGAGACCGACATGCAAAAGTCAACAAAAGTCAACTTGACCCAAAATGACTTCCAAAATCTATACATGTTTATTATATAACTTATATATAGTAGTTTTATATATTTAAATATATTTATCAGATCTTATTATACTAAATAATACAAGTCATTTATTAATAAATAAAAATTTATATTAAAATTCATATATGATAAAAATATACTTTTATATATCTCAAATAATAAAATTTATAAAATTCACTTAATATCATAAAAATATAGTGGTATGTATTATTAATGTAATTACATTACGTGTGGTAAAAATATCTTTGTACGCATATTTATTTGATAAAATAATATTGATAATAATAATAATGATAAAAATAATAAAATGATAGTTTCAATAAAAATATTAATTTTTAGTAATAAAGATAATTTTAGTAATAACATCAACTGATAACAGTTATAATAATCGTTTTAATAATAATATTAAAATTAATGATAATTCAGTTGACCATATCTTTTAATCCGTTCATCGAAACCACACGATTTCTAAATGAAAAGTTATTAATTTTTTTCTTCAGATTTTCAACGACATGCATATCATATAACTTATCTCAGTAGCATATGTATCAAATTCATGATTTATCATAAACTATTTAACGACGAAACTAAGCATACAAACATGCATAATCATATATACTCGAGCACTAGTCAGGGATACACTATTAATATATAAAATAAAAGATATGAATGCTCACGTATCAATATTGTGATTCAATATTGCAGGAAAGTACGTAGACGCAACGAAAATGATAAACGTTAGGTTGACCTCACGAGCAATACCCTCGATCAATACCCATAACCTTCATAGCTATAACCCATAATTTCCTTAGATCTATCCCATTTGAAAACTTATTTTGAAATCGTCTGAATATAACTCCGTCGTAGTATTTTATGTACACTAATAATATCTTGAAATAATACTAAGTAAATATATATATATATATATATATATATATATATATATATATATATATATATATATATATATTATGTATATATATATATATATATATATATATATATTATATATATATATATATATATATATGTAATTCGATTGAGAGAGTTTAGAGAAATATATTTTCAAGTTTCTATGAAATAATAAAACCTATTGAATTCTATTTATAATAGATTTTTGAATTATTAAAGTGAATTATTAAAGTATGAATTATTAAAGTGAATTATTAAAGTATGAATTATTAAAGTATGAATTATTAAGTATGAATTATTAAAGTGACTTATTAAAGTATGAATTATTAAAGTGAATTATTAAAGTGAATTATTAAAGTGAATTATTAAAGTATGAATTATTAAAGTGAATTATTAAAGTATGAATTATTAAAGTTAAAGTAAAGTAAAAGTAAAGTAAAGGTAAAGTTAAAGTATAGTAAAAGTATAAAACTATATACGTATAATACGCGTATAAATATATATAATATCAATTTAAATCGTTATATATATTTGATAAAATAAAATATAAATATCGTTATTTTATCATACTAGTTAAGTAATGAGTGGTCAAAAAGAATAGATTTTCTTAAATCACAGTAGACCTCATAACATAGGCCCGTAATCATATCATAATGTATCTGATAATTCAATCATTTGATATTATCTCTTAATTCTGTCAATAAATATATCGAAACAAATACGTTCATGTAAAGTATCATATATCTAATACTTTGTTAATGTTTTCAGTTAATATTATATATTATATATACATATCTATATACACATAATTGTTCGTGAATCGTCGAACACGGTCAAAGGATAATTGATTACATGAATGTAGTTCCAAACTTTTTGAGATTCAACATTACAAATTCTGCTTATCGTGTCGGAAACATATAAAGGTTAAGTTTAAATTTGGTCAGAAATTTTCGGGTCGTCACACCTTCTGATGGAGGTTGGGCAACAACCGGAGTTGTCACCGGCGAAGATTCTTTCGAATCACCCGCCTCCATGACTTTAGTCTCATGGGACTCTGACAGAGTAGCAGAACTACCCGTCGATTTAGCTCTCGTAGAGATATTGCCATCTCCGACTCCTGAAGTCATTAATGTACCATGAGGTGGCACATCTCTTTTAGTTAAAGACTCATCCCCCAGACCCTGAGATTCAGAATTCGGAAGAGAAGTGGTTTGAACCAATGGATCAATTTCTTGAACCAAAGGAACAGTCTGCTAGAAGTCTGATAAATATCCCAAAGGATTGTCATGTTGATTCGTTTCCATGGGATGCGACGGATCTCCCTCATCAAGATAAGCCAGACCTTCAGGCCTTGTTGTACGTTTATCAAGAGGATTTCCAGCCGATACGCAGGGTGCCTTTTCAAGATTTTTCGGCTCTCCTTCGGCCGTTCCGGACTTCAATGATTGAGTTTCCTCAATCGATTGAGTCAACGCAGACTTTACTGCAGAGGAAGACTTTACTTCCTTAGATGCCGAAGCTGAAAGGACCCGTCCTAATCCATCTGGATGAATACATTACAATTGATTACATCGCGAGGTACTTGACCTCTATATGATACATTTTACAAACATTGCATTCGTTTTTAAAAGACAAACTTTCTTTACATTGAAGGTTGACGGCATGCATACAATTTCATAATATATCCAACTATAATTGACTTAATAATAATCTTGATGAACTCAACGACTCGAATGCAACGTCTTTTGAAATATGTCATGAATGACTCCAAGTAATATCTCTAAATTGAGCAAATGCATAGTGGAAGATATCTTTCATACCTGAGAATAAACATGCTTTAAAGTGTCAACCAAAAGGTTGGTGAGTTCATTAGTTTATCATAAATATTCATTTTCATCATTTTAATAGACCACAAGATTTTCATTTCTCATAAATATACGTCCCATGCATAGAGACAAAAATAATCATTCATATAGATTAAACACCTGGTAACCGACATTAACAAGATGCATATAAGAATATCCCCTATCATTTCAGGAAATCCTTCGAACATGATAAAACAACATCGAAGTACTAAAGCATCCGCTCCAACGGATGGGGTTCGTTAGGCCCAATAGATCTATCTTTAGGATTCGCGTTAATTAGTAGACTGGTTTACTAATTCTTAGGTTACCAAGCAAAAAGGGGCATATTCAGCTTCGATCATTCAACCATATAATGTAGTTTCGATTACTTGTGTCTATTTCATAAATCATTTATAAAAATTGCGCATGTATTCTCAGCCCAAAAATATAAAGGGAAAAAAGGCAAATGAAACTCACGATACTGTATTTTGTAGTAAAAATACATATGATGATACTGAACAATGCAGGGTTGGCCTCGGATTCACAAACCTATATCATTTGTATATTCATTAATACATATAATCGTAATCGAATGAGTATATATAAATAACTTATTAGTTATACCATTTTTATCTTAATAAAATATATATATATATATATATATATATATATATATATATATATATATATATATATATATATATATATATATATATATATATATATATATATATATATATATATATATTTTAAGTTGTATATACATTCAAATGATTATTATTTATATAGTTATATTAATATTTTAATATATATGTATATCTGTCTAATGTTATATTATAGATACCTAAATTGTTATATATGAATATTTCTAAAATAATTTGTTAATCTAGTTAATATATACTTATAATTTTAATAATAATATTTTTAAAACTTCTGTTTTTATATACATAATACTTTTAATAATAATAATGATATTGATATTATTAATAATCATAATACTTTTTATTTTAACAATAACTTTAAATAAATTATTAGTAGCGATAATAAGTTTTAATCATAATAGTACTAATAATGATAATCTTAATGATAATAAAAATGATAATATTAAGATGGTTCATATAACAATAATAATGATATTACTAAAAATAATGATACTTATAATAAAAATAATGATATTAATAATAATAATAATAATAATAATAATAATAATAATAATAATAATAATAATAATAATAATAATAATAATAATAATAATAATAATAATTTTAATCATAATGATACTACTAATAATATTCATAATGATATTACTAATACTAATATTGATAATATTAATAATAATCTAAAAATCATGTTAATACTAATAATAATAATAACTATAATAATAATAATAATACTACAAATGATACCAATGTTAACTTTATTTAGGGATAATACTAAAACTCATGATTATAAAAATAATAACAATTATGATCATAATAATAATTAGTAATAATAATAATAGAAATTTAAAAAGTGAAAACTACCTCAAATAAGCTTTATCTAAAAATAAATGCCCTGGACCGGGCTCGAACCCGCAACCTCTCGCCAACTCACACCTCTCATGACCAATGAACCATCTGCGGTTTTTCTGTTATAGTTAACATCCCATTTTAATTAACTCGTTAACATTTAAAAGAAGCCCAAAAAGAAACCCAATTACAATTGGACCAAACCACAACAGCCCAAGTATCAATCATCAATCAACAATAGGGTTCCAGGTTTGAGATTCGTTCGATGGCAGCATCCAACGGCAACAACAATTAAATCAATGGTTTTGTGATCGGGACAAAATTGAATGAAAACATCACTCAAGAGGGTCCACCGTAACAGTAAGCAAGCAGTTGATTGATGAAGGTTCGGTTTGTTGGATCTTCGAACATGAAAAGAAACGAACAGGTTTAGCATCCTTATCATTCTCGGTCCCATCTATTTTGTTTTCATCGAGTAATCAACATTCAATCTATTCCCTTTTATTTACATCATCTCCTATGTCATTATCCATTATACTCATAAATCGTTATTGTATTATAATCGAAAGAAGCAGAAGAAAGTCGATAATGATGGGTTGTTTGTGCAAGTGGGATTAGTTTTCACGTCCTATTCAAATAGAACCAAGAAAAGGGTATTAGTTAATTGCTAGTGGGTAAGTGGGGTTACATGTTCGATACTTTCGTCCAAGGAAACAGAAGTAGCATCACTTTTATAATGGTACATCACCTTCACTTTATCATTTTAACTAGTCAATTTAGTTGCAATATAATTAAACCGAATGGCCACAAAAATTTTATGTGGTTCTTGTCTCGTTTACAAGCTGAATAGAAGTATTTTGGCAGTAGCATGAAGGGAAATAAAATGACAGCTGAAATAGGTGTTTGATGATGTTTTTGATTTGTTCGTACTAGAAAGCAGAAGAAGAACAAATAGTAGGAACACGAAGGTAACATCAGCAGCTAGAAGCTCGTTTGTTTTTGGTTGATTTGTAGGTTAAAACAGAAGAAGGAAGGTATTGTAGCAGTGATGAGCATGTAGGTGAGTAACAACCTTAACCCAAAGGTGTTGGGGTTATATTGGTAACCGAAACTGCAACAGAAATAGTAGTTGCAGTATGAGAGGGTGTTCTATGGAAATGGTTCTGGTTTGTGATGATTGTTTTATTCATGAAAGCAGAAATCCTATGATGGTTAACTTCTCCGTACAGCAGCAACAAAAGTCACAAGTGGGCTGTGTTGGGTTGGTATTGAGCTCGAAACTGGAAGAAATAAAAGCAAGATGAGGTGTTTGATGGTTCATCTGAGAAGGAACTAGATGTAGTTTGAGTGGGATTCATGGTGATCGAAGTGGTTTTCAAATGGTGATAACTAGTTGGTGGTAGCAGGTCGACTGAATACTTATCAACTGTAATTATTAGATTGTTATAAAGATTTGCTTGACGACCATGGAATCCATCGTACAGAAAATGAATAATATAAAAAAAATGAATACGATTGATTACCTGCTTTGTACTAATCGATTAAGATGTTTAACAAATTGAGGATTCAAACAAAAATTGAGATGTGAACTGAATTTGGATTACTCTTCTGTTTTATGTCGTGATTGGTACTTGACAGATTTAAAAGATCAATCAAACACAGTAGAGGAGATATAAGAAACTGATTACGTTCTATTCCGTATTTGTAACTGTATATATATATATATATATATATATATATATATATATATATATATATATATATATATATATATATATATATATATATATATATATATATGTATTTATACATCTATATTCATGTATACGTATGCATAACTATCTGTTCTTATATATATTCGTAATCTGTATGTATATAGGTATATTTATATAACCGTATATATATGATTCAGTAATTATATATTATAATTAGTTCTTTTATATAATTGTATTAATATTACACTTAATATTATAAATGATAATAAAAGTAACAATGTAATAATAAGATTAGTAATAGAGATAGAAATAATAATAATAATACATAATAATAATAATAATAATAATAATAATAATAATAATAATAATAATAATCATATTATTAATGTTAATAATAATAAAATATATTATTTTCTAATGATAACAATAATAATAATAATAATAATAATAATAATAATAATAATAATAATAATAATAATAATAATAATAATAATAATAATTTATAATAGTAATATTGATTTTTAATAATGATGATAATAATAATAATAATAATAATAATAATAATAATAATAATAATAATAATAATAATAATAATAATAATAATAATAATAATAATAATAATAATAATAATAATAATAATAATAATACTAATATCTATTTGGCGGTAGTCTTAGCAGACGGTGTGTTTGACTTTGGACCAATGAGTTAGCTTTTGACCTACGAGAATGGATAGAGCTTTGTAAGGCATCTAACCGTAGGACATGTTATGACTTAGGTCTAGTTATACCCGTTGTGGTGGTTTGTATTACTCATGGCCTTTGTTGACCTTGATTGATCAGATTCTGAGGACGAAATCTCTTTAAGGGGGTAGATTTGTAACATCCTGATGACGATATTAGTTAGAATTTACCTTTTTGGCCTTTTGTCTGTTTCGTATTTTAAAGAACATTTTAATCAATTAATTAATTGAGTTTTTTCAATTAATTATTAGTCTAGTGGGTGCGTTTTGTGACAAGGGTCACATAAACATTTTATTTATCAATTTTGGACTTCGTTTGAGCTATCGAACGAAGTGTGTTGCGTTTCAGTAATCAGGTAAATACCCGTGTTTTATAAGGAATGGGATTTAATACCCATTTAAAGACTAAAACCGCCCCTTGTTTTTATTTTAGTTCCAGAACTTGGTCTTCCTCTTCTCTCTCTTCGTTCCCATCGAACCCCAACACCATAAACCCTAGTTCTTTGATTTTTGTTGAAGATGATGATTAATTACATGCTCATATTCGGATTTCTTGCTTCTTTAACATCCATAACAGGTTTGTCTTCTACTAATCTTGTATTTGATTCTTGATAATATAGGGTTTTTGATAAAAAGTTAGAAAATGCAATTGGTGCTTGAATCTTCCTTCTTGTATTGTTATTTGTTAGATATATGTTAGATTAATAATAATTACATGTTTGTATTTCCAATTTCTTGTTTTGTTCCTGATGATTTGGTGTTCTTGACAAAAATGATAAATATTGTATTTTGTGCTTAAATCTTGAATTGATGTGTTCTTTTGCTTGTGGAATGCTAGATTATTGTTGTTGTATGTTTGTTCATCTTTGAGAACCCTTAACTTGGTCAAAATACTACTCGAAACATGAAAATAGTGGGTGAAATCGAAGGGTTCGGCAGCGTAGCTGCTGCTGTGTTATTTTTTTTGCTGCTGATTGCTGCTGTAGCAACCCTGTCATGATGATGTTCGCCCATGTGGTGTGCACCCGTTTGCCCGTACCTTTGTTTTGTGGTTCATGTGCGTTGTTTGGTCGCCCGTGTGGCTCATGACCCGCTCGTTTGGCCATGTTTAGTGTATGTATTATATATTTATATATAAGTGTGTATATATATGTATATAAGTGTGCGTGTGTGTGTATATATATAAGTGTGTATATATATGTATATATAAGTGCATATATAAGTGTATGTGTATATATATTCTTGTATATATATATATATATATATATATATATATATATATATATATATATATATATATATATATATATATATATATATATATATATATATATATATATATATATATGTGTGTGTGTGTGTATGATCGTAGACTTGTTTCTTGACCAAAAAACTGCTCGAAACTCGATTTTTGTGGGTGAATCCGAGAGGGATAGCAGCATTGCTGCTGCTACTGTTTTTGCTGATGCGCGCGGGATGTTTCTGCAGCATTTTTGCAGCTGGAGCTGCTGTTAGCTACTGTTTGCAGCCTTTATGATGCTGCTCTGCTGCGCTTCGCCCACTGTAGCGTGCATCGGCTTGGCGAGGTTGCACCCCGATGACCCGTACACTTGTGCTATGCTTCATTTGTTGATTTATTTGCCCGTTTGACCCCATTTGACCCGCTTGGACTATATTATGTCAAAATGGATATTTGTTGATTTTGATACGTCCACGATGTCGCGTCAAGTGTATATGCATATTTCGATATTTTAAAATCGGTTTTGAACTTATTTGGGTTAAAGTGGGAAAAATGGGTCATTAATGTCTAGTTGTCCCATTTGTGTGACTTGGCAATGTGCGTGTGTGTGTGTGTATATATATATATATATACATGTGCAAATATGTATATATATATATATATATATATATATATATATATATATATATATATAGAAAGAGATATAGTTAGTATATGTGGTGCGGTTTACTAACTTGTTCAATATTTGTCCTCAGGTGATACAGACGAGGAGAAGACTCGGTGACATTAGACTACCGAGTTTAGCTGACAATCGGTGAGTGGGTCTATCTAAGGATAGAGTTTGAGTAGCAAGCCGCGCTACTGTCGTTTACTCTATTTTATTAGACTGTGGTTATATCCGATTGCCATGATTAGATATCTGATTGCCATGTTTAGATAATGGTTAACATGTTAGTGAATTATTACATGTTGATGATATTGTGTGATATTATGTGCAATGTGTTTGACGCCAGCCGGGCCTGGGGAGGCTGGGGACTCATAACCAAGCCTAGGGAGGTTAGAGTCCGTATGAGGTCAACCGATCCTGGGGAGGTTGGGTCCAAAGGCTACTGATTGTGGAGTATAGTTTGAATGACGCATCCCCTGCGTCCGAATGACTATACTGTGAATCGAGTAGCGAGGACTATCAGTAGACTCTAGCCCGATCAACTAGGAGTCGTGTGCTCGTACAAGCCGCCGATCCTCATATTGCCGTTGTCTTTGTTTGTATGCTGTTAGGACGTTAGCATACTTTTATATGGTTGTGGAATTGATACTTAGACTTGATCCGTTAGATAGATTCTATTCACTTAGCAGTTGTGCTAATCCCCCCCATATTTCCACCCTTTGCAGGTTAAGTTATGTTGTATGTTAGATGTCAGGGTGAAGATGAGATGCTGGAAGATATGTTTGACAAGTCGAAACTCTGATGTCGCGTCTTTTATTACTAGTGTCGTTGTTTTAATGTAACACCCAGTTTTTAATATATGTAATGGACTTTAAATAAATGATATGATGTAAATAAAATATACTACAAGTGTCTTTTATATATATGTATCAGGTTTAATAAATAGGTTTCCGCTGTGACTTAAAAAAAATCAGGGGTGTTATAAGTTGGTATCAGAGCATGGATTTGGCAGCGTGTTCACAGAAGTGAAATGTTCCCAAATCGCCTGTCGAGTCAAACATATCTTGAAGAATGGGTTAAGTGAATGAGATAGGTATAACGACATTAGTTGTTAGTTGTTAACTAGTGTTATACTAAGCTTTGGTGTGAGATGTTGTGCAGTACAGGTATGGCTGATTGTGACGGTAATGCTATGACCCCCAACACCCCTGGACAGTCAGAGCTTCAGAGTACAGATGTGTATCAGGTATAAAATTTCAGAAACTGATGTCAGGGTTGTAAGGACAGTTACCGAAGGTTCATGACAGGTAATATGAGTTAGAGCAGTAAGTGTAGGTGGACTCAGATATTGTGCCTTCAGATCAGACGGTCTAGTCAATGTCAGGTGGGTATTTAGTTTCTGTTTAGATGAAATCGTGGTGGGTAATATTTCTCGATCACTAATGATGCAACCTTAGTAATAGCTTGACAACAGTACCATTATCTGATACAAAAGCATTCGTCACCAGTAAAAAAAATAATAAAATAATAATTTTAATAATAAAGGAAGGATTCCGCTAGACAGACTTTGAGTAGTTGACCTCTTGGGTATTCCAGGTTAAATCAGTTAGTAATCTAGGAAGTTTAGTGGACTTAACCAAGTAGAAGAATCAAGACGAATCGGTACGAGTTCTTTTTAAAAAGGTAGGGGGTGATAGGTACATGTTTCCCTACCTTGGGATATGATTTATTCTATCGATGATATCTATGAGATGTGATATGACAGATCAAGACACCAAGTTGGGTTCTTGCAGAGGTACTATATATATTGGATTTGTCAGTGTATAGGACACAGAGTGTTTCGGTATTCGACAGATCGGAGATTGAGTTCTGGGGCTGGGTCTGGGGCACATATTTCTTCAGCCGGGTAATCTTCTGCTCTTGTGGTCGGACAAGAGGGAAGGAAACCCACAGTGGATATAGTTGGAGCATACTAGATGTGTCAGAGGCTGGTGATACATATGACGACTCGACTCATGGTACGTGTTTATTACATTTTTGTAATTTTTATTAATACAGTTGGTAATATTTAGTTGCATATAGTAAGTCGTCAATGTGAAAATGTATGCTTGACATTTGTTGCTTGATATAGTGGAAACTGTTTAGATGGCCTTACACTAGTTTCCTGCTTAGTAGTGCATAGTGGCTTAATTATAGTAATAGCTTGCCATGCTAATTGAGACAGGTTATTTGTCATGCGTGCAACATGTTGACGTGTTAGTATTTTTTTAATAAGTGTCATGCTATAGGTATTGGATAGATATCTTGAATGCGATTGGCCTGTTAGTCCAGATTTAGTTTATGCTGTTATGCAATATCTGTTAGTGGGAATTAAGACTTGTATGAAGTCTTTTTCTTTATCGTTGGCTATTAACCGGCGGGACACACATAGTGCCCATAGGGACTGTTTTAGGGCCGTAGTTCCCTTACGACTTGACCAGAGACTTGATCCTTAGTTTGTGGCTTTGTGACGTGTAGTATTTATGTTTGAAGACAGTGACTGAACAAGTAGATGTGATTGGACCTGTAGTATCCTGGTATGACTGGACTTGTTGTATAGGACCCGGTTGTCCTACGGAACTATCTTTCTTTCTTTGGCCAGACGTGACCTTGTGTGTGGTCCTTAGAGTGTAAATGTAGGTGGTTCTCTTGTATTGGTTTCTTGAGTAGATAGAGATGGACTTTGACCAGACCGAGGAGTGAGTATTTTGGATGTGAGTTGACCATAAGACTAGGGTGAGTGTCCGACTGTGAGTGAATTTGTGATTAGTATTACTTAAGGACGAATTGATGTAATTGATAATACCATGATCGGGGGTATTGTAACTGTATAGGACTTAGAGAGAAGTGTCGGAATTTACTAGTGTGTTGCGAAAGAAGGATTACTTGGGTACATTTGAACAGTGAAAATGTGCCAGGATAGTTGTAATCAGATAACAAATTTAGAAACCCTGAGTTTAGAATATATTTGCTATTAGTGGATTTTATAACTGTCAGTGATCAGAGTAAATATGACTGCGATGGATTGACAGATTTGATTAGGGTCTTGCTCCGAAATACCCAAAATGAAGGTATGATTTGGGATGATGTATTAAGAAACCCTGAGTTTAGAATATATTTGTTATTAGTGGATTTTATAACTGTCAGTGATCAGAGTAAATATGACTGCGATGGATTGACAGATTTGATTAGGGTCTTGCTCCGAAATACCCGAAATGAAGGTATGATTTGTGATGATGTATTACGCCTGGCCAACGGAAATACATCGTGGTAAATCATACAGTAGTTTCAGGAGTCGAAGGAGATGTAGTGATTGATAGTCTGTTTTGAATTTTAGAGGATTTTGACCGAAAGTTGACCTTGCTGACTTGGTACTGACAGAGGTAATGTACCTAGACTTTGTGAAAGTTATTGGTTAGATAGGTTTGAATTGTGGATTCTGATGGAATCATAACAGAGTGGTGACCTTTATAATGTAACTTTAACGATGTCGGGTGCATGAATTAAGGTTACTTGAGGGAAAAGACCAGTTGACAATTACTCCCGGTATAGGATGACGATTATTCTATACTCGGGATTCGTGATTTAGTGATTAGATTTGACTTGCAACTGTGTTAGTAAGCGGTTTTACGATGAATAAGTGGACCATGAATGCCATTTAGTCAATGAATTAGTGAGTGAATATCGACACGATTGAGCGAATTTTGACGAAATTCTTGAATATCAGGATTGAAACAGGTATTAAATTACGAAAACTAGGTAATTTATTGTAATCCGAGTTGACTTAACGATATTGTAGTGATGAAATTAGCTAAGTTTGTGCGTTCTAAGGTAAATGATAGCCATTAATCAGTATTTTAGACTGAGTTGAGTTGGGAAATTCGATGAACGTGACTCGGGAATAACCCCAAATCATGAGTGATAGATATAATGTAGTGGGTCGTTAGTGGTGACTCGAGAGGTTAGGGTGTAACACCTAGACTTGAGGTGGAATTTTTGTGATAATTCGTAAGATTGATGACATATCAAGTTTGGGATTCGGACGGAATTAGACTTGTTCAGTTATTTATTAGATAGCGGTAGGATTTGACCATTGAATTACTTTTGCAGGTGGTGAAGACTGTAATCTAGACCAGAGTGTGGGGAAACGATTCAGATGTCGTGTAATGTAAGTAAACTTGCAGATCAACGTATAACGAGTCTTGACCGTTTGGCGGTAGTCTTAGCAGAAGGTGTGTTTGACTTTGGACCAGTGAGTTAGCTTTTGACCTACGAGAATGGATAGAGCTTTGTAAGGCATCTAACCATAAGACATGTTATGACTTAGGTCTAGTTGTACCCGTTGTGGTGGTTTGTATTACCCATGGCCTTTGTTGACCTTGATTGACCAGATTCCGAGGACGAAATCTCTTTAAGGGGGTAGATTTGTAACATCCTGATGACGATATTAGTTAGAATTTACCTTTTTGGCCTTTTGTCTGTTTCGTATTTTAAAGAACATTTTAATGAATTAATTAATTGAGTTTTTTCAATTAATTATTAGTCTAGTGGGTGCGTTTTGTGACAAGGGTCACATAAATATTTTATTTATCAATTTTGGACTTCGTTTGAGCTACCGAACGAAGTGTGTTGCATTTCAGTAATCAGGTAAATACCCGTGTTTTATAAGGAATGGGATTTAATACCCATTTAAAGACTAAAACCGCCCCTTGTTTTTATTTTAGTTCCAGAACTTGGTCTTCCTCTTCTCTCTCTTCGTTCCCATCGAACCCCAACACCATAAACCCTAGTTCTTTGATTTTTGTTGAAGATGATGATTAATTACAAGCTCATATTCGGATTTCTTGCTTCTTTAACATCCATAATAGGTTTGTCTTCTACTAATCTTGTATTTGATTCTTGATAATATAGGGTTTTTGATAAAAAGTTAGAAAATGCAATTGGTGCTTGAATCTTCCTTCTTGTATTGTTATTTGTTAGATATATGTTAGATTAATAATAATTACATGTTTGTATTTCCAATTTCTTGTTTTGTTCCTGATGATTTGGTGTTCTTGACAAAAATGATAAATATTGTATTTTTTGCTTAAATCTTGAATTGATGTGTTCTTTTGCTTGTGGAATGCTAGATTATTGTTGTTGTATGTTTGTTCATCTTTGAGAACCCTTAACTTGGTCAAAATACTACTCGAAACATGAAAATAGTGGGTGAAATCGAAGGGTTCGGTAGCGTAGCTGCTGCTGCGTTATTTGTTTTGCTGCTGTGCAGCCTTGCTGCTGCTATTTTCTGCTGATTGCTGCTGTAGCAGCTCTGTCATGATGATGTTCGCCCACGTGGTGTGCACCCGTTTGCCCGTACCTTTGTTTTGTGGTTCATGTGCGTTGTTTGGTCGCCCGTGTGGCTCATGACCCGCTCGTTTGGCCATGTTTAGTGTATGTATTATATATTTATATATAAGTGTGTATATATATGTATATAAGTGTGCGTGTGTGTATATATATAAGTGTGTATATATATGTATATATAAGAGCATATATAAGTGTATGTGTATATATATTCTTGTATATATATGTGTGTATGATCGTGGACTTGTTTCTTGACCAAAAAACTGCTCGAAACTCGATTTTTGTGGGTGAATCCGAGAGAGACAGCAGCGTAGCTGCTGCTACTGTTTTTGCTGATGCGCGCGGGCTGTTTCTACAGCATTTTTGCAGCTGGAGCTGCTGTTAGCTGCTGTTTGCAGCCTTTATGATGCTGCTCTGCTGCGCTTCGCCCACCGTAGCGTGCATCGGCTTGGCGTGGTTGCACCCCGATGACCCGTACACTTGTGCTATGCTTCATGTGTTGATTTATTCGCCCGTTTGACCCCATTTTACCCGCTTGGACTATATTGTGTCAAAATGGGTATTTGTTGGTTTTGATACGTCCACGATGTCGCGTCAAGTGTATATGCATATTTCGATATTTTAAAATTGGTTTTGAGCTTATTTGGGTTAAAGTGGGAAAAATGGGTCATTTGTGTCTAGTTGTCCCATTTGTGTGACTTGGCAATGTGCGTGTGTGTGTGTGTGTGTATATATATATATATATATATATATAATATATATATATATATATATATATATATATATATATATATATATATATATATAAATATATATATACATGTGCAAATATGTATATATGCGCGATCACCCGTTTTGACCATTGACTCGTTCGTTATAATATTACGTACTTTGATATTATGACTTATATATATATATATATATATATATATATATATATATATATATGTATAGAAAGAGATATAGTTAGTATATGTGGTGCGGTTTACTAACTTGTTCAGTATTTGTCCTCAGGTGATACAGACGAGGAGAAGACTCGGTGACATTAGACTACCGAGTTTAGCTGACAATCGGTGAGTGGGTCTATCTAAGGATAGAGTTTGAGTAGCAAGCCACGCTACTGTCGTTTACTCTATTTTATTAGACTGTGGTTATATTCGATTGCCATGATTAGATATCTGATTGCCATGTTTAGATAGTGGTTAACATGTTAGTGAATTATTACATGTTGATGATATTGTGTGATATTATGTGCACTGTGTTTGACGCCAGCCGGGCCTGGGGAGGCTGGGGACTCATAACCAAGCCTAAGGAGGTTAGAGTCTGTATGAGGTCAACCGAGCCTGGGGAGGTTGGGTCCAAAGGCTACTGATTGTGGAGTATAGTTTGAATGACGCATCCCCTACGTCCAAATGACTATACTGTGAATCGAGTAGCGAGGACTATCGGTAGACTCTAGCCCGATCAACTAGGAGTCGTGTGCTCGTACAAGCCGCCGATCCTCATATTGCCGTTGTCTTTGTTTGTATGCTGTTAGGACATTAGCATACTTTTATATGGTTGTGGGATTGATGCTTAGACTTGATCTGTTAGATAGATTCTATTCACTTAGCATTTGTGCTAATCCCCCCACATTTCCACCCTTTGCAGGTTAAGTTCTGTTGTATGTTAGATATCAGGGTGAAGATGAGATGCTGGAAGATATGTTTGACAAGTCGAAACTCTGATGTCGCGTCTTTTGTTACTAGTGTCGTTGGTTTAATGTAACACCCAATTTTTAATATATGTAATGGACTTTAAATAAATGATATGATGTAAATAAAATATAGTACAAGTGTCTTTTATATATATGTATCAGGTTTAATAAACAGGTTTCCGCTGTGACTTAAAAAAAAAATCAGGGGTGTTATATCAACATTACAGACTTTGCTTATCGTGTCGGAAATATTAAATAATATAAAGATTAAGTTTAATTTTGGTCGGAAATTTTCAGGTCATCACAGTACCTACCCGTTAAAGAAATTTCGTCCCGAAATTTAAGTGAGGTGGTCATGACTAACAATATATATGTTTTCATGACGAATCTGAGTTGTTAAATATAGTTTATCACTATTGAATAATATAGATAAAACGATTTAATTACTCAAAGCATACGATTGAAGCTATCACTAAATAGTGAAACGAGTAAATGCAGATTTGGCTTAACCGATAACGTAGTCACGGTTGAATTTCGAAATTCAAAGGAATTAAAGAAATCTTTGAAATCTGAATAAGATTTGATTCTTCGGGATTGAAGGGAATTAGGATCTTCTTAATTAAATGCGATGATCTGCCTTGATTGTCCTGTCAGGTAATTTCTTTATAAATTGACCTTTTCCATTTTATTATTCTCACCATTCCTATATCTTCTTCCTTAAACCATACATCTAAAAATTGTAACAATGCTTAATCCAGTTCTGATCCTTGTTCTTATTCTGACTATCGTAATGCTCGTTCTTCTTTTCCAACTCCCACCGGAAGAATCTATTTATTTCTACTATGCCCTAGGGATTATTGTATTTATAATCCTCCAATGTCTTTATATTGCTATATGCACTGATATCCACGGTTTGTAATTTCGGTGTTGTTATTGGGCTTTATATTTTCTCTTATATTTTGGAGGTCTTTGCCTTTTTATTCTCTTCTCGACCTCTAGTAAAGTGAGTAATGGTCCAGAATTCGTAAGTATGGAGTTTCGGATGAACTTATTGTTCTAAATAAGAAAGATCGTAATAGCACGATTTGATTTGTCAAATTACCAGAATCACTGAGAATAGAACTATCAAGAATATATTTTCTTGATATGTTCAGAAGTTAAGCAGAATGAAAGAGTTATGTAACATGGCGCATGATGATGTTATGATCTGTGAATCATCACGTTCCATTTAGAAACTCAGCATGACTTACTGTAATATAATCACGTTGATCAAGTGTCATTATATTATACTAACTCATGCATCAATTTCCAACACTACTTCAAAACATTCATACTTTAAAGCTCGAAAGTTTATAGAATATAGAAACTAACAGTTTTTATATGATGTAACACTGATAGCACGAAGAGATTAATGATTTCAGATAAGAATAGTTATGAAAATATCTTCAGAAATATGGAAGATATTTATAATGAAAGATACGATGATATCTTAGAATTTCTAATATCGAAGGATGGTGAAGAAAATTTGTCCGTAAGAGTTTGGAGTCAGAAGCAAGGTATTCGCTAAAGATTTCATCAGAAACAGAATCATCAGGATTCTTAATGTACAAGTTTAGTCCTTGTGTTTTGTTCAGAGACTCCTTCGTAGTTTGCTCAATCAGTTTTTCAGTTTCAAACTTTTTCTGAGCTTTGCCGACATACAATTCTTTATCATTAACTTTTGGCTGTTGAGGTCGTTTACAGTTTTTGTTGCTTCATTCAAATTTTCAAAATTCAGAGCATTAATTCGCAGACTGGGTGCTTTTCAGAATTTCAGAATGGAAGTTCATAGTTCTAAGATATAAATGTTATATGGATACATATAACTGTTGATGTGGAAACGTTACGAGACTCACAATACAGATTTGCTGATTTCTGATAATTGGTATGGCAATTCTTGTTACAAGATGCGGATGAGTACATGATGAGACTTAAATAGATAAATATAGTGATTTGTCGGAGAGATTTAAGCCAAGGAGCAACGAGGTTGCTGGTACGTCTGCTGGTAATATGATGGAATATAAAAGGTTCCCCGGTAACAATAAAAGAGCACACATATATATCAAGGTTATAATAAGGTTGTTTCAATCGAAAAGTCGAAATTGTCTTGCTGGAGCTGTGACAAAATTGGCTATTTTGAAGAAGAACTGAAAAGTTATTTTGGGTAATAATAACACTAAAGGAATTAGCACAGCTACGTGTTAAACGTTTACTCAGTTTCTGAGAGTTTTTTAGGTGCATAACTATATGCATAAATCTTTCCTTTCGTAGATGAAGTGCTGTTGGTTCATCTTCTCGATTGAGGTGTTTTCAAGAATCATGAAAAGTTTGAACGCAGATTGTTATCGTCAAGATACAAACAAGGTTTAAGATGAAATCAAGTGGTAAACTTGAAGAAATGTTTAGTTTCATATGTTATAATCCATATTTTAATTCATTTTAATTGTCCAATGTCATTAGTCCACAGTCGATAGTCCACAGTTAACGGTCCAATAATTCATATATAGTTTAATATATAATATTCGAATTAATTAATACGTATCGTGACCCGTGTACATGTCTCAGACTCGATCACAACTCAAAGTATATATATTATTTGAGAATCAACCTCAACCCTGTATAGCGAACTCTAGCATTACAGCATATAGAGTGTCTATGGTGATTCCAAATAATATATATAGATGCGTCGATATGATATGTCAAAACCTTGTATACGTGTCCCGATATTTAAAGTGCGTAAAATAAATGCAGAAATTAAATGACGATAAATAAAGTGCGTAATATAAATAACAGAAATTAAATGACAATAAATAAAATTGCGAGAATTAAAATTGCGATAAATAAGATGTTATACGGAATTAACAGTTAGCTAAGAACAGTTAGCTAGGATTTTGTTAGCGTGGATTCTTAACATAATTTCTCATAGTTAATTTGTTTGTTTCTAACAAATTTTATTTTGTTCAACGTTTTCTTCATTATGCCACTTGTTGGATTCTGATAGGTCAAAATCCAAATATGAAATTGAATGAAAATGGTTATTCTGTGATGAATAGATTCGTATATCTGTGGATGTAAGTAGGATAGTAAATGACTGTTGAATCAAATTGGAAGAATGTACAGTGTAACTTATTAATGTGAAATCTAAATATTTCTAGAGTATTACCTACCCGTTAAAATATTTTCACCATTAACAGTTTGTACAAAAGAATTTTTAATTACAATCTTTATGAAAACATATATACATATATATTTTCTTCAGATGTAATCATGGATTTAATGAGTCAATATGATATTAAACTCATTTGATTTATCATTAGAACAAGAATATATAATCTCCAAAACATTAGAGATTACATAATCGCCATGTCGAACGAAGATAAATAATGTAAAACGATTCGTAGAACGTTGATTATACTCGAGGAACAGAATGAGATTTTGAGGCATGGATTGTTGATGGTACTGTTGGTGCCGGTGATGTTGCTGAAGCTGGTAAATTTTGCACCATATTCTCCAAATTGATTACTCGAGCGCGAAGTTCGTTGACTTCTTCTATTACCCCGGAATGATTGACGGTTGGAACGAGCGGATGAATAAGGTTCGGAATTTGGAATATCATATAATCGTTGTGGGATATCCTGGCAATGAGGATGAATATGGTGTTTCGGACAGGTTCGCCGGTAAGTGCTTCAGGTTCTTCACTAAGAGGTGAATTCGGTTTGTGGAAGGGATCGACTTCTTCGCGTCTCCATTGATTAAGTCGACTACGAACCCATCAGATGAATTGATGATGGCTGGTTGGTTGATTCATTCTGGTGACACTGCTTTCGGAGCTCGAGTGCAACTCCATATCGGAATAGCTGTCGGAATAACTATCGGAATAGCTATCGGAATCTGAGGACTCGAACTGGTTGAGGGATTCATCTCGTACGATCAGATAAAGGATTTTCGATAAGAAATAGATTATAGGATGTAGATTAGTACCCTGCAATACATAATTTACATATGCATATATAATACTAAAATCCCATAAGTTATGGAGGAATCTACAGAATCTGTCAGGCAAAGGTAACAGTAACAGATACGCTAAGATATGAATTAGAAGATACGCTAAGATATGAATTTTATCTATACACTATTCATGCAGTCAATGCAGTAAAATGTGCCTAGACTAAGAGTGATAAGCAGGTAATTTCCTACGGATGATAAGCAGATGATTTCTGACAAAAATGATAAGCAAAACTTTTGACATGCAGACACGGTCGAAGTCCAGACTCACTAATGCATCCTAACGACTATAAGTTAGACACACTAATGCAAGACTTGGTTCGCTAAGACCACCGCTCTGATACCAATTGAAAGGACCCGTCCTAATCCATCTGGACGAATACATTACAATTGATTACATCGCTAGGTACTTGACCTCTATATGATACATTTTACAAACATTGCATTCGTTTTTAAAAGATAAACTTTCTTTACATTGAAGGTTGACGGCATATATACCATTTCATAATATATCCAAATATAATTGACTTAATAATAATCTTGATGAACTCAATGATTCGAATGCAACGTCTTTTGAAATATGTCATGAATGTCTCCAAGTAATATCTCTAAATTGAGCAAATGCACATCGGAAGATTTCTTTCATACCTAAGAATAAACATGCTTTAAAGTGTCAACCAAAAGGTTGGTGAGTTCATTAGTTTATCATAAATATTCATTTTTATCATTTTAATAGACCACAAGATTTTCATTTCTCATAAATATACGTCCCATGCATAGAGACAAAAATAATCATTCATATGGATTGAACACCTGGTAACCGACATTAACAAGATGCATATAAGAATATCCCCTATCATTCCGGGAAATCCTTCGGACATGATAAAACAACATCGAAGTACTAATGCATCCGCTCCAACGGATGGAGTTCGTTAGGCCCAATAGATCTATCTTTAGGATTCGCGTCAATTAGTAGACTGGGTTACTAATTCTTAGATTACCAAGCAAAAAGGGGCATATTCGGCTTCGATCATTCAACCATATAATGTAGTTTTGATTACTTGTGTCTATTTCGTAAATCATTTATAAAAATTGCGCATGTATACATAATACTTTTAATAATAATAATAATGATATTGATATTATTAATAATCATAATACTTTTTATTTTAACAATAACTTTAAATAAATTATTAGTAGCGATAATAAGTTTTAATCATAATAGCACTAATAATGATAATCTTAATAATAATAAAAATGATAATATTAAGATGGTTCATATAACAATAATAATGATAATAATGATATTATTAAAAATAATGATACTTATAATAAAAATAATGATATTAATAATAATAATAATAATAATAATAATAATAATTATAATAATAATAATAATAATAATAATAATAATAATAATAATAATAATAATAATAATAATAATTTTAATCATAATGATACTACTAATAATATTCATAATGATATTACTAATACTAATATTGATAATATTAATAATAATCTAAAAATCATGTTAATACTAATAATAATAATAACTATAATAATAATAATAATACTACAAATGATACCAATGTTAACTTTATTTAGGGATAATACTAGAAATCATGATTATAATAATAATAACAATTATGATCATAATAATAATTAGTAATAATAATAATAGAAATTTAAAAAGTGAAAACTACCTCAAATAAGCTTTATCTAAAAATAAATGCCCTGGACCTGGCTCGAACCCGCAACCTCTCGCCAACTCACACCTCTCATGACCAATGAACCATCTGCGGTTTTTCTGTTATAGTTAACATCCCGTTTTAATTAACTCGTTAACATTTAAAAGAAGCCCAAAAAGAAACCCAATTACAATTGGACCAAAGCACATCAGCCCAAGTATCAATCATCAATCAACAATAGGGTTCCTGGTTTGAGATTCATTCGATGGAAGCATCCAACGGCAGCAACAATTAAATCGATGGTTTTGTGATCGAGACAAAATTGAACGAAAACATCACTCAAGAGGGTCCACCGTAACAGTAAGCAAGCAGTTGATTGGTGAAGGTTCGGTTTGTTGGATCTTCGAACATGAAAAGAAATGAACAGTTTTAGCATCCTTATCATTCTCGGTCCCATCTATTTTGTTTTCATCGAGTAATCAACATTCAATCTATTCCCTTTTATTTACATCATCTCCTATGTCATTATCCATTATACTCATAAATCGTTATTGTATTATAATCGAAGGAAGCAGAAGAAAGTCGATAATGATGGGTTGTTTGTGCAAGTGGGATTAGTTTTCATGTCCTATTCAAATAAAACCAAGACAAGGGTATTAGTTAATTGCTAGTGGTTAAGTAGGGTTACATGTTCGATACATTCGTCCAAGGAAACAGAAGTAGCAGCACTTTTATAATGGTACATCACCTTCACTTTATCATTTTAACTAGTCAATTTAGTTACAATATAATTAACCCGAATGGCCACAAAAATTTTATCTGGTTCTTGTCTCGTTTACAAGCTGAATAGAAGTATTTTGGCAGCAGCATGAAGGGAAATAAAACAACAGCTGAAATAGGTGTTTGATGATGTTTTTGATTTATTCGTACTAGAAAGTAAAAGAAGAACAAATAGTAGGAACACGAAGGTAACATCAGCAGCTCGAAGCTCGTTTGTTTTTGGTGGATTTGTAGGTTAAAACGGAAGAAGGAAGGTATTGCAGCAGTGAGGAGCATGGAGGTGAGTAACAACCTTAACCCGAAGGTGTTGGGGTTGTATTGGTAACCGGAACTGCAACAGAAATAGTAGTTGCAGTATGAGAGGGTGTTCTATGGCAATGGTTCTGGTTTGTGATGGTTGTTTTATTCATGAAAGCAGAAATCCTACGATGGTTAACTTCTCCGTACAGCAGCAACAAAAGTCGAAAGTGGGCTGTGTTGGGTTGGTATTGAGCTCGAAACCGGAAGAAATAAAAGCAAGATGAGGTGTTTGATGGTTCATCAGAGAAGGAACTAGATGTAGTTTGAGTGGGTCTCATGGTGATCGAAGTGGTTTTCGAATGGTGATAACTAGTTGGTGGTAGCAGGTCGACTGAATACTTATCAACTGTAATTATTAGATTGTTATAAAGATTTGCTTGTCGACCATGGAATCCATCGTACAGAAAATGAATAATATAAAAAAAAATGAATACGATTGATTACCTGCTTTGTACTAATCGATTAAGATGTTTAACAAATTGAGGATTCAAACAAAAATTGAGATGTTAACTGAATTTGGATTACTCTTCTGTTTTATGTCGTGATTGGTACTTGATAGATTTAAAAGATCAATCAAACACAGTAGAGGAGATATAAGAAACTAATTACGTTCTATTCTGTATTTGTAACTGTATATATATATATATATATATATATATATATATATATATATATATATATATGTATTTATACATCTATATTCATGTATACGTATGTATAGCTATATGTTCTTATATATATTCGTAATCTGTATGTATATAGGTATATTTATATAACCGTATATATATATGATTCATTAATTATATATTATAATTAGTTCTTTTATATAATTGTATTAATATTACACTTAATATTATAAATGATAATAAAAGTAACAATGTAATAATAAGATTAGTAATAGAGATAGAAATAATAATAATAATAATTATAATACATAATAATAATAATAATAATAATAATCATATTATTAATGTTAATAATAATAAAATATATTATTTTCTAATGATAACAATAATAATAATAATAATTTATAACAATAATAATGATTTTTAATGATAATAACAACAACAATAATAATAATAATAATAATAATAATAATAATAATAAAAAGAATAATAATAATAATAATAATAATAATAATAATAATAATAATAATAATAATAATAATAATAATAATAATAATAATAATAATAATAATATCTATTCATAGTACTAATATTAATCATGTTACATGTTTCAATTTTATATAATAATATTAATAATAGAAATATTAATATTAATGAAAGTAATAATAATAATATTGATATAACAATTTATACATATCAAATCTCATATATATATATTTATTTACATATTTATTTATACACACTTGTTCGTGAATCGTCGGGCATAGTCAAGGGTTAAATGGATATATGAAATAGTTCAAAAATTTCGAGACTCAACATTACAGACTTTGTTTATCGTGTCGAAAATATTAAATCATATAAAGATTAAGTTTAAATTTGGTCAGAAATTTCCGGGTCATCACCGAAGCATCTTGCTGGGTAGGATTTATTGTTAAGTCCTGATTAGGTTGGATGGGCTGATTGGTATTTTTACCATCCATGCTTTCAGCTCTCTTTCCTACTGAAGCTTGCGCTTCATTTAGTGTATGGCTTACTGTTATTATTGGATATGATACGGAGATGGGTGAAGGTGACCTAACAGGTTCTAGGTCTTGGTTCATATCACCAATGGGTAGAGTAATTATTAGGCGTATGATAGGAGTCGTAGTCCTAGATCTAGTTACGCGTTGAGTTGGCGGAGTCTGAATCATCTCATCTGGGATATAACGTGTCCTCTTCTTCGGTAATTAAGGAGATGATTTAGTTGTTGATGAATCGGTGTCACTGCTATCCTCAGGTGTTGTGGAAAGGGTTGGTTCAATCCTAGGTGAACTAGGTTCCCTGATCCTCACGGGTTGAGCTTGTTGAGCTACCCTAGGGCGTTTGAGGTTTATCCTGAGTGGAGGATTAGTTGGCCCGTGTGGTTGTACTATAGGTCCTCTACGACCTCTGGGGTTGGAACTGCGGCTGGTTCAACTCGTACTTGTTGTACCGGGTTTGGAAGAGGTATACCTACCGCCTCAAAATAAGAACGCATTCTAGCATCTTGGGGTTCAGCTAGCCTCACCAGCAAATTTGGGATTGGCGCTGTGAATTGATTGTCTGAAATCATCGGGGTATTCATCTTTACCTCCCCAAATCTAACCATTTGTAATCCATGTGTACCTGGTACAAAAATATTTGCATTTCTGCAAGCATTTATAGCATCATGGATAAAAATACTAAAAACCTTTCACAAAGAATGTAAGAACTCCTTGTTTTATCCACTTGAGCTTGAACCAGATCCCGCAAGAGTTCTGCATAATCTGGATTTCATTCATGTGAATGAGTAGAAAAGCTTGAGCATTGGCACTGTCAGACTGTCTGATCCGCTCCTTGTCATCAGCAAACATCTATTGATGATCGAGAAGATCACATACCACCGGGAGTGCAAATACTTCTTTTGAAACTTAGCCGGTGGAACATTATTAGCTCCACTATAACCAAGCTAAAATACTGAGCTCATCATCTGCTGAGTAGATGGAAAAGCAGGAGCATTATGTACAAGAGGAAGCTGAAAGATCCTCCTGAAATTAGCTTTTGTAAATCTCCTCAATCCCTGTACCCCTCTCAGCTCGAATTCAAATCTAGCTGGTTCTCCCTGTGGATTGTCAGCTATAGGTTATGTAGCCTCAACAAACTTGATAGTTCTGTACAGAAGTTCCAAGTCTGTGACTGGCACACAAACAGTTGAGCTTAGTGCAGGCCATAAAGTATGCCTCTCCAGAATTGCAATCCAGTAGTTACATGGAATGTTGGTTTCAGAATTGATAAAGTGATTGTTTGCCATTTAGCTGTATAAATAAGAAATAGAAGACCACATGATGTTATCATAAAGCACATATCTCTATCCTTATTTCCTTTGAAATCCTTTGTATTTTTTTTCCCTCAGATTTTAAGATTTTTATGGATTTTCTAAGTTATAAAAACCTTTTATTTCAATTATGTACAAACATTTGACTAACATGATATTAAAATGAGGTTCAACAGATAACAAAATCATCATGCATAATCAAATATGTAACATAGAGAATCAGAACAACACTTAGTCAATTTTTCAAAATATGTCAAGCAGATTCGGTAATCATGAAAAGTTTCAGATTCGGTAACCAAATTTGTTTGTTCTTTCATTTCAATGATCTAGAATAAGCATGCAAGTTTTTCCAAATCAAAATCAAACTATTTCATAGTACCAAACACCAGACTCGGTATCAAGCCAAGAACAAATTCGGTAACTTCAAAATTCACAGATAATCACTTAAACATGCATATTCAGTCTCATAACATTCAAACTGATAACCAGAATGAATCAGAAAAGCATGTTAGTTGTTTGAACAGACTCGATACTATAGCACGAACACATTCGGTATATACAGAATCCATCAAACCATCAATTAATCCTGCAATCAGACTCGGTCAATTGATAGATCAATCAATTTAACAAAGATTAGACAAGATTACATGCCAATCAACCAAATTAATTGAGTTTAATCAAGGATTTAACTTTTCAGACTCGAATTCGGTATAATCAACATCATTCCAAAATTAAGTGTCAAAATCTTGTTGTGTTTGATCTTTTCTGGTTTATAATCATTCATTTATCTCAGATCTATAACATGTGTATCTTAAACTTGATTAAAACAAAGAAGTACCAAAGATTTGAAGAAAGAGAAGGACGAACTCGGAAGATTAAGCAGATTCGGTAAGGTTTAATCAGACTCGGTAAGCAATTAACACAATGTGAGAGAAAGTTTAACTTTGACCCTCCTATTTATAGATATCGAAGATATGTAAAACATTTGGGCCTTACCGAATGGGCCTATTTTACCGAATGCAGTCCATTTTTCAATTTAATCAATCTGACTTCAAATTTCAACAAACCTTTATTAAAAATTGTACAAGTTTATCATATTTTCAATGAAAAACATTTTTGAGACATTCTTGAAAGTTTTGAACTTACCGAATCTGCACTGTTGGTTGTCAGATTCGGTATAATGCTAACAATAGCATTTATTCAGTAAAATTCAATTCTTTTTGGATTTTATCTTTTTCAATTTTTAAGAATTTTCTAAAATCAAAATTTGTACTTAGAAAAATATGAAATATGTACAAAGTACAAATCTTCAATGATACCAATTTTAAAACGGGTTGCATACTGAGATGTATACAAGCCAAAGTGAATATTTTTCAATTTTAAAACATGAGATTTTATGAATTCACTTTTTGAAAATCAATTTTCTTTTTAATTTTCTCCCTTTCTCCCCCTCAAAATGTGATATACAATGAAGTTAATCACTATTTTGATCTTCCCAAGAAAATTTGATAACTCCCCCTTGAAATATAATATCAATCAGTTACCTCCCCCTTTCGTAACTTATTGAAAAATAAACCCAGAAAGTTATCAGAAATTTAAAGGTTCCCCCTTGAAAGATAATATCTAAAGCATATACTCCCCCTCGAAAAGTACTACTCCCCCTAAACACAAGATCCCAAGTATAAGTCCCAATTGAGCTAAGGAATGTTAAGCACTATATTCTACCAAGCCAATTTCTTTTATCAAGAACTTTAGCCTAAGTTCATCTAAGGGTTTAGTGATAATGTCAGCTAATTGCACTTTGGTAGGCACGAAGTATAACTCTACATCTCCTTTTTTAACATGGTCCTTAATGAAATGATAATGAATATCTATGTGTTTAGTCTTAGAATGCTGGACCGGGTTGCTAGTAATGGCAATAGCACTTTGTGAATCATAGTATATTGGGGTCTTAGTGATCTTAAAGCCATAATCTATGAATTGAGTTTGCATCCACAAAATTTGTGAACAACAATGAGCTGGAGTAATATACTCAGACTCAGCAGTTGATAAAGAAACACAGTTTTGTTTCTTAGATGACTGATGTGCGTAGAGGTGTGTACAAAATAGTTATATTTTTACAAGAAAATACTATTAAATACGATACAATTTTACACGAGATATTTATTTATTTATAGAATGAATATACCTAAACCTTGCTACAACACTTATAGGTAGTGTACCTAATCGTACAGTGTACCTAATCGTACAGTAGTGTAGTTTTTAGTAAGTCCGGTTCGTTCCACAGGGATCTTAGCCAAGTTTAACGCTATATTTTTAACTTATGATTGTAAAAATACAAAAATATATATAAGTAGTATTATTATTATTATAAAAGGGGGTTTTTACCGTTTAATGACCGGTTTGTCAATTTTAAAACTTTAGTCGCAGTTAAAACCTAATGTAAAATATTAAAAATAAATATAACTTAAATTAAAGCGTAAATTAAATAAGGATAATGAAATTGTGATAAATAAAAGTGCGATAAAATAAAATTGCGATAATTAAAGAGTACGATAATTAAAAGTGCAATTAAATAAAATGACAATAAATGAAATTAAACTTCCGTAATCATGATGTTTGACGTGTTGATTTTAGTTTATTCCCATGGGTTAATTGTCCTTTGTCCTGGATTATTCAATATGTCCGTCTAGTTTTTGTCCATAACAGTCCATCAGTCATAAATATAAAGTGCGAGTGTCCTCGTCAAATTATCCTTATATCTAAAGTCAAATATTCCAACTAATTGGGGACTCGAATTGTAACAAGGTCTTAATACTTTGTTTAATGAATACTCCAGTTTATCAACTGCGTGTAGTCCAAGGTTTTACTACTTTGTTAACAATTACACCAATTACCCTTGAATGTAATCCACCCCTGTTTTAACTAGTCCATTAACTATTAATCCAGTCCCGTGTCCGGTAAAATGAACAATTATTGGTATTTATAGATATCCCGCCCACCGTACCCAGTCAAGCGTATGTGGTTATATATAAATACGTCAAATTATAAGTCTATATATTAAATCAACGAGGTATCATTTAGTTAATATAAATCCCATTAATAGCCCATAGTCTAATTTCCACAAGTGTCGTTCTTTTATCCAAACCCCAATTATGGTACAAAGCCCAATTACCCAATTTTAATATTTAGCCCAACATCATGATTACTTTGGCTTAAATAATCATAATAATAACTTACCTACGAGACATTAATTTAAAAAGGTTGAACATAACTTACAATGATTAATAATAGCGTTGCGTTACACGGACAGAATTTCGACTTACACCCTTACAACATTCGCTAACATACCCTTATTATTAAAATTAAAATTAAATATATATATATATATATATATATATATATATATATATATATATATATATATATATATATATATACGTTGAGATTGAGGAGAAGGAAAAGATATATGTAAGATAAACCAAAACTGCGAAATTTATAGGATGTCACCAGAAACTATTCACCATGCGATCGCATGGGATTTAGGCCTTCAGGCCAAGCGATCGCATGGCCACTTTTTCCAGCTCATGTACTTTTGTTTGCTTCTTTGCCGACGGTTTAATAAATAAATATAATATATAAATAATTTTAAGAATTATTTATATATTATATTATATTTATGTGCATAGTTGACTTGTAATTTTTAGTCCTTTCCGTAGAGCGTTGAGAGTTGACTCTGGTCCCGGTTTTGGATTTTTGAACGTCCTTGCGTACAATTTAATATCTTGTATTTTGCGTTTTGCGACTTGTACTTTTGTAATTTTGAGACGTTTCTTATCAATAATTTGAACCACTTTGATTGTACTTTGTACTTTTGAGCTTTTTGGTCGTTTGCGTCTTCAATTCATCGAATCTGTCTTTTGTCTTCACCTTTTATTATTTAAACGAATATTACTTGTAAATAGAACAATTGCAACTAAAAGCTTGTCTTTCTTGAGGGATAATGCTATGAAATATATGTTCGTTTTTAGCATTATCAAATATTCCCACACTTGAGCGTTGCTTATCCTCAAGCAATATAGTCTTGAAAAAAAAAATACTAGAATCACTTCTTTATTCTTCACACTTTGTACATCAGTGATTTCTATACGACGGTATAAACAATGATAGTAACGTTGTGGTTTACAGCCCCACATGACTATGAAAATTTAGATCCTTAAGGAAATTGGATCTTTTATGAAAACATTTGATCTTTTGAAAATTAAATCTAGCTTTTACCCTAGATAAGTTTTCTGGAATAACCCTTCACCAGTGTTTGCAAATTGTTTTTGTAGGATTGGTGGGTTTCAGATTTGAAAATTTTAGCTCAAAACTTGCGGTTTTGTGTCACCCACTTGCTAACCTTGTATTAGGAAAGCAACACGTCCAGTATACTTGCTCCGTATATTATCTTTCGGTAAACTACCATCCGGTTGTAAAGGAAAGCGTTGAACAAGCAACTGTTAAGGTAATGTCCCCTGACATGCTTTTAATTATGGTCTATAACGTTTCGGATGCAATTACTATCCTTTGTAGGAGCAATAGTAAAGCTCACCCTTTGGTTTTTTCGGTCTGGCACAAGGTCCTGTCTTCGACCATGCTATGCAACCACTGTTCTTACGGTTGACACCCGATTTGGTTCAGGTGACCTAATGAATTCCAGGTGAATTTCTAGGATTTTACGTTCAATGGTAATGAAAGCATTAAAAATGGGTTTTCAGAAAACAAATCGGTTTGTAATTTTGATCAAAATATTTTCTCGTTCAAGCTCGAGTTTAGGTATCATCGAATTCCATGAGTTTGTAATTCTCAATCTTTTAGGTCAATCTCAAGGATTGAGTAATATCAGTCTTAAAAGCTGATTTTTGATCTTTTAAGGAGATTATCCTTTCTGGGGATCTGATTCATTAGTCTTATCAAGCTAATTTGCACGGTGCCCTCCCCATTTTACGAGACAGATCCTCTCATGGTTAGGATAAGTCTGACCACTTGGCGACCCTGTTTGATGTTGAGGTCCATGGATTTCTAGCTGATTTTCGAGAAAACTTTTCAAGGTTTTTCTTAGACTCTACAACTGTTCTGGACGACAACTTCCTGACCTAAATCAAGAAGCGCGTTTCTTTTTCGGAAGACTTTACTTCCTTTTAATGATGGAATTGATTCATCGTGTAGATCCATCTTTCTTTCAAATATATTACAATTTACTGGGTAAAACTGATTAATATTGTCCAAAACAAAAGTATCTTCAATTATTTGTACAAAAATATGTGATATATGTTTTAAATAACTTGGTGAATTTTTCCCACACTTGGCTTTTATTTTCTTTGCCTTTTTATTGTCCTCTATTCCATTTTAAATGAATTCTAACATTTTAGTTTGTTTCTCAATTTATGTCCTTTCCAAGGTAACAATAATTTCAGTATTAACACCTAGTTTTATCGTTCATAAATATATATAAACATGATTTTGAGTTCATTTAATTGAAAATTTTAAAATTTTTTACTAGAATTGGTAGTCAGTATATAAGACTAGGGTTGTTCTTTATTATCAGAGAGCACTAGATTCTAATACAACTACTGCATTACTAGTATTTTTAATGGTAACCAAGTGTATAAATTTTTTTTTCTAAAATTCGAAAGAATTTAACCCCTTCCCACACTTAAGATCTTGCAATGCCCTCATTTGCAAGAAATCAGTAACAATTTAAATTATTGAGGGTGATTATCGTAGAAAAATGATTAAATTTTACCAAAATTTCCAAACATATTGCCTTTTTTTTGTTGAATGATAAATGGTGCACATCATTTGTTCATTCCGTCTTGTTGTTACATCACATTTGTTTTTCGTTTTGTCATCAAAATCAGTAGCTTTTGCTGAACTTAATGCCAGTCTTTGAAAATGCGCTGTTTTACCCTGTTGTGTATATGAAATAAAATACATACAATACAAATATAAACATGCATGGTAATTTGAAATGGGACTTAAAATCCCACTTTTAAATCAATATGAAATATTAGTAAAAATAATAAAAATATTAAACAATACATTAATGTATCACAATCTCATATGTTTAAACATAAATAAATAAAAATCATAAAAATCACCAACAGGAACTATATCAATCTGGATAGGGGTTCCAGTTCATGTTGTCGTCCGAGTTCCATGGTTGGTGATAGGTATACTGGTAGGCCTGGTTAGGGTCGTAGAGAGTATATGGTGGTCTCATCTCTGGCTGGTGTGGAGGATAGTAAGCGGGTCGGGTCGGAACGTAGTGATCCTGAGGTGACAGCCGGCTCATGATCTGACGCTGATGATAGTCCCATCTATCATGCTGTCGTTGCCTGGAATGCGCGTACTCATTCCGGGCTTGCCACTGCTCCATCCGACCAAATCTATCCTCCTTTGTCATTTCCACCTCTTCTACACACTGGTAGACGTCAGTCATAGCCTCCCTAATGACATCCCTAATGTCATCCGCTTCCTCCATTTCCTCATCTGAACCTCTCTCTACCTAAGGATGACTACCAACACATGGTATTGCCTGATTGCGTCTACTTTTCAATACCTTAGCACCCTGATAGACCCTCAATCCTAAAGGCTCAACCTGTTCCCTACATACCATAAGTGGACCACCTTGATCCCTATCTACACCCAAATACTCTCCAATGAGAGTAACAAAAATACCTCCTCCTATTATTCCCCCTTCCTGTATTCCTTCCACCATTTTAGACAAATAAAAACCAACACAGTAAGGGATATTAACAAAGCCTTTTGGGTCTCGAATACACTTTAGGTAAAATAAATTATGTAAGGTCATTTTCTCCTTATTGTGACCTCTCTGTGTAATCGAGTTAGCCAAAAATCTATGAATTATACGAAGCTCGACTTTATTAATATGTAAGTGGGAGTGTTTTCCTCCCAGTGTAAAAACAATATAATCTGACATACGTCTCCAGATGGCGTTCGCGTCAAAATTCCTATCTACCCTTTCACCACGATAAATCAAATTCATACAATCGGGTAGTAGTAATTCACCAGGAGTATATATCTGCAAAGCCCTGGCCATGTCCAGCATGGACATCCTGTACATCCTACGGCCAAGTATAAATCTAAGAAAACTTCTATCATCTAATCTATCTACATCTGCATTTAACGCTATAGTACTCATAAGCTCAATACACTATTCCTTATATACAGGTCTACGAATGGTGAATAGACGTTCCCAATCGAAAAAAGAAGAACTGCCATACCTTTGGATCAGATGCTCCCTAACTGAGTTAACTATTTGGACCCTTTCTAAAGGCTCCCAATCGATTACCCTCGGTACTTCTACATTTTTTGGTATCAGTTTGAATTTGTTACTTTGATATGTCGGGTAATCTCTCCAGCTTCTATCAAATCTCAGATTAGGATGCAACGTGTGTTCAGGAATCGTTGGGTATTCTACTGGCGGATGCATCGGAAATACTATAAAGGCATCAACAAATTGTAGCGGATCATAATAAGGTACGTGTTGATCAGGTTGCAGTTGTTGTTCTTGTTGTGGTTCTTGTTCGGGTTCTGGTTCGTATTGCAATTCTGGCTCAGGTTCCGGTTGTGGTTGTCTAGATGATGATGATGCACCATCAGTATTAGTAAATCTCTGCAAAACACATTAAACACAAAATTTGTGCATCCAAATATGCATTAGTGTTAGCAAAATAACAACTTAAAATAATTATAATAACATGTTCAATCAAAATTAAACTTATACGCATTTTCACAATTTTTACAATCTACACCTTTTCAAATAAGCATATATGAAAATGTTTACAAAGTTCATAAGCATTCAACTCAAATAACATGTTAAAATAACCATTACTAGCAATTAAACAAGTTTCAAATGGCATTTACATCAATTTAATCAAGTTCATGAATTTTATACCTAAAAAGTCCACCTTAATTCTCAAAAATCATGTTTAGGATCAAAGTTTGGATCATTTAGTTACCTAAACATGTTACACTACTTAATTTAGCAATAATTCATGACAAAAATTGGCCATAACCTGTTTATATCAAAAAGCCCCAAATTGCTCAAGAACACAAACCCTAGATTCCTAAAATTTTTGAAGTTTTTGGCTTCAAATCATGTTAAATAGCATCAATCTAGGTTATACATGCATAATATACTAACAATTTAACTCTAATTATACTAGAAATTAACAAAATCAAATTAGGTAAAATAGTGATAAATATCACAAAAACTAGAAAATTTATGAGTTTAGGGGTGTAATTTTTACCTTCTTTGAAAAGCTTCTGAACAATTTCATGATTAGAGCGGCTTATAGCGAGAAATTTGGTTGATTTTGGTGAAAAATGGTGCTTTTAGGGTGAGATGAGTGTGTGTTTTCGTATGTGTGTGTGAGTATGGAATGGACAGAGAGCAGCTCGCTGGAGCTTTTGTTTCTGGCCTGATTTCGACCTCCATGCGATCGCATGGCTTACAAGGGTAAATCCCATGCAATCGCATGGGTCCCTGTATTTTTTTATATAAAAACCTTATACTAATAAAACATATAATTAATTAAAAATTAAAATTTTGTTTCTTTTTAGGATGAGGGCGTTTCGGATCGTTGTCCTAGTCCGTCTCTCAACAAAGTTTTAAAATTTGTTACTTTTTAAGCGTCGTTTTTAAAGCAAAGATTTTTGGGTTTTTTAAATGTTTTTGGCATACTTTAGTTCAATAAGATTAAAAATAATGATAATAAAAGTTCTCGTCCCTCCCTTGGGTAAAGCAATTTCGGTTCAACGACCTAGTTTTCAACTCACGAAGAATTTTTTAAAAATCAAATTTTTAACTTAGTGAAATAAAGTAAATTTTTGTTTTTAACATCACACCAAACTTAAATTTAAAATGCATAAAATTAAAAATTCATATTATTAAAATTAAAAATTCACAACAAATTTATATTTTTGTTTTTATATATACAAAATTATATTAAAAATATTAATTTTTCAAATATTTACAAACTTAATTATATAGATTTTAAAAAGTTTACAATAATAATTTAATATTTATATATTAATTTAAAAACATGGTAAAAATTAAAAATTAAAAATCTTTTTGGTCTTTTATCCCACTTTAATCAATCAAATATTATCAAAAATATACGCCCCTCTTTTCGGTAAAGTAATTTCGGCTATATTACCTAGTTTTACTCCTGACGAATTTCTGAAATATTTTGGGTTGATTGATTAAAGATATTTATACCTTAAGAATAAACGGTAAATTTCGCAGTGATGTAATAAATTTTTGCATGATATCAATAATTTCGGTTGCAGAACCTAATTTTATTGAATACCAATTTAATACTTTATAGCGAACGATTTAGCGTTTATTATCAAAAGGTTAAAAGCAATAAAATAAAAATAAAAACTGTACATACTTACCTGTGAGATAGAATTCTCAGTGACCTGCTTTAGCCCATTCATAAGATAGTCGGACTAATTGGTTTTCCATAGCTACATAGGCATAACCTCGAGCATTCAACGATTTTTCTTTGAAACATATGAACGGTCCTTCTCTACATAAAGTAACGAACTCGGTATTGGAATATGTCTGATTCATCGAGCATTTTCCTTCGTGTGACCGTTTCCGCATTTGTGACATCTTTCAAGGTGTCGTGCTCTTCTTTTTGCTGCGGATTTTGATTTTCCTTTACCAAAATGTAACTTATTATGATCGTTCCTGAGTTCTTTTCTTACTCCATCCAATTTGGCTCTTATTACTAATACCAGGTCACTCGGGAGTGTGTCATTATTACGTTTAGTGATCAAAGCGTGTAGCATTAGACCATGGTTTAGTTCACAGGAATTCTTCATCTCGTAAAACCTAAAAAAAATAAAAATTCAGAATGGGGGGAGAAGACTAGTTCTTTAGGGTCTGCTAGGGAAAGACCATTCGGATTCCATTCTCGAGAACTACACGAAAACATAATATCTAACTCTAACAGAAATACATATTACCCTAAAAAGATTCAAATCTCCCCACACTTAGTTAGATGTGGTGTCAAAATTATGATTAACTTCGTTGTCAACTTTCATCGGATCATGTACGTAATGTTTAACTCGGTGACCATTAACTTTAAATTCAATCCTATTTGAATTTATTAACTCTACTGTTTCGTACGGGAAAACTCTTTTGACTATAAATGGTCCAGACCATCTTGATTTCAATTTTCCAGAAAATAGCTTGAATCGTGAATTGAAAAGAAGAACTCTGTCTTCTTCTTTAAATTCTTTTGAACTTCTGATTCTTTTATCATGCCATTTCTTCGTTCTTTCTTTATAGATAAACGAATTTTCGTATGTTTCATGTCTTATTTCTTCTAATTCATTTAGTTGACTTAATCGTAGACGTCCGGCTTCATGTAAATCAAGATTACATGTCTTCAAAGCCCAAAATGCTTTGTGTTCAATTTCTACTGGAAGATGACATGCTTTTTCGTAAACGAGTTTAAAAGGTGTGGTTCCAATTGGAGTTTTGTAGGCTGTTCTAAAAGCCCAGAGTGCATCCTCCAATTTCATGGACCATTCCTTCGGATTTGATCCTACGGTTTTCTCTAGAATACATTTTAAAACTCGGTTGGTATTTTCAACTTGTCCACTTGTTTGTGGATGATAAGCGGTGGAGATTTTATGAGTTACTCCATATCTTTTGAGAACTTTCTCAAGTTGATTGTTACAAAAATGAGTACCCCAATCACTTATTAAAGCTTTCGGTGTTCCGAACCTTGCAAAAAGACGTTTTAAAAAGTTGACTACAACTCGTGCATCGTTAGTTAGGAGAGCTTGTGCTTCCGCCCATTTAGATACATAATCAATGGCAACGAGAATGTAGAGATTATTATCAGATTTTGAAAATGGACCCATAAAGTCAATACCCCAAATGTCAAACACTTCACATACTTGAATGACATTTTGTGGTATTTCATCACGTTGACTTATTTTTCCGGCCCTTTGACAAGCATCACAGGATTTGCAAAGAAGGTGTGCGTCTTTGAAAATTGTAGGCCAATAGAATCCAGCATCGTAAACTTTTCTTGCTGTGAGTTGAGGCCCATAATGCCCTCCTGTTGGTCCTGTGTGACAATGGTTTAAGATTTGACTGGCTTCATCTCCGAATACACATCGGCGTATTATTCCATCGGGACAATTTTTAAATAAATGTGGATCTTCCCAGAAATAGTGTTTTATATCACTAAAGAATTTCTTTCGTTTTTGGTACGATAATCCTTCTTCAAGGAATCCACATACTAAGTAGTTTGCATAATCTACAAACCATGGAATTTCATTATAATCTATCTTCAATAGATATTCATCAGGAAAGTTGTCTTGTATGGCTGATTCATTTAGAACTTCTAATTCAGGATTTTCAAGACGAGAAAGATGATCAGCGGCGAGATTTTTTGCTCCTTTTTTATCTCGGATTTCAATATCGAACTCTTGTAAGAGTAAGATCCAACGGATTAATCTTGGTTTGGCATCTTATTTCAAAAATAGGTATCTAAGAGCAGAATGGTCGGTATAGACCACCGTTTTTGCTAGAACGAGATATGAACAAAATTTGTCAAAAGCAAAGACAATAGCAAGGAGTTATTTTTCAGTTACACAATCATTTGTGCTCCTTGTAACCTCTTACTAGCATAATAAATAGGTTGAAATCGTTTTTCAATCTTTTGTCCAAAAACGGCTCCCATTGCAAAATCACTTGCATCGCACATAAGTTCAAATGGTAGATTCCAATTTGGAGTTATCATGATCGGTGCATTAGTGAGTTTTTCTTTAAGAATATTAAAAGATTTGATGCATTCATCTGAAAAGATGAATGGAGCATCCTTTTCTAGGAGTTTATTCATAGGAGTAGCAATTTTAGAAAAATCTTTTATGAAACGTCGGTAAAAACCGGCATGCCCTAGAAAACTCCTAACTCCTCTAACATTGGTGGGATGTGGAAGTTTAGCAATTACATCTACTTTAGCTCTATCCACTTCAATTCCTTCCTTTGAGATTTTATGACCAAGAACGATGCCTTCTTTAACCATGAAATGGCATTTCTCCCAATTAAGTACTAGATTTGATTGTTCGCATCTAATAAGCATTCGTTCAAGATTAACTAGACATGATTCAAATGTATCACCGAAGACTGAAAAGTCATCCATGAAAACTTCCATGCATTCTTCTATCATGTCGTGAAAAATCGCCATCATGCACCTTTGAAAGGTTGCATGGGCGTTGCAAAGTCCAAATGGCATGCGTTTGTATGCAAAAGTACCATAAGGGCACGTGAATGTGGTTTTCTCTTGGTCCTCAGGTGCTATTGAAATTTGAAAATATCCGGAAAAACCATCAAGAAAATAATAGTAACTATTTCCGGCTAATCTTTCCCACATTTGATCAATGAAAGGTAAGGGAAAGTGATCTTTTCTGGTGGCGTCATTTAATTTTCTATAATCAATACAAACACGCCATCCTGTTATAGTCCTAGTAAGAATAAACTCATTTTTTCATTTGTGATGACAGTCATGCCACCCTTCTTAAGTACGCATTGAACTGGGCTTACCCATGGACTATCAGAGATTGGATAAATTAAACCTGCATCAAGCAGTTTAATAATTTCTTTCTTAACAACATCTTGCATATTAGGATTTAGTCTTCGTTGGCGTTGCACATACGTTTTATGACCTTCTTCCATAAGGATTTTATGTGTGCAATACGAAGGACTTATTCCTTTAATATCATGAATCTTCCATGCAATAGCTGGTTTATGAGCTTTTAGTGCAGAAATGAGTTGAGATTTTTCATTTTCAGTAAGAGAAGACGATATTATTACAGGTAATTTAGATTCACCATGTAAATAAGCATATTCCAAATGGTTTGGAAGTGGCTTTAACTCTAATGTCGGTGGTTCTTCTATCGATGATTTATATCGATATCTGTCTTCTTCTTTTAGCATTTGATTTTCTTCTGTTGTTGGTTCATATCCATTAGCCATAAGTGTAGCTAACATTTCAGTTTCATCAATTGGTTCAGTTCCTTCTCCTAAAGAACATTCTCCTGTTTCTTGTAATTCTGGAAATTCTTCTAATAATTCTGCATGTGAATCTATAGTTTGAATATAATAACATGTATCATCTGCAGATTGCGGTTGTTACATGGTTCTGTCCACTGAAAAGGTAACACTCTCGTCCTCTATACTTAGGGTCAGTTTCTTACCGAACACGTCTATTATTGCTTTAGCCCTGTTTAAGAATGGTCTTCCTAATATGAGAGGAACTCGAGAATCTTCTTCCATGTCCAGAATAACAAAATCTACTGAAAATACTAAAGTACCAACTTTAACTAGCATGTTCTCCATTATCCCTCTAGGATATTTTACTGATCGATCTGCTAGTTGTATGCTTATTCGTGTTGGTTTCAATTCTCCAAGGTCTAGTTTAGCGTATAGTGAATACGGCATTAAATTTATACTAGCACCTAAATCTGCCAATGCTTCTATTGAACTAAGACTACCCAGAAAACATGGAATTGTGAAACTTCCTGGATCTGATAATTTTTCTGGTATCTTATTCAAGAGCACTGCAGAACAATTAGCATTTATAGTAACAGCCGAGAGTTCTTCCATTTTATTTCTATTTGTGATTAGATCTTTCAGAAATTTAGCATATCTAGGCATTCCTGAAATTATATCAATGAAAGGAAGATTAACATTTATTTGATTAAACATATCCAAAAATTTGGATTGCTCGGCTTCAAGTCTCTCTTTTCTCATTTTACTCAGGTAAGGAAGTGGTGGTTGGTATGGTTTAACATAAGGTTTTGCCTTAAATGTGTTATCTTCATTAACCTTTTCAACTACCGGTTCTGTTTCCTTATCTTGCTCAGATTGTGGTTCTTGTGAGTAGGAATAGCTTCATCAGAAATTACAGGTATTTCAGGTGGTTTAAGTGTAATACCACTTCTTGTGGTAATGGCTTTAGCTGTTTCATTCCGGGGGTTAGCATTTGTATCACTAGGTAGACTTTCCTGTTTTCTTTCACCTATTAACCTTGCTAGGTTACTTACTTCTTGTTTCAAATTTTGAATAGAAGCTTGTTGATTTCTAAATGCTTGAGCATTTTATTCATTGGTTTGTTTCTGAGATGTGAAAAATTGAGTTTGAGATTCAACTAGCTTCGACATCATATTTTCTAAATTTGGCTTTTTATCATCGGTTTGTGGTGGTTTGTTTTGAAAATTAGGTCTTTGATGATTGTAAGTATTGTTGGATACTTGTTGATTTCTAGGACCTTGTTAGTTGTTGTATGGAATATTTCGGTTATAATTCTGATTTTGATTGTAGATTGGTCTTGGCGGTTGATAATTATTCTGATAATTATTTCCAGGCCTTTGGTTCATGTATGAAGCATTCTCTCTTTGTTCCATTGTTAGTTCAATACTGAGACAATCTTTTGTCAAATGTGGTCCTCCACACTGCTCACAACTAATTCGTATTGAGTGGATATCTTTAGTCATCTTTTCCATTCATCTCTCGACAGCATCTATCTTTGCGGAAATGGAATCTAAGTCATGGCTAGAATCGGCTCTAGCTGCTTTAGATGATCTAACGATATCTTTTTCTTGATGCCACTCATGTGAGTGGGAAGCAGTGTTATCAATATTTTTGTAAGCGTCAGTTGCGGTTTTCTTCATAATGGAACCACCAGCTGCTATATTGATGTCTTTTCTTGTAGTGATGTCACATCCTTGGTAGAATATTTGTACTATTTGACAGGTGTCTAAACCATGTTGCGGACATCCTCTTAATAAATTTCCAAATCTTGTCCACGCCTCATATAGAGTTTCATTTGGCTTTTGTGTGAACGTAACAATTTCTCCTTGAAGTCTTACGGCTTTAGATGCCGGAAAGAATTGTTTTAGAAATTTTTCAACTAAAACGTCCCATGTATCAATCGCCCCTTCAGGTAACGATTCTAACCAATCTTTGGCTTCTCCCTTTAAAGTCCAGGGAAATAACATGAGATATATCTGTTCATCCTCCACTTCTCTTATTTTAAATAGTGTACAGATCCTATTAAAGGTACGAAGATGTTCATTTGGATCTTCCTTCGGTGCACCACTAAATTGGCATTGATTAGTCACTATATGTAGAATTTGTCCTTTGATTTCATAATCTGGTGCATTAATGTCAGGTTGAGTAATTGCGTGACCTTGGCCAGTGCGTTTAGCTCTCATTCGGTCTTCCATACTTAGAGGTTCCAGATTTTCTATGATTGAATTTGTTGAATCTGAATCACTAGAGGATTCCGATTTAATGGTAGTTTCCTCAACAATCTCTGTTTGAATGATTGGTGGTTCCGGAGGAAAGATTAATGGTTCAGGATCTCTGAATTGTCCCTGAATATCCTCCGGATTCTCAATTGTGAGGTCTGGTTCAAAAAATGGATTATCGGAAATTTGAATTGGAGTACTTGGTCGACTGGATGACGATTCTAAAGAAAAATCAACGGCGACAATATTTGCTAGATGTCTTAATCGAGTTACAGGTGGTGAACGTACAAAAGGTGGTGAACGTTTTGCTCGGTGCATTCACTGAATATCCTACTAGTTATAAAAGATAAAAATTATTTAAGTTAGCAAATTAATAGACTTTTCTGATTTTGCCCACGTTTCGAATAGCCAATAGATGCAGCAGGTAGCCAGGACCCTTTAAATCGGAAGCCCACAACTAGCCACTAACAAATCCGACTATTACTACAAACCAGAAAATTTTGGATGTCTATCAATTTAACCACTTAAAATAATTTTTCGTTGAAATTTAAAGAAATTTTAGATAAGAAATAGAAAATTCTATGTCTTAAAAATTAGAGCGTCGAGAAATAAGAAAGAAAAAGAGTGCGTCGAAAAACGTCGAAAAATAAAAGGTCGAAAAATAATAAAAAGAACGTAGCGCTTCGAAACTTAAAAAGGAACTAAAAACTAAGAATTAAAAGTTGCGTCTAAAAATATTAAAGCTTACAAGAAATTCTATATCCAAAACGGCAAAAACTTAAAAAGGTACTAAAATATAAAAACGGCGTCGCAAAATTCTAAAGCACCTAAATCTTAGTCTAAAGAAAAAGCACTTAAGGGTTTTACGGCAAAGCCTAAAAATCTAGAAATAAAAATAACTATGGCAAAAACTATGACTTAAAACTAAATACGAACGAAAAATAAAAATATTACGCTAAAACAAATAAAAAGTTATAAAATATAAAAATAAACTTAAAGTTGTAAAAAGTACAATTTTTATAAAAATATTATTTTTATATTATTTATTTTATAAAACTATTAATTTTATAATTTATTAAAACTAATTAAACTAAAAATACAAATTAAATAAATAACTAAACTAAATAATTAAAAACTAAACCCTAATTAGGGTTTTAATAATAATAATAATAATAATTAAACTAAACCCTACTATCGGCTGACGTTACCAGGCGGGTTAAATCAAGCCATGCGATTGCATGGTTTGAGAGTTAAAATCTCATGAGGTCGCATGGGGTAGATTTTCGGGCCAGGATATTGGGCTTCAACAGTGATCGGGCCGAGTTCTTATATATATATATATATATATATATATATATATATATATATATATATATATATTTGTGTTTTAATATTTAAAAAAAAGTATTTATATAAATTAAATAAAACTTATATTTTTAAAAACTAAAAATAGAAAGAGAAATATTTTATAATTTTATATATTTTTGAACAACTCTTAAATATATATATATATTTTGTTTTTCTTTTTATATTTTTATATTTTTAATATTTAAAACGTATATTATTTTATACAAAGAACTTAAAAAATCTTTTTTTTATAGCGTTGCACTTTCGGCGTTTTAGTTTCCCGGCAGCGGCGCCAAAGATACTTAATGTGCACAGAGGTGTGTACAAAATAGTTATATTTTTACAAGAAAATACTATTAAATATGATACAATTTTACACAAGATATTTATTTATTTATAGAATGGATATACCTAAACCTTGCTACAACACTTATAGGCAGTGTACCTAATCGTACAGTAGTGTAGTTTTTAGTAAGTCCGGTTCGTTCCACAGGGATCTTAGCCAAGTTTAACGCTATATTTTTAACTTATGATTGTAAAAATACAAAAATATATATAAGTAGTATTATTATTATAAAAGGGGGTTTTTACCGTTTAATGACCGGTTTGTCGATTTTAAAACTTTAGTCGCAGTTAAAACCTAATGTAAAATATTAAAAATAAATATAACTTAAATTAAAGCATAAATTAAATAACGATAATGAAATTGCGATAAATAAAAGTGCGATAAAATAAAATTGCGATAATTAAAGAGTACGATAATTAAAAGTGCAATTAAATAAAATGACAATAAATGAAATTAAATATGAAATAAAGGAATTATGCTTATTTAAACTTCCGTAATCATGATGTTTGACGTGTTGATTTTAGTTTATTCCCATGGGTTAATTGTCCTTTGTCCTGGATTATTCAATATGTCCGTCTGGTTTTTGTCCATAACAGTCCATCAGTCATAAATATAAAGTGCGAGTGTCCTCGTCAAATCATCCTTATATCCGAAGTCAAATATTCCAACTAATTGGGGACTCGAATTGTAACAAGGTCTTAATACTTTGTTTAATGAATACACCAGGTTATCGACTGCGTGTAGTCCAAGGTTTTACTACTTTGTTAACAATTACACCAATTACCCTTGAATGTAATCCACCCCTGTTTTAACTAGTCCATTAACTATTAATCCAGTCCCGTGTCCGGTAAAATGAACAATTATTGGTATTTATAGATATCCCGCCCACCGTACCCAGTCAAGCGTATGTGGTTATATATAAATACGTCAAATTATAAGTCTATATATTAAATCAACGAGGTATCATTTAGTTAATATAAATCCCATTAATAGCCCATAGTCTAATTTCCACAAGTGTCGTTCTTTTATCCAAACCCCAATTATGGTACAAAGCCCAATTACCCAGTTTTAATATTTAGCCCAACATCATGATTACTTTGGCTTAAATAAGCATAATAATAACTTAGCTACGAGACATTAATTTAAAAAGGTTAAACATAACATACAATGATTAATAATAGCGTAGCGTTACACGGACAGAATTTCGACTTACACCCTTACAACATTCGCTAACATACTCTTATTATTAAAATTAAAATTAAAATTATAATATATATATATATATATATATATATATATATATATATATATATATATATATATATATATACGTTGAGATTGAGGAGAAGGAAAAGATATATGTAAGATCAACCAAAACTGCAAAATTTATAGGATGTCACCAGAAACTATTCACCATGCGATCGCATGGGATTTAGGCCTTCAGGCCATGCGATCGCATGGCCACTTTTTCCAGCTCATGTACTTTTGTTTGCTTCTTTGCCGACGGTTTAATAAATAAATATAATATATAAATATTTTTAAGAATTATTTAAATATAATATTATATTTATGTGCATAGTTGACTTGTAATTTTTAGTCCGTTGCGTCGAGCGTTGAGAGTTGACTCTGGTCCCGGTTCCGGATTTTAGAACGTCCTTGCGTACAATTTAATATCTTGTATTTTGCGTTTTGCGACTTGTACTTTTGTAATTTTGAGACGTTTCTTATCAATAATTTGAACCACTTTGATTGTACTTTGTACTTTTCAGCTTTTTGGTCGTTTGCGTCTTCAATTCGTCGAATCTGTCTTTTGTCTTCACCTTTTATTATTTAAACGAATATTACTTGTAAATAGAACAATTGCAACAAAAATCTTGTCTTTCGTGAGGGATAATGCTATGAAATATATGTTCGTTTTTAGCATTATCAATGACCAACAAACTAACATATTCCCCAACATCTGAATTGATCCAGATGTGCTTTTTCTATTAACATGGCAACCGCTATGATCCGCATCAGTATAAGAAGTGAGATTGAAATCAGATCCATGTGGATACCAGATTCCAAGATTAGGAGTACCTTTTAGGTACTGGAAAATCCTAACCCCTGCTTTGGAGTGGAATTTCTCAGGGTTTGACTGAAAGCGGGGACAGATAGTTACAGCAAGTGTAATGTCTGGTCTACTTGCAGTCAGATACATTAAAGAACCAACCATGCTTCGATAAAGCGTAATGTCAAAGGGTTCCCAATTAGCATCAGCATCCAGTAATGTCCTCATTGGGGTTATCATTGGTTTTAAAGTAGTCATTTTAAAACGTTTTAGCATATCATTGATATAATTTGTTTGACTGATAAAAATCCTGTTTGGTAATTGTTTTACTTGTAAGCCCAAGAAGAAATTGAGCTGGTCAAGCATGCTCATTTCGAATTTGTTGGCCATAAGGTCACCAAATTTTTTGCATAAGGCCGGGGACATGGAACCAAAAATAATATCCTCAACGTAAATTTAAACCAAGAGAATGTGACCGTGATTTTTACAGATGAAGAGCGTTGTATCAATTGTTCCACAAGAGAAGCCATTATCCAGCAAGTACTTTGTTAAAGTCTCATAACAAGCACGCGATGCTTGCTTTAAACCATACAAAGCTTTCTCCAAATGGTGTACGTGGTTTGGATGAATGAGATCGATAAAGCCTTCTGGTTGATCAACATACACTTCCTCTTGAAGATGACCATTCAGAAAAGTAGTTTTAACATCCATTTGAAACACCGTGAACTTCATATGAGAAGCAAATGCAAGGAATAGATGAATAGCCTCAATCCTAGCAACCGGAGCAAACGTTTCGTCATAATCAATACCCTCTTGTTGTCGATATCCCTTGGCCACAAGACGTGCCTTATTTCTAACCACAATTCCATCAGAATCCTTCTTGTTCTTGAAAATCCACTTAACCCCTATTGGTCGTTGACCCGCTGGTCTTGGAACTAATCTCCATACTTTCAAACGTTCAAATTGATTGATCTCCTCTTGCATTGCTACCACCCAGTTCGGATCTAGTAAAGCTTGAGCAACTGTTGTTGCTTCAATCTTACTAAGAAAGGCAGTGTATAAACACATATTCCGAGTAGCCTTTCGAGTTGAAACTGGAGCAGATGCATCACCAATGATATAATCAATTGGATGACTTTTAGTCCATCAGTTGTTATGTGGAAGAGGTTGTACAGCAGTGGTATCCATTGAAACTTCAACCATTGTTGACGTCGAGCCATGATCCTCTTGTGCTGATGTAGCATTGTCTAATGGATTCATTTGAGTATCTGGAGAAATAACTGGAATTGTATCAACGGATGTATCTTGAATTGTTTCAAGATAATCATCAGAGGTGGGAGGGAGGATGAAGAAGCAACAGGTGAATCATTTGGTGTTGTATCTTCATCATAGAGACTTGGTTGTGTTTCCAGTCTTTCCACAGTAGTTGACTGTGGTGGTGTAACCGGTACAGCTTGAACATCTGAATTCCATTGAGGAGCATAAAGACTATCAAATAAGATATCCAGTTCCTCTGTTGTAACCGTCAGAACACCCTTCTTCAAGAAAATTAAATTTTGCGTGGAAGAAGTAGTAGCCAGGTTAGGATCGGGTTTTGAACTGAGTTGTTCAAAAGCCATCCTCGATAACTCATTGAACTTAACATTGATTCTTTCCTTGATCGTCTTTGTCCTTTTGTGATAGACACGATAAGCTACTTTGTTCGAAGAATAACCGAGAAATATGGCTTGATCACTATGAGGATCAAACTTTCTGAGGCTATCAAAATCGTTAAGCACATAGCATATACAACCAAAGACACGAAAATATTTGACATTCGGGCATCTACCATATAGTAACTCATAAGGAGTTTTGTCAAAACGTTTATTAATGATAAAGCGATTTTGGGTATAACATGCAGTTGAAATGGCCTCCCCCACATTTTTAGAGGTAGTTTGGAGTAGGCAAGCATCGTTCGAGCTGCCTTGCACAATGTACGGTTACGTCATTCGACTACTCCATTCTGTTGGGGGGTTCTTGCAGCAGAGAACTGATGTCCAATGCCTTGGTTTTTCAAATAACTATCAAGTAGGTCATTCTTAAATTCCATTCCATTATCAGTTCGGATGCTCTTAACATGTTTGTTAAAAGAGCGTTGAGTCTTTTTGATGAACTCAATGATAATGGTGGGGGTTTCAGATTTAGTCCTCAAAAGAAAAATCCATGTAAAACGTGTATAGTCATCTACATTGACAAGCACATATTTCCGTCCACTGAGGCTAGAAACTCTCATGGGTCTACATAAGTCCATATGCAATAATTGCAAAGACGATGAAGTACTGAGGTGTTGCTTAAGCGGATGATTAGACCATTTCAGCTTGCCCATCGCACATGATGGACACATATGATGCTTATCATATTGAAAGCTGGGAATACTATCAACTAAGTCTTTAGAGACTAGTCGATTAATACCCTTATAATTCAAGTGTGACATCCGGTGATGCCATAACCACGAATTTTCTTTTGTAGAACGGGTAGCCAAACACATGTTTCCATGTGATGGTGCATCATTGAGATCAATAGTATATAGTGAAGCACACCGTTTACCAACAAGGAGATCATTTGCATCGGTGGATTGCACCGAGCATTGACGACGTTCAAACAGAACTTTGAGATCTCCGTCGCAAAATTGGCTGACACTAAACAAACTGCACCCCAAACCCTTAACATATGAGACCCATTTAATCGTTATGCCATTTTTCACATAATCTCCATAACCTGTTATTGCTTCAATCTCGTTATTTCCAAAAGTAATCATTCCTAGGAATTTGTCAACAAAATTGACAAGCAAGAATTTATCGCCCGTCATGTGTCGAGAACAACAGGAGTCGATGTACCACACACAGACGTCGAAACCCTGTCAAAGTTAATTTTCCTAGATTTTAGGTACCCAAAGTTTCTTGGGTCCTCTACGGTTAGTACCAACAAAAAACTTTGGATCACAGATTAATGTATCACGTAAAGCAACATGCAATTTCGACATTAAAGCATCATCTAAAGCCACATTACATGAAGCATCATAAGCGATATCAAGTTTTACATCATCATTAGAAGTCTTTACACACAATTTATTCCAAGTAGATGTTTTGTTCGCACAAGAGAATTGAAAAACATGCGATGACTTCCTAGGTTGACTTCCTAGGTCGACTAGCAGATTTCTTGGTTTGATTTGCTACTTTCTTAGTCATGGACTTAGGAACCCATACAGACTTGTAATTCAAGTTAGGATTATAACCTGTGACACGAAAAACAAATTTGTTAGTGAGACGTTCAAACTTTTCAGTTGAAATTCGAGTATTTTGATTTTACAAAATTTCCATTTTTATTTTACATTCCTTTGCATCATACTCACTCAAATTAGGTTTTGGACTCGTGTTTTGTTTTGAAGACTTCTTTGGTTTTGTTAAAAGACTTTCCTTTGTATGTTTTGTCATTAACATCGGAGGAAGTTTTTCACTTGAACAAGAACCATCTGGATGATGTGCCTTCTTCACAACGAATTGTGGTGAAGGTGTAACCTTTGAAACTTTTTTCTCAAATTGAGAATGTAAAGGATTTTTAAGAATGGTAATGGGGTTTGAAGCTTTAGAAACATTTGATTGTGATTTACCCTTAACCTTCTTATCAATCCCGCCAGCACACTCAGACACAGTATTCATACACTTAGTAAGCATTTGTGATGTGTGTGCTTGCATAGCAAACTGTTGTGTTGTTGCCTGTTTTAGTTGAACAATCTTTCGATTCAAGCTTTGAATCTCAAGACATAAATCATTAGCAGACACTAAAACTTCACCTTCCTTAAAATCATAAGTGCATTCTTTCTTAGGAAGTTTAGGCAATTGTTCACACAATTCAAGCATTTGTTTCATGTATTTACATCTAAGTTGCAATTCTATGTTCTTGTTTTCAAGTTTGTCAACTAGATGAAATAGATCTAATTCTTCACGCTTTTCCTCTTTAGGTTCTACCTTAGGTTCAACTTTTGGTTCTACCTTAGGTTCTTCCTTAACATCAGAAGCCGTTTGACCTAGTGATACTGACTCAAACAAGATAGTAAGTTCATGTGCTAGGTCTTTACAGATAAAATCATCATAAATAGAACATGCAGGTAAAGCCGGTAGCATTGGTTTTACATCAAAAGTTTGTTCATCAAACACCTCATCTATGGTAATAATACTAGAACTAGGTTTGTTAAACACTTCATTCTCAAGCATTAAAATGTATTTCTCTAGCACGAGTGTAGGAATATAAACCAGTCTACGTTTAGGCACATTGTTAGCATGTTGCATATTCTTTTCAGATTCAACAAGTTCCTTTAAGAAATCAGGATTTGATTTACCCATTTTAGCATTAACTTTCTCATACATTAAGATAATTTTATGGTATTTTCTAGATTTACGATTAACAATAATATCATCAAAATCAGCATCAGATGCATGCACAAAATGAGATGATAAACCAGCTTGAAAATAATCAGAATGATATAATCCTGGAATCTTTTTGGAAGCATCGTCTAAGATCTCAGGATCTTCAAAAATCAACCCTCACTTATCCCCATGAATCATTTTTGGTCTATTCATAAAAATTGTTTGTTTTGAAAGTTCCATATCAATGATAGCTTTAGATTTCTCTGTTCGATAGAGTTTTTCCTCATATCGAGCAAGTTGAGCTCTCATTTGAAGAGAATCTTTTGTTAATGATGAAATTTTAGTGTTTTTCTCAATTATGGAGTCTTCCAATTGAATAATTTTCTTGTTTAGCTTTGAAAGTGTGGGTTCATATTGGTTTTTTAAATCAGAAAGGTCTTTTTCTAAGAACTGAACTTTTTTCGCAAGACGTTCTGATTTTAGACGATAATCAGTTCGTTCAACTTTAATCAGATGAATTGACTTTTTAAGTTCTTCCAACTCAGTTTCCGTAGAGCTGAGTTGGACTTTCAATCTATTCATCTCTGATTGTGATTTGAATGACGAAGGTTTGGTCTCATTAAGTTTAATTTTATCTTTTAAAACCTTGTTTTCAGATTTTAAACCTTTGACTTCTTTTGACATTGAAACTAAATTCTTCATCAAGTCATTTTGAATTTTGACAAAATCAGGTGGGATTTCAGTTGATTGTACCTCATCATCAGATGCTGAGTCAGAATTCTCCATTGCTTCCTTTGCTTTGATGAGCTTAGTCACCTTGCAAATATTTGCATGTTCCACCTCTGAATCTGAATCATCAGTCCAGTTAAACCAAGTATTATCAACCGGTTTCTGCTCTCCTCCAGTTTCCACAATCTTTGCCATCAACATTTTCTTCTTGTAGTAAGCTGCATCCTTTTTCTTAGGCATCTTGCACTCACGAGAGTAATGACCAGCTTGGCCACAATTGAAACAGATTGAGTCATCCTTCTTGGAATCATCACCACTTTGATGTTTTGATTGATCAAGTTTCTTGTAATAGGAGGAAGAAGATGACTTCTTGTGTTGATTGCTTGATTTGCCTTTGAACTTGTATTTGTTCAAGGATTTTTTAACGACCCGTCAAAGTACACTTGACGACCATCGTTATCTTGGTCCCATAGCTTGATCATAACTCTAAATGAATTTAATAAATAACCTTGCATTCTTTATTTAAAAATGATTTCCTATAAAGGAAACCTACCAGAAAATGTAAGTTTAGAAAAACCATACATAAATACTTAGTCAAAAGTTGACCAAAACAAAGCCAACAAACACCCACAATTTAATGTATCAAAATAGAATGCAAGTTAATGTTTAACAAAAGCTGCCATTATAATTATGCAGACTCTCTAAGCACAGCGGAAGCAATCAATCATGAACCTGAGAATAAAACATGCGAGTAACTGTCAACAAAAATGTTGAGTGAATTATAGGTTTAATATTGCAAACAATATTTAATTTAAACCGAAAAAATTTATGTTTGAAAACACAAAGCCTTATTTTGGACCACAAAAATTATATGCTCGAAAACATATAAAACATTATTCCATTAACCCGTGAGCCACCTGGTAACCACTTAACCAATTCCACCCTTACCAAACACAATATACACTGAACATGTGTATCTTCAAATATTTACGAAGTACTAATACATTCCGTCTTCAAAAATTGCTAGCGTGACTAGCACGAAATGGGGTTGTCAAACCCGATAGATCTATCCATAGGATTCGCGTTCACCAGTAGAAACCGGTGATTACAATTACCAGGATAGGGAATATTTTCGTTCAACTCACAATTAATAACTTAAACCAACTTCCACTTGTGTCCAAAAAAAAATGCATGTATTCTCATCCCAAAAGATATAAAATAGAAAAATGGGACTATAACTCACCTTAATGTAAATGAAGTAATATCACAGAACATGAACCGCAGAAAGTAAAGTGATCAAGAATGATCACAACGCCGACCTATAAATAAAGCAGGTCGATATAAATAACTAACTTAGGTCAAGTCTTAGTATGATAGCTATAGTACTTGTTGCAAGTAAACATAAAACATCACTCGATATGTTTCGGTAAGATCAGGACAGCGTATAACACGTAGTTTCTATTTTTAGCAGGTTTCCATTTTTGGAAAATTTCTATTTTTGGAAAGTTTCTATTTTAGGAAAGTTCCTATTTTTAGAAAGTTTCTATCTTTGGAAAGTTTCCTTAATTAGAAAAGTCAACAAAAGTCAACTGAATGTCAAAGTCAACCGAAAGTCAACTCAAAAGTCAACCTTGGTCAAACTTAGTCAACATTGAAATTTAAAGTGTAAATTATATTAATACAACAACAACAACAACAATGCCCAATCCCACGAATGTGGGAATATATATATATATATATATATATATATATATATATATATATATATATATATATATATATATATATATATATATATATATATATATATATATATATATATATAGGGGAGGTGGAGTGTAGACAATCATTCCTCGAGCTCTAGAGTAGAAGGAAGTCCCTACTCCACTCGCGGGTATAGAACCCGTGACTAGATAAGATCGTCCCTCCCTCTACTCGAAAGCCAAGAGATTGCTTCCTAAAGGACCTCCGGCCAGGAATGCTCCTCAAAACAAAATAGCACGGGCATACGTACCTGCAAGAGTTATGTGCACCTAGAAAGATGCAACCAAACAAAGTAGCCATAAAAGAAAACACATATAGCAGTAATGCACAACAATAAGACAGATAGCATGGCTAATATAATGCGCAGAAATATGTAAATCCAAGCAGACATGCAAACAATCAAAAAGCACAATCATACAACCACACGCGCACACACACACACACACTCTCACACCCACACACCAACACACACACACACACTCATAAATATATATATATATATACACACACACACTTACACACACATAAGCATGAATAAATACCTATACCTAAACATGTATACATAAAGAGACATTCATAGGTATATATATCTAAGTATAGATACAAGCATACATATATACACATAGATACATACATACATAAACAGATACAAACATATACACGGGAACCTATATATAACCTAAATAATACCCATAGATATAGAGGCATATACGTATACATATAAACATCGGTACAAAAAACTATATATATATATAGCAAGTAGTGTAGCTATATAATATATAATATATAGTTATAGTTATATAAATGGTTGTAAAATAAATATATATGGCTCTAGCGCCTATATTATAGTTCTACTAAGTCGAAAAAAGATTCCTACTCAATTACACTAATTCTACTCCTCCACAGGTTCCTATCAGAAGTCATGTCCTCCGTCAGTAGAAGCTCCTTCATGTCAAGCTTCAATCTATCCTCTAACCTACGTCTGGGTCTACCCCTTCTCCTTACACCCCCAACAACGAGTGTCTCGACTCTCCTAACCGGGGCTAAAGGTGGGCGTCTCATAACATGCCCAAACCATCTAAGTCGTCCTTCCCTCATCTTGTTATATTATGCCCAAACCATAATATAAGTTATAATATTATTTAAAGTAATATTTGTATAATCATGTCATATCATAAGTTTAATTAAATTAAATCGAATTATAAAGATAATATAAGTTTAAAAGATATAATAGATATAACATAAGTATTTAATTAATTAATTAAATATTAATCATATCGTAAGTATTATTAATTAATAATGAATTATTAATCATAATATAAGTATCTTGAATTAATTATGAAATGTTACACATATCATAAGTATTTTAATATAACTATTAAATCATAAGTATTTAATAATAAAATTGTATTATAATTAAATAATAACTAAGTCTTATAATAAATAAATAAATAATTAACCTTTATTATAAGTCTTGATATAATAATCTTAGAACATAAGTTTTATACTTATCGTAAGTATTCCATTAATAAATGTATTATTAATCATAAGTTTAATTATAAGAATAATTAAATCATAATGTAATTATTAAATGATATAATAAATATATATCACAAGTATTAATTAAAAATAATTACTTTTATATCATAAGTAATTTAATTATAATGAAAATCATTATTTATATAACCTAAGTTAAAATTTATAACCATAAGTTTCATTAATAATCGTCGAGTCATAACTTGAGCCTCGGGTGTCGGTTTTTGACGATTCTTATATATATCCTCGTCCAACAAACCATCCCGACACCATATAACACTCAAGAACACCCTAAAATCAGTTCATGGGGTCGTGATGATCAGCCATGAACCAAACCATTCGTTAATCTGTTTCAAAACAAGTTTTAATCATTCCGGGTGATCCGTGGCTCGGATATTGATGACCCGAACATGAAAGTTCATTCAATCATCAACCCAAACACAATGGAACACCCTAAAATATCAGATTATGACCCCAAAGTTGGGCCACAACCAGATTTCAAAAGTTATCAATTTCAATCTTTACAAAACCTTAAATCAAGCGTAGATTTTGATCCGTAACTCGAAACAAAACGAATCCAAAGTCTAAAATTATGTACTAAATGAGAAGAACACATTGAGACACTTAAATTAATCAAAATCATTAGCCAAAGTTACTGATTTAACCGATATAGCTGCTGTCCCAATTTTGATCAACCGAAAACATACGAAATCGGGCATTTCTAAGCAAACTAACAACACCACAATCAAATACAAGTACTATAACATTAACATACATGTAAGATCAGTAAAAATAAATTAAAATTGAAAATCTAGGGTTTGTGTTCATACCCAAATCAAAAATCAAGAAGAAGAGGCTTAAAGATCATGAGATAAGACACCCGATTATGCAAACGATCTTGACAAATGATGAAGATTTGTATGGTTGATGATGTTGGCTGATTTTTGGTGTATGGATGAGTAAAATTTCGGCCTAGGGTGAGGGAGAAGAGAGGAGGTGAAGTGATTTAGGGTTTAGGAAAAATAAAGTGTGTAAATGAAAGTGTAAAATGGACCTTATGAAAAATAATTCACAAATGAATGAGGGGAGGCCCATTTCGGCTTAAATGGACATGGGGATGGGCCCCACTTAGCCTAAATTTGATTCCATGAATTAGATTTTGGCCCAAAAGCGCAAACGAAGCCTGATTCTCGAAAACACTGCTACGCGATTAATTTTTCGGAAAGAACACACACACGCGGGAAAAATAACTTATAAAAATATTTCACAACTCATATGATATAGAAATATCATAAATAAAATAATTTGGATTTGAAAATCACAAAAGTCTAATCGTTGGTTTGAAAACCGAAATGATTCACCGGATAGAAATCCACGACACGTAGAAACGTACAATTTTAGATATGAATTAATATATTCATATAACACATATTAAAGAATATATTATTATTAATATAATAATATAAGTTATAGAAATGAGGTGGCACAAATATCAAATACCAGACGTTAAATATAAACGGAAAAAGATAACGGAAAAAGTAGGGTCGTGACAGTACTTTCCCGTTACGAAAATTTCGTCCCGAAATTTAAGCAGGTGCAGGGGTTGACTCGCCATTTGAGAACAAATGCGGGTATTTCTACCTCATCTGATATTCACGTTCCCAAGTGAACTCGGTCCACTTCCGGCATTCCATCTGACTCGAACAATAGGAATCTTACTCTCCTTGAGCTTCTTAACTTCTCGATCCATAATTTCAACAGGTTCCTCAACAAAATGGAGTAGTTTATCAACATGAAGTTCAGCAAGAGGAATGGTTTCACCAGCCTCAGCCAAACACTTCTTCAAATTAGATACATGAAAAACGTCATGAACAGCACTGAGTTCTTGTGGCAATTTCAAACGATAAGCCATGGGTCCAACTCTCTCTGTAATCTCAAACGGTCCAACAAAACGAGGATTCAACTTTTCCCTTTTACCAAAATGTACCACACCTTTCCAAGGTGATACCTTCAACATAACATGATCACCAACTTGAAATCCTATATCTTTCCTTCTCTTATCGGCATAACTCTTTTGCCGACTTCTGGCGGTTCTCAATCTTTCTTTAATCTGTACGATCTTCTCGGTAGTCTCATGAATAATTTCTGGGCCTGTGAGTTGAGCATCCCCAACCTCATTCCAACAGAGCTTCGAACGGTGCAACTTTTATACTTGCATGATAGCTGTTATTATAAGAAAATTCAGCTAGCGGCAAATATCTATCCCACCCATTACCAAAATCAATAACACACGCTTGTAACATGTCTTCCAACATTTGAATGGTCCTTTCACTCTGACCATCTGACTGTGAATGATAAGCAGTGCTCATATCCAAATTTTTTTTGTCCCCAAAGCTTCCTGTAAAGATTGCCAAAACCTCGATGTAAATCGACTGTCTCGGTCTGAAATAATAGATACAGGAACACCATATCTTGAAACAATTTCCTTCAAATACAAATGAGTAAGTTACTCCATCGAATCTGTTTCCTTAATCGACAAGAAATGAGCTGACTTTGTGAGTCATTCAACAATCACCCAAATGGTATCATAACCACCCACAACTCTCGGTAACTTAGTAATAAAGTCCATCGTAATCCCTTCCCACTTCCACTCGGGAATCTTAGGTTGCACCAGAAGTCCGGACGGTATCTGATGTTCAGCTTTAACCTTAGCGCAGGTCAAACACTTAGCCACATACGTTGCCACATCAGCCTTCAAATTAGGCCACTAATATAGCTCATTAAGATCATGATACATCTTTCCTGGACCAGGATGAATAGAGTATCTAGACTTATGAGGTTCATCTAAAACAAGTTGTCGCAAATCACCAAATTTCGGAACCCAAAGACGTCCCGCAAAATACCGTGTACCATCGGTTCGTACCTCAAACTGTTTACTCATGCCACAGACCTTCTCGTTACAAAATTCTCCTCCTTCAAGGCTTCTTGTTGTACCTCAAGAATCGGCCTAGCGAGGTTAGTTCGAATGGTCATACTGAAGGCGCTAAACCCACGAGGTTTAACCCTATCTTTTTGACTTAAAGCATCGGCCACAACATTGGCCCTTCCCGGATGATAAAGGAGCTCACAATAATAATCGTTCAATAACTCAATCCATCTTCGCTGTCTCAAATTAGCTGTTTTTGATCAAGAACATGTTGAAGACTTTTGTGATCAGTGTACACTGTACTTTTGACCCCATATAGGTAATGTCTCCGAATCTTACTGCAAACACAACAACTCCCAATTCTAAATCATGGGTTGTATGATTCTGTTCATGAATCTTAAACTGACGTGACGCGTAAGCAATGACTTTCTTTCGCTACATCAAAACACAACCAAAGCCCTGATGCAATGCATCACAATAAACAACAAAATCATCTTTACCCCCAGGTAGTGACAATATCGGAGCGGTAGTCAACTTCTTCTTCAGAGTTTGAAAAGCAGTCTCTTGTTCATCCTTCCACTCATACTTCTTCCCCTTGTGCATTAAAGCAGTCAGAGGTTTCGCTATATGAGAGAAATCTTGAATGAACCTTCTATAGTAGCCTGCCAACCCTACAAACTGACGAATCTGAGTAGGAGTCTTCGGAATTTCCCACTTCTCAATTGCCTCAATCTTGGCAGGATCAACTTGTATTCCTTTCTTACTAACAACATGTCCAAGGAATTGAACATTCTTCAGCCAGAATGCACATTTCGAAAACTTAGCATACAGCTCTTCTTTTCTTAACAAATCAAGCACTAGCTTTAGATACTCTTCGTGCTCTTGATCACTCTTGGAATAAATAAGGATATAATCGATGAATACAATAACGAATTTTTCCAAATAGGGTCTACACACACGGTTCATGAGGTCCATGACACAGCAGGTGCATTGGTTAATCCGAACGGCATAACAAGAAATTCGTAGTGACCATAACGGGTACGGGAAGCGGTTTTCGGAATATCAGTCTCTTTAACGCGTAATTGGTGATAACCAGAATGGAGATCAACTTTAGGATAAACGGACGAACCTTGGGGCTGATCAAACAGATCATCAATTCTCGAAAAAGGGTAACGATTCTTAATAGTAAGCTTGTTCAACTCGGGATAACCAATACACCATCGGAACGAACCATCTTTCTTCTTAACAAACAAAACAGGAGCACCCCAAGGGGACGAACTGGGACGAATGAAATATAGTTGCAACAATGACGGAAGAAATATATGGAGTAGTCACATCAGTGGCATAGATATTTAAGGCAATTCTCTCAAAGGAGATAACGAGGATCATGGACTTCAAAGTAAATTTTCATTACATTTCTGAAAGGAAGACGTACGAAAGGTGTGATATTTCAACGAGAGTGAACTTTCTTGTACAATGAGCGAGGAAATCTAGGATTCATCCATATTCTTAAAATTATGTGCGGATGAAAAGAACGCGAATCATGGGTTATAAAGAATGGCCGACTCTAGGTGAGATGAATCTCCAAAAATAATTTCGTGCACCTCAAAGTATTGAATCCTAGGATTGATGTTTACGAGGGTGTTGCGGTTAACCACGAATATTGAGAGTAGAAACTCCTCAAACGGTCTAGTGTAATATATATCCATAATACCCACTATAACAACAGTTGGGGTAGAAACCCACCTAGCGCCTTTCCTACAATAGGGTGACCACCGAGTGTACCCCAGAAAATTGATTTATCGGTCCGCGTTTCGGCCATGTCCAACCATAATAGGGAAAATTTTATGAGCGCAAAGACTCTCCAACAAATTTTATAAAACCGGCATCCAAAGTGGTGTAAGAGTTTCTATCAATGAACTTAATGATAAGTTTCATCCTTAAACGGAGGATGAGAAGAACTGTGATCCAAACACTCTGTAGAGTAATGCAAAAAATTTGATAAAATCAATCAAAGGAGTTTTGCAAAAAAGATTTAAACGTTTGATGTGACAACATAAACGGAACGAAGTTCTTAGTAAATTTAGAAGTATGTACAACATGTACTATTTTATATAAAACAATAGGACTTAGTCAAACAGTTCAATAAATGAGTGGTTTTAAAATAATTTTGAAGGTATGATTTAGTATATACTAGCCAAAATAGGTAAGGGTAAATTTATTCATTTGAATCTATACTTACATATATGATTTTATAAATTGTACACATGACAACATATTTCATTACTTATATTCGCCCATAAATCTCGTGAGAACCGCCCAATTAAACAAATGTGTAAAACTCCCGATGATAAACAGAGTATGTGTATTTCAGAGGTTACGAGTTGAAGTAAGATCGTGGAAGATCGAGTAAAGGACTTGAATCGTCATGCGACATTTGACCTACAAATGTTACGAGGTCATGAAAACCAATGAGTTAAATATTGTTTTTGTGACGACCCGGAAATTTCCGACCAAATTTAAACTTAATCTTTATATGAAATCGACATGATAAGCAAAGTCTGTTAAACCGAGTCTCGAAATTTTTGAACTGTTTCATGAAATCATTTAACCTTCGACTAGTTCCAACGATTCACGAACAATTGTTTGCAAATAAATAAATATAGATATATATGTATAAATAAAAATATAAGTATATATAATGATTTGAAATTATAAAAAAAAACACAATTTAATCATTTGAATTAAAATGAATCTATATATATACATGTATATGAATTCTACATATAGTTAATATTATATATATAATGTAATACATATAAAATATGTAAATATTAAATATTCAATATATGTTATTATATATGTATCAAATATTACATAATTAATAATATGTAATATTAAATTTAATTACAAGTTAAAATATAGTTATTGTATTATTACTTTCATTATTATTATTATTATTAATATTAATATTAATATCAATATAGTTAATATTATTATATATAAATGTATATGAATTTGATACATTTAATTTGCTATATTATCACTATTACTAATGTTATTGATATCAATATTAACATTATTAATATCATTATTATTATTTATTATTATCGTTAATATAATTATTAATATTATTAGTATTATTATTAATATATTTATATATACTAATTAATAATATTATATATATATATATATATATATATATATATATATATATATATATATATATATAATCAATTCAATTATTGTAATCTGTTATACTTCAACATCAACTTTTAAAAATTTTCTTCATTTCCTATTTGCTTGTGATGTATTGTCGACTTATACACACTTGATTTCACCAATCATTCCACCAACTTATTTCATCCGTGAAGTTGGTTTAATAATGAAAGTATGACTGTGTTGCTTTTAATAAATATCTAACCTATACACATACTTGCACAATATCATGTAAACGATCACTCTTAATTTTTCTACAACAGTCAAACCCTTACCACCATTTGATATCTCAATTTCTCTCTTTCTTCTTCCTCTTACTTCTCCTTATTTTTATTTCTTTCTTCATGTTTCTGTATTCTATGGACATCACACACCGCCATTTAATTTTTATGTTTTCGTTGAACAAACCACAACCATAATGAGCTACCATCTTCAAACCATGCACCATTACAACCGTCTTCAACCAAAAACACAACAACCCTACTATCCCTCTCGCTTCCCTTCCTTGATCATGAAAGCAACAAGTCACCACCATGAAACCGACATCCTCATCTTCGTTGTTATTACTTGCTAACCGAGACTAACACTATCACTTAACCATCTTCGAACAAACTGCTACTAAGCTCACTTATGCTACTGCTATTTTATTTGAACCTTTTTCCTATTGAAACCCATTTACAAACCACACTCTCAACTTGATCGATACCCACACACAACCTTCCTCTTCCTGTTAAACTATTTGGGCAACTGCTATATCGAGTACTGCTGTAAATCACAACTGCTAATTTGTTTATGGTTCATTCCATTAACACTAAAATCAAAACCATCGAAGTTCTACTACTGTAAGTTATTTTCTGTTTTCCATTCGAGTGACCTGGGAATTGTTTCTGTTTTCTAGTCCGTCCAATGCTCAACCCATTTAATCATTATCAAACCACCTGCAATATTTATTTTTCTATTTCAGTCCCGTACAAACACAACCCAAACACCACGATCATCATTTTTATTTTTACTCTTCTCTTTCCATTTTTTGTTTTGTTTTGAGCAATGGACAATACATTCATATCTACATCATTTTTGCAGCCAAGTGACCCAACACAAACAACCACATCTCACCATGATTCACCACCCATATTGCTACCCTTTTTCCAACTGCACTATCACTGTTTTTCTGTTTAAAATGGCCAAGAAACCAAACACAAACCTACACAAAATCCACCAACTACTTCGAATTTTATTTATTATGTTGCTGCTATTTAAACCTGCAACAGAAAGGAGGGCCACGAGAAGAGAATAAATATGATAATGGAACTTTTACGACGGGGTTCCACCTGATAATTTATAATTGTCGGTTGAGAATGAGAATATACATATATATAGCTGATTCATGTGGCTTATGGCTGTTTATATAGTAAAGTTAACGCATGGGATCCACTAATGCTAGTCATTATCCTCATGTTCCCTTATCACAAACTATTCTAAGAAGGTATCTTTTGATGCTGATGAAACGATGTTAGATGGTAAGGTGATGGGAATAAAAACGATTTAAGGGTTGATGAGCTGTAAAGATAACGATGGTGAGTGTATATATTTAACGCATATAATGCACCACTATCCCAATTGATTTCATTTATATTATATCCCACTTGTATATAAATCAAGTTTTATATAAGGCAAACGTTTTTCTTTTGATTTTAGGCCGACAAAACCTAAACTAAAAAACCCACTTATTAATTATTGAAGAAAAAGAAAATCGAATACTTCCTTGTAAATAAATGAGATTGGGCTGATGTGATTTTATTTCTTGGTTGGGAAGTATTTGGAGATGATGGGTGTGACGGTGGATGGGAGGAGGTAAATGATGGTTCCTTTACAAGATTTTGGGCCACTTAAACCTCATATAGGTTGTAACTTGGATTAATTAAATTACTTATGGATAATGGGTGTAATGGACTATACCAACTGAATGATATGTTTTGGGCTTAGAAAATTGGACCACGAATTTACATATCCATCGAAGTGGTTTAGTGAAGAGGAGGAAAACAGAAAGTGACGGGATAAATAAAATTATAAATTGAATTAGAACAGAAATGTTAAGACAGAATGATGGTTTGGTAGTTTGTTAGGGGGACGAAAGGTCATGGGTTCGAGCCAGGGTGTTTATCTTTTTAAAGCTTGTACATTAAGGTAGCCATCTTATTATTTTATTACGATTACTATTACTATTATTATTATTATTATTGTTATTAATATTATTATTATTATTAATATTAGTATTATTATTAACGTTATTATTAGTATTATCATTTGGATTGAAACTATCATTATTATTATTATCATTAATATTATTTTCATAACAAATAAATATTATGTATATAAAATATACTTATATTAATACTGCATATAATTATATATTGAACATATTAACATTTATATATATATATATATATATATATATATATATATATATATATATATATATATATATATATATATATATATATATTACATATAACAAATTATTGATTCTTGATAAAATACTAAATATATATATATATATATATATATATATATATATATATAATTATATGTATAAATATTAATTACTTTAAATATATATACAAAATGAATATAGATAACATATAATTTAAGATATAAAATATACATAATATATATAAATATATATATATATATATATATATATATATATATTAATTAGGATTTATTATAAATTTCATATAACTACAACACTTAATATATAAATATTATAAGATTAATAAATGAAATTATTTGATTACTATTATATGTGTTAATATACATAAACTGATATAGGTTCGTGAATCCAAGGCCAACCCTACACTTGTTCAATGCCGTCATATGTATTTTTACTAGAAAATACAGTATAGTGAGTTTCATTACTCTCTTTTTATATATATTTTAGGACTGAGAATACATGTGCTGCTTTTATAACTGTTTTATGAAATAGACACAAGTACTGAAACTACATTCTATGGTTGAATTATTATACCGGATATCACCCTTTTTAGCTTGGTAGCCTAAGAATTTGGGAACAGACTCCCAAATTAACGCGAATCCTGAAGATAGATCTATAGACTTTGACACGTCCCATCCAGGTTGTGGATGCTTTAGTACTTCGATTTTATATACAGATGAGTGTACCTGTATATTGGGGATATTCTAGATGCATTTGTTAATGTCGGTTACCAGGTGTTCACCATATGAATGATTTTTAATTCGCAGGTTATGCGTACTATTTTGTACTCGGGTTACGTGTACAATTAAATATCTGAAATCTTGTGGTCTATTAAAGTGAAGAAAATGAATGTTTATGATAAACTAATGAACTCACCAACCTTTTGGTTGACACTTGAAAGCATGTTTATTCTCAGGTATTAAAAAAATCTTCCGCTGTGCATTTGCTCATTTTAAAGATATTACTTGGAGTCATTCATGGCATTTTTCAAAAGACGTTGCATTCAAGTCATTGAGTTCAAGATTATTATTAAGTCTTTTATAGATTGGGACATATTATGAAATGGTATGCATGCCTATCAACTTTCAATGTAATGAAAGTTTGTCTTTTAAAAATGAATGCAATGTTTGTAATATATATCATATAGAGGTAAGAACCTCGCAATGTAACCATATGTTATTGTATTCGTCCTTATGGATTAGGACGGGTCGTTATATGTGGTATCAGAGCTGGTTTAAGCTGTTTAATCGGCTTAATCATAGAGGGGGTTCTCACAGTGTTACCTGTGATGAAGCATTGGCTCTTATTCCTCGCAGTCCGAATATGGTTGGCTTTGCCGAGAGGCATAGCCGTAAAATCAGTGTCTGAGGTACGCTCAGTGGTCACCAGGCGGTTAGCTAGGAAGGCACTGAGTGGGATGCGTCCCCAACTTTCATGTGGTATCAGAGCGGTGGTCTTAACGAACCAGGTCTTGCATTAGTGTGTCTAACTGATAGTTGTTAAGATGCATTAGTGAGTTTGGACTTCGACCGTGGCTGCATGTCAAAAGTTTTACTTATCATTTTTGTCGAAAATTACATGCTTATCATTCTTAGTCTAGACACATCTTACTGCATTGATTGCATGAATAGTGTATAGACAAAAATTCATATCTTAGCGTATCTGTTACTATAAACTTTGCCTGACATATTCCGTAAATTCCTCCGTAATCTACGAAATCTTTTGTTATATATATATATATATATATATATATATATATATATATATATATATATATATATATATATATATATATATATATATATATATATATATATATATATATATATTCTATGTAATTAGAATATCATCCAATATCCGAAAATCATTTCGTACCGAAAAACCCTTTACTCAATCGTACGAAATGGAACTAGCCACTAGTTCAAGTTCTTCGGAATCCGACAGCTATTCCGACATGGATGTTCACCTAAACTCCAAAGCAGCGTCACCGGAATGAATCAACCAATAATTCATCACCAATTCTGGATGAATTGGGGATGGGTTCGTAGTCGACTTAATCAATGGAGACGAAAAGAAGGCGATCCTTTCCTCCAACCAAACTTTTTTCCCCTTGGCAAACAACCTGAAGCACTTACCGGCGAACTTATCCGAAACACCATTTTCAGCCTCATTTCCAGAGTATCTCGTCACGATTATATACTATCTCAAATTCTAGATCTTATTCATCCGCTCGTTCTGACCGACAATCATTCCGGAATAATGGAAGAAGTCAACGAACTTCGCGCTCGAGTAATCAATTTGGAGAATATGGTACAAAATTTACCAGCTTCAGCAACATCACCGTCACCAATAGTATCATCAGTAACAGCACCAGTACCATCAACAATCCATGCCTCAACATCTCATTCTGTACCTCGAGTATAATCATCGTTCTACGTATCGTTCCACATCAATTATCTTCGTTCTTCATGGCGATTATGTAATCTATAATGTTTTAGAGATTATGTATTCTAGTTCTGACGGTAAGCCAAATGAGTTTAATACTACATTAACTCATTAAATCCATGGTTACATCTGAAGAAAATATATATGTAAGTATATTTTCATAAAGATTGTAATTAAAAATTCTTTCATACAAACTGTTAATGATGAGAATATTTTAACGGGTAGGTAATACTCGAGAAATATTTAGATTTAAAATTAATAAGTTACATTGTACATTCTTCGAATCTGATTCAACAGTCATTTACTATCCTACTTACATCCACAGATATACGAATCCGTTCACCACAGAATAACTATTTTCATTCAATTTCATATTTGGATTTTGACTTATCAGAATCCAACAAGTGGCATAATGAAGAAAATATTTGACAAAATAAAATTTGTTAGAAACAAACAAATTAAATATGAGAAATTTTGTTAAGAATCCACGCTAACAAAATCATAGCTAACTATTCCTAGCTAACTTTTAATTCCCTATTACATTATCGCAATTTTAATTATCGCAATTTAATTATCGCAGTTTATTTGTCGCAATTGTAATTTTTGCATATTTATTTATCGTCATTTAAATACTGTTATTTACGCATTTTAAATATCGGGACACATATACAATGTTTTGACATATCATATCGACGCATCTATATATATTATTTGGAATAACCATAGACACTCTATATGCGGTAATGATCGAGTTAGCTATACAGGGTTGAGGTTGATTCTAAAATAATATATATACTTTGAGTTGTGATCGAGTCTGAGACATGTATACAATGGGTCACGATACGTATTAATTAATTCAAATATAATATATTAAACTATATATGAATTATTGAACTACTAACTGTGGACTACTAACATTGGACAATTAAAATGAATTAAAATATTATTTATAACATATGAAACCAAACATCTCTTCAAGTTTGCCACTTGATTTCATCTTAAACCTCATTTGTATCTTGACGATTTTAATCTGCGTTCAAACCTTTCATAATTCTTGAAAACACCTAAATCGAGAGGACGAACCAACCGCACTTCATCTACGGAAGAAAAGATTAATGCATATAGTTATGCACCTGAAAACACTCGAAACCTGAGTAAACGTTTAACCCGTAGCTGCGCTAATTCCTTTAGCATTATTATTACCGAAAATAACTTTGCAAGCTCTTTCCAAATTAGCCAATTTTGTCACAGCTCTAGCAAGTCAACTTCGACTTTTCGTTCGAAATAACCTTATTATAACCTTGATATATACGTTGTCTTTTCGCCTTCGTTACCGGGGAACCATTTATATCCTACCACATTAGCAGTAAACTTACCAGAAATTTCATTGATCTTTGAATCTCCGAAAAATCATTATTTTTATCGAAATCCTATCATATACTCATCCGCATCTTGTAACAAAAATTGCCATACCAATTACCGAGAGTTAGCAATCAGTATTTTGAATCTCGCAGTGTTCGACATCAACAATTATATGTATACATATAACATTTATCTCTTAGAATTATAATCTTCCATTCTGAAATTCTGAAAAGCACACAGTCTACGAATCAATACTCTGAATTTTGAAAAAGCTGGATGAAGCAGCAAGAACTGTAAACGACCTTAACAGCCAAAGGTTTGATGATAAAGAATAATGTGTTAGTAAAGCTCAGAAAAGTAGGAACTGGAAAACAGATTGAGCAAACCATGAAGGAGGCTGTTGATAAATCACAAAGAATAAACCTGCCTTCAAAGATCCAAATGATTCAGTATTTGCTGAAGTCATTAACAAATACCTTACTCTTGACTCTAAACCTTTGCGGACAAATCTTCTTCATCATCCATCGATATTAGAAATCCTAAGATATTATCGTATCTTTCATTATAAATATCTTAGATATTTCTGAAGATATCTTCATAACATTCTTATCTGAAATCAATTATCTCTTCGCGCTATCTGTATTACATCATAAAGGAAACTGTTTAGTTTTCTATATTCAGAAAACCTTTGAGTTTAAAATATGAATGTTTTTGAAGTAGTGTTAGGAACTGAAGCATGAGTTAGTATAATATAATGACACTTGATCAACGTGATTATATTACAGTAAGTCATGCTTAGTTTCTAATGGAACGTAATGAATTCATATCTTTCTGATATGTTCTCGATATGTTCTCCAAACATATCGAGAACATATCTTTCTGATAGTTCTATCATTTCTCTTGAATTCTGGTAACTTAACCACTCAAGATCGTGCTATTACAATCTCTCTCTTAGAACATTAATCATGTTCATTCGAAAATTCATACCTACGAATTCTGGACCATTATTAGCTTGACTTAATGTCGAAAAGAGAAAACAAAAGTATGGAACTCCAGAATATGAAGGAAATGAAGAGGGTGAATTTTTAGTAAAATATTCGACAGAGTAATCGAAGTAGATTATTGTATTTAACCAAAGAAGATCTTAATTTCCTTAATCACTGAAGAATCAAATCTTATTTAGATTTCAAAGATTTTCTTCTAAATTCGTTGAATTTCAGAAATCAACCGTGACTACGTCACCGGTTAAGACGAATCTGCATTTACTCATTTCACTCTTTTGTGATAACTTCACTCGTACTCTTCACATAGACAAATTGTTTTATCCATATTACTCAATGATGATAAAACTCTACTTTTCAACTCATATTTGTGATGAAAACATTTTTATTGTTAGCCATGACGACCTCGATCAAATCTCGGGACAAAATTTCTTTAACGGGTAGGTACAATGACGACCCGGAAATTTTCGACCAAATTTAAACTTAATGTTTATATGAAATCGACACGATAAGCAAAGTCTGTTAAACTGAGTCACGAAATTTTTGAACTGTTTCATGAAATCATTTAACCTTCGACCAGTTTCAATGATTCACGAACAATTGTTTGCAAATAAATAAATATAGATATATATGTATAAATAAAAATATAAGTATATATAATGATTTGAAATAATAAAAAAAACACAATTTAATCATTTGAATTAAAATGAATATATATATATATATATATATATATATATATATATATATATACATGTATATGAATTCTATGTATAGTTAATATTATATATATAATGTAATACATATAAAATATGTAAATATTCAATATTCAATATATGTTATTATATATGTATCAAATATTACATAATTAATAATATGTAATATTAAATTTAATTACAAGTTAAAATATAGTTGTTATATTATTACTTTCATTATTATTATTAATATTAATATTAATATCAATATAGTTAATATTATTATATATAAATGTATATGAATTTGATACATTTAATTTGCTATATTATCACTATTACTAATGTTATTGATATCAATATTAACATTATTAATATAATTATTATTATTTATTATTATCGTTAATATAATTAATAATATTATTATTAATATTATTAGTATTATTATTATTAATATATTTATATATACTAATTAATAATATTAATTATATATATATATATATGTATATATGTATATATATATATATATATATATATATATATATATATATATATATATATATATATGTATATGTATATATATATGTATATATGTATATATCTATATATATATATATATATATGTATATATATAAAATCAATTCAATTAGTGTAATCTGTTATACTTCAACATCAACTTTTAAAATTTTTCTTCATTTCCTATTTGCTTGTGATGTATTGTCGACTCATACACACTTGATTTCACCAATCATTCCAACAACTTATTCATCAGTGAAGTTGGTTTAATAATGAAAGTATGACTGTGTTGCTTTTAATAAATATCTAATCTATACACATACTTGCACAATATCATGTAAACGATCACTCTTAATTTTCCTACAACAATCAAACCTATCACCACCATTTGATATCTCAATTTCTCTCTTTCTTCTTCCTCTTACTTCTCCTTATTTTTATTTCTTTCTTCATGTTTCTGTATTCTATGGACATCACACACAACCATTTAATTTTTCTTTTTTCGTTGAACAAACCACAACCATAATGAGCTACCATCTTCAAACCATGCACCATTACAACCGTCTTCAACTAAAAACACAACAACCCTACTATCCCTCTCTCTTCCCTTCCTTGATCGTGAAAGCAACAAGTCACCACCATGAAACCGACATCCTCATCTTTGTTGTTATTACTTGCTAACCGAGATTAACACTATCACTTAACCATCTTCGAACAAACTGCTACTAACTCACTTATGCTACTGCTATTTTATTCGAACCGTTTTCCTATTGAAACCCACTTACAAACTACACTCTCAACTTGATCGATACCCACCCACAACCTTCCTGTTAAACTGTTTGGGCGACTGCTATATTGAGTACTACTACAAATCACAACTGCTAAGTTGTTTATGATTCGTTCCATTAACACCAAAATCAAAACCATCGAAGTCCTACTGCTGCAAGTTATTTTCTGTTTTCCATTCGAGTGACCTGTGAATTGTTTCTATTTTCTAGTCCGTCCAATGCTCAACCCATTTAATCATTATCAAACCACCTGCAATATTTATTTTTCTGTTTCAGTCCCTTACAAACACAACCCAAACACCACGATCATCATTTTTATTTTTACTCTTCTCTTTCATTTTTTTCTGTTTTGAGCAACGGACAATACATTCATATCTACATCATTTTTGCAGCCAAGTAACCCAACACAAACAACCACAACTCACCATGATTCACTACCCATATTGCTACCCTTTTTCTTACTGCACTATCACTGTTTTTCTGTTTAAAACGGCCAAGAAACCAAACACAAACCTACACAAAATCCACCAACTACTTCGACTTTTGTTTATTATGTTGCTGCTATTTAAACCTGCAACAGAAAGGAGGGCCACGAGAAGAGAATAAATATGATAATGGAACTTTTACGATGGGTTCCACCTGATAATTTATAATTGTCGGTTGAGAATGAGAATATATATATAGCTGATTCATATGGCTTATGGCTGCTTATATAGTAAAGTTAACGTATGGGATCCACTAATGCTAGTCATTATCCTCATGTTCCCTTATCACAAACAATTCTAAGAAGGTATCTTTTGATGCTGATGAAACGATGTTAGATGGTAACGTGATGGGAATAAAAATGATTTAAGGGTTGATGAGCTGTAAAGATAACGCTGGCGAGTGTATATATTTAATGCATATAATGCACCACTATCCCAATTGATTTCATTTATATTATATCCCACTTGCATATAAATCAAGTTTTATATAAGGCAGACGTTTTTCTTTTGATTTTAGGCCAACAAAACCTAAACTAAAAATCCCACTTATTAATTATTGAAGAAAAAGAAAATCGAATACTTCCTTGTAAATAAATGAGATTGGGCTGCTGTGATTTTATTTCTTGGTTGGGAAGTATTTGGAGATGATGGGTGTGACGGTGGATGGGAGGAGGTAAATGATGGTTCCTTTACAAGATTTTGGGCCACTTAAACCTCATATAGGTTGTAACTTGGATTAATTAAATTACTTATGGATAATGGGCGTTATGGACTATACCAACTGAATGCTATGTTTTGGGCTTAGAAAATTGGACCACGAATTTGCATATCCATCAAAGTGGATTAGTGAAGAGGAGGAAAACAGAAAGTGACGGGATAAATAAAATTATAAATTGAATTAGAACAGAAATGTTAAGATAGAAGGATGGTTTGGTAGTTTTTTAGGGAGACGAGAGGTCATGGGTTCGAGCCGGGGCGCTTATCTTTTTATAGCCTGTACATTAAGGTAGCCATCTTATTATTTTATTACTATTACTATTACTATTATTATTATTGTTATTAATATTATTATTAATATTATTATTATTATTATTATTATTATTATTAATATTAGTATTATTATTAACGTTATTATTAGTATTATCATTTGGATTGAAACTATCATTATTATTATTATCATTAATATTATTTTCATAACAAATAAATATTATGTATATAAAATATACTTATATTAATACTGCATATAATTATATATTGAACATATTAACATTTATATATATATATATATATATATATATATATATATATATATATATATATATTACATATAACAAATTATTGATTCTTGATAAAATACTATATATATATATATATATATATATATATATATATATATATATAATTATATGTATAAATATTAATTACTTTAAATATATATACAAAATGAATATAGATAACATATAATTTAAGATATAAAATATACATAAAATATACATATATATATATATATATATATATATATATATATATATATATATATATATATATATATATATATTAATTAGGATTTATTATAAATTTCATATAACTACAACACTTAGTATATAAATATTATAAGATTAATAAATGAAATTATGTGATTACTATTATATGTGTTAATATACATAAACTGATATAGGTTCGTGAATCCAAGGCCAACCCTACACTTATTCAATGCTGTCATATGTATTTTTACTACAAAATACAGTATAGTGAGTTTCATTACTCCCTTTTTATATATATTTTGGGACTGAGAATACATGTGCTGCTTTTATAACTGTTTTACGAAATAGACACAAGTACTGAAACTACATTCTATGGTTGAATTATTATACCGGATATCACGCATTTAAGCTTGGTAGCCTAAGAATTTGGGAACAGACCCCCAAATTGACGCGAATCCTGAAGATAGATCTATGGACTTTGACACGTCTCATCCAGGTTATGGATGCTTTAGTACTTCAATTTTATATACAGATGAGTGTACCTGTATATTGGGGATATTCTAGATGCATTTGTTAATGTCGGTTACCAGGTGTTCACCATATGAATGATTTTTAATTCGCAGGTTATGCGTACTATTTTGTACTCGGGTTACGTGTACAATTAAATATCTGAAATCTTTTGGTCTATTAAAGTGAAGAAAATGAATGTTTATGATAAACTAATGAACTCACCAACCTTTTGGTTGACACTTGAAAGCATGTTTATTCTCAGGTATTAAAGAAATCTTCCGCCGTGCATTTGCTCATTTTAAAGATATTACTTGGAGTCATTCATGGCATTTTTCAAAAGACGTTGTGTAACGACCCTGGATTTTCCAACTTTTAATTAATAATATTTGTTATTAATGCTTGTGTTTAATGAATGTATTTTTATATACATTTACTTGTTACCGTAATTGAATTTTCATGGCCCGACTTGTCTCTGTGACACACGAACTTTTCACGAATAATATTTCGGATATTATTTGCATTCATGATTAATTATTATTAGTCATTTTTAATTAACTAAGGTTACTAGTTAATTACTTGGGCTTTTATTTGGATTATTACTTATTTGGACTTGGGCTTGTGTTAATGGACTTAGAAGACCACCCTACTTATCTTAATGGACTAATTAGCCCAACAATATGTTAATAATGTTTTAAGGCTTAACTAAGATTAATTAAGTGAAAGGAATCTAGTTACTTACACATTTACACCTTGTTCCAACACCATTTAGCTTTATTTCTTCTTCAAGCATTCACCATCTCCCACATTAGAAAGTAGATTTGGACCTTGCTTCTTTGGGGAGCCAAAACCGTCGGCCAACACAAGGTGGGAGGGAGGTTTCATTTTCAATTTTTGTATTACTTATTCACTAGTTTCATTCCATTTCTCACACACACAAATTACTACATTTTCTCTCAACTTTTTCTCTCATCTTTTCTCTTAAAATATTGTAAGTAACATGAGCTTTTCTTCCTCTTTTCTTGTCTTAAAACAAACATATCATCATCATTTGCTTGCTTTGTTACTTGATCTTTGTTGTTATTGTTTCTTTACTAGTAATTAAGAATCAAACTTTCTAGTTTGTTCTTCATTTTATCTTGTTCATACAAGAACATACAAGGACCTAAGCTTTCTAGTTATGGTTCTACACTTAATGTTTCAAAGATTTAAAGTTCATGAGTTGTAAAAACCATACTTGAATCCATGTTTGTAAACTTAAGGTTTACTTTCTTAAAGATCAAAGCCTTGGCTTGAATCTTTAAAGTATGAACAACCATGAACTTGTTACTTGTAGATTTAATTTATTTCTTCATTTTATGTACTTTAAAGTTGAAATGTTGTTAATTTGGTCAAGTATTACTAGTTAATCTTGATCTCATTTTTCTTGAACCAAAGTTAACTTTGTAAGTTCAAGAACATGGAAGTATAACTTTCTAGTTATAACTTCATATACTTATATTGGATCTAAGTTTATATAGCTTATGGTCTTCTAATTTTGTTGCAAACAAGGACTTATGAGCTTACATACACTTTACAAGATGAGAATCTAAGTTTCATAACTTATGGTTTCATTAAAGTAAAGATTCAAGTGTTATGACTTAGGATTTAACTTAGTAACTTTAGATCTAGACTTTTGGGTCTTGGATCTTCAAGATCTAACTAAGAACTATGTTCTACAACTTAAGATCTTGATTATTTAGTTTACTTTCAAGTTTGTAGCTTAATATTACTTTTAGAGTTCATGTATGTGTCGGATCTAAGATCTTGATGCAACTTTGGTTCATCAAACTACTTGCAACACTTAATTGGGTTGTGCTACTTATCTTAGACTTACACTTATGTTATGATGGTCAAAACTTGGTAAATATGATGCAAACGCATCAACGAGTTGTACACTTGAAGCTATATGCATTAAGGATGAGAACCGTGATGAGCATCGAGAACCAAGAACCCACTGGAACACTAAACCTACTGTTTTTTAGGTCTGAACAGAATACCTGGGCTACTGTAAAGTTGATTTTCAGTTATCTATGTTTGAGTAGATAATTTTTCATTTAAGACTCGTCTTAATTCGAGTTACGGTTTAGGATCTATGGCCCTCCGAACGTCACTATGTCCTTTTAAGGTTGTGCTAAAAATTCTGACCTACTCGCACTTAGACCGTCGCCACGGTCAAACGAAGACGAGTTTGCTTCTGGAATTTTTACAGAAACTAAAGGACTTATATACGGAGCCATGGCCACTGGTCTCACCTTATTTCAGTTTGTATAGAGGCCATGGCAACTGATCGAAGTTAGCCTTTGTTTCAAACCCTAGTCTTTACTTGAAACTTACTTTACACTTTTTGTTAAACGATGAATGATGATGATGATACTTAAGCCCTAATTTACAAACATTTAAACCTATTGGGACGATTTACTGACTTAGTAACTTTTGACTTAGGTTGAGGACCTTTTCGGACAACCATACTTGCTTACTTTTCCCGTGTCAACTTTACAACTACTTATCACTGTGAGTTATAGCATCCCTTTTTACTTTAACTATTTTGGGAACTGAGAATACATGGGCATTTTACATTTTACATACTAGGCACGAGTACTTAAACTTTATATATGTGTGGGTTATACAATGGCATAAACTTTCCCCTTAGCTCGGTAACGTTTAGTCATTGGTCTTTGAACCGGTGAACGCGAATCTTAGATATGGATCCATAGGGTTTGACATCCCCACTCGGGCTAGTAGCGCTAGCATTTAATGGATGTTTAATACTTCGTAAACATACGCACTCGCCAAGTGTACTTTTAGGGGGTGATAAACGTTAAGTTAGTTACCAAGTGCCCACGGTTATACATATACTTTTCATACTGTTTTGAAACGCTGTTTGAAGCACTGAAATCTCGTGGCCTACCTTACGTTACTATTATACTTAAACTATAGCTCACCAACCTTTGTGTTTACTTTTTTAAGCATGTTTTTCTCAGGTGCTTAAGGTTGCTTGCTTCCGCTGTTGTACTAGTCATGCCTTGTAGATGCCCGCTGCGTTTGTTAGAGTTGTCACCGCATGAAACATTTTATTTGCATTCAAACTATGTTACCTTTTGAAACAATGATTTATAACGACCATTGGGTCACGTACTATTACTAATTGCTTCTGTTCATTGAAGCATACTTTTGTTGTAAGATATTTGGTGTTGGTTAAGACATCACCTTTATTCATGAATGCAAACTTCTTTTGAAACCCCATATAGAATTTGACCTTGTAATGATCCTATTGTTGATGATTCGTACACGATGGTTTTGTATGGGGCATCACATTTGGTATCAGAGCATTGGTTGTAGGGAATTAGGTTGCATTAGTGAGTCTGGACTGACCCGAGTAGGATTCACTAATAGGACTAATTTACTACTTGCTAGTTTACTTGTTTGTGCGGAATTTGCTGCATGCTGCTGCTTACTTTTACTGCTATATGCCGTATGCTACTACATGACTTCACTACTGCATGCTATTATCTGTTTTCGATTGCATGATACTTGCCGTTATTGCCATGCTACTTACTGTTATACATGATTTAGACTGTCGTAGTTACTTTGCCTAATACATGCTTGCTTTATGACTTACTGACATGGAAAAAGTTATTTTTCCTTGTTCAGATGTCGGATATTCCACATGTCATCATTTTGGACAGCGACACAGATTCATCAGCCACCTCACCTGTCATCGTTGTCGATTCTCAGATCCCGTCATCGACACCTTCCAGTGATCCAGGCGCTTCGTCCTCTGGAGCTAGTAGCCATGCACCCGGCCCAGTGATTACCTCAGACGGAGCCGAGGACCCACCGGAGATTCCAGCTCCACTTGCCCCAGGACCTCCGGAGCCACAGCACCATCCCGGTGGTGGTGTGATTCCCGCGGAACTTGGGGAAGGTCCAGTCCATAATGAGCATAACCATTGGTGCCGACGCCTTCCTGATGGACTTCTCGTGCCGATCGGACCCGCCAGATACTGACAGATGATGGCCGCCCGAGGAGAGCCACCCGTGCAGCCACCCCAGCTGATCTAGACGACCGATCATCCGCCGATTCTTCGTCCAACGACTCATCCTCTAACGACTCTAGTGACGAGGATTCAGATGAGGACCCTGATGATGCACCTGTACAGCCACCCTCCACCCCGCCGAAGAAGCGGTACCGTTTCGATGGTACCGTCATTCCAGGGATTAATGGAGGTTGACCATTCGTTGACGCTCATGGTCGGCGTCGTAGGGTTACCGCCCGTAAGCGGCTTGTGCCGTATTCTGCTGATCCCTTCATCTGTAAGCCTTACCACTTTGCAACCTCTACTTCTGGAGCAGGACCATCTGCCCCACCAGCTTCACCAGCACCACCCGTACCGACTGCACCGCCTACCCCACCATCTCCCTCTGTCGAGGAACTGACGAGGGAAGTGGAGATCCTCCGTGCTCGGGTCACTAAGCTCGAGGAACAGATGTCCCACGTAATGGACATCCTACACCCACCATCACCATAGGACATTTGTATTAGATTTCATTATGTAATCTCATTTGTAGTTTTATGTTTCACTTATGTATTGTACGAACCTATGCGGATGTATGCAACTTATTATTAATGAATGGAACTTTGTATTGTTTAATTCTTGTACAGTGTTCTATTTACGTTATTGTATGATGACTTTGTGGTATCTGAATCTATTTGCGTTACTTAATTAGCATGTGTTGTGTTGATTCCATACTGGTTACCATATACTGTATTATTACTATTTGAATACCGGAATTTGACTTGAGTCAAAATTTTTGTTTAGAACATCAATGGCCAACGGAAGATCAACACCCACCACAGCCCAAATCGAGGAAATGATCAATGAATGAGTCGCCGCAGCTTTTGCGGAAATGAACCCCCAAGCTCCACCGCCACCGGTTATCCAATCCATTCGTAATGGATGCACATACAAAGAGTTTCAAAGCTGCAAGCCCCACAACTTTAGTGGAACTGAGGGACCGGTTGGTCTCACAAGATGGTTTGAGAAATTAGAATCTGTGTTTCGAGTTAGTAACTGCTCAGAGGCGAACAAAACCAAGTATGCCTCATGTACGCTGTCTGACTGCGCACTAACTTGATGGAACACTCTTGCCCAAGCAAAGGGTATTGATGAGGCGTTTGCTACCCCATGGGAGGAATTCAAAGGGGCCCTAATTGAAGAATATTGCCCTAGGACCGAGATCCAGAAAATGGAGATTGAGTTTATGCAGTTAAAGGTTGTGGGAAACGACCTCGATGGTTACAACCGTAGGTATCTAGAATTAGCCCTGATGTGTCCTACCATGGTTACCCCGAAGTTTAAGCGCATGGAAAGGTACTTGTAGGGACTTCCTAAGTCCATTAAGAGAAATGTCACCTCGTCTAAGCCAAACAATGTCCCGGAAGCAATGCGCATGGCGCATACTTTAATGAACCAAATCATCATCGATGAATTGGAAAAGGCTAAGTCCGGAGCGGGTAGTAGTGATAAGCGAAAGTGGGATAACAACAAGGGTAGAGCCTATGGTCAAAACCCAGCGAAGCGACATGAGGGTTTCAAAGGAAACAACAACGGTGGGAACCCCAACCCGAACACTGGCTCAAACCCCAACTACAAGGGTACTCTACCACAGTGCAAGAGGTGCTACAAGCACCATACCGGGTACTGTAATGTTGTTTGTGAAAAGTGCAAAAAGACCGGGCATATTGGCAGAGACTGCAAGATCACCACCATGACTGGGAAGCTGAACCCCACTGGACCGAGAAAGTGTTATGAATGCGGACAAACGGGCCACTTCAGAAATGAGTGTCCCAACAAGCGAAAGGACGGTGGACCACCGCGTGGTAGAGCTTTCAATGTAAATGCAAGGGATGCTCGTGAGAACCTCGACTTGGTGACAGGTATATTCACTATCAACAATCTATTAGCTTCTGTCCTATTTGATACTGGTGCCGATAGAAGTTATGTATGTAAACACTTTTGCGATAAGATAAATTAGTCGTTAGTTCCTTTAAAGGAGAGTATGCTTGTAGAGGTAGCCAATGGGAAACTTGAGAAAGTTGACCAAATTAGCCCAGGAGCTATTATCAATATAGCTGATGTGGATTTCGAGATTGACTTAATACCCATTAAGTTGGGAAGCTTTGATGTTATTGTCGGTATGGACTGGTTGACCAAGATAAGGACTGACGTTATCTGTGGAGATAAAGCTCTTCGTATAGCGCACGAAAATGGTGAGCCACTGATTATTTACGGAGAGAGATGTAGCTCGAGACTGAATCTCATTAGTTGCATGAAAGCGCAAAAGATCATGAAGAAAGGATGTCTTACTGTTCTAGCACATGTGAAAACCTTAGAAACCGAAGTGAAGAGCGTGGATGACGTGCGAATTGTGAACGAATTTTCTGATATGTTTCCAGAAGAATTGCCTGGATTACCGCCACTGAGAGCAGTGGAGTTTCAGATCGACTTAGTGCCAGGAGCTGCACCTGTAGCTCGCGCACCTTATCAACTCGCACCTTCCGAAATGCAAGAGTTGCAGAGCCAATTACAAGAACTGCTAGACCGTGGATTTATCTAACCAAGTTTCTCGCCTTGGGGTGCACCTGTTTTATTTGTGAAGAAGAAGGACGGATCATTCCGCATGTGTATCGAATACCGTGAACTCAACAAATTGACAATTAAGAATCGGTATCCTCTTCCCCGAATTTACGATCTTTTTTATCAACTACAAGGATCGAGCGTTTACTCTAAGATCAATTTGGGATCCAGTTATCACCAGTTGAGGGTGAAAGAGAGCGATGTGATGAAGACTGCATTCATAACTCCTTATGGTCATTATGAGTTTCTCGTGATGCCATTCGGTTTAACCAACACAACTGCCGTGTTCATGGATCTCATGAATCGTGTCTGCAAGCCATACCTGGATAAGTTCGTTATCATCTTCATAGATGATATCGTCATCTACTCCAAGAGCGAAGAAGAGCATGAGCAACATCTTCGATTAGTGCTTGAACTCTTGAGACAAGAGCAACTTTATGCGAAATTCTCCAAGTGTGAATTTTGGTTGAAGGAAGTCCAATTTCTGGGTCATGTTGTGAGCGACCAGGGTATCAAAGTTGATCTCGCCAAGATTGAAGCTATTAACAAGTGGAAAACCCCCACTACTCCGACTCACATCCACCAATTTTTAGGTCTCTCCGGTTACTACCGAAGATTTATTGAAGGTTTCTCTCTGATTGCGCGTCCTTTGACCGCGCTGACTCACAAAGGGAAGAAGTTCATTTGGGAACCCGAACAGGAATCAGCATTTCAAACCTTGAAAAAGAAGCTAACCACCGCACCTATCTTATCACTTCCTGAAGGCAGTGACGATTTTGTCGTTTATTGTGATGCTTCGAAAAGTGGTTTTGGTTGTGTACTGATGCAACTCACAAAGGTTATCGCTTACGTCTCTGGTCAACTGAAGATTCACGAACGAAACTACACTACTCACGATCTTGAACTTGGAGCCGTTGTCTTTGCGCTGAAATTGTGGAGAAACTATTTGTATGGAACGAAAAGTACTATCTTCACCGACCACAAAAGCCTCCAACACATCTTCGATCAGAAGCAACTGAATATGAAACAGTGTCGATGGGTCGAGACGCTAAACGACTATGATTGTGAACTTCGTTATCATCCTGGCAAGGCCAATGTTGTAGCTGACGCTTTGAGCCGAAAGGAGAGGATGACACCTCTTCGTGTTCGGGCACTGAGCATCACCATTCATTCGAACCTCAATATCCAGATCCGAGCAGCCCAAGATGAGGCTCTCAAGGAAGACAATATATCTCATGAACACTTGAACATTCTCGTTTCTCGATTTGAAGTTAAGGAGACTGGACTCCGATGCTATGCCGGAAGAATTTGGGTACCCCGTTATGGAGATCTACGGAACCTTATATTAGATGAAGCCTATAAGTCGAGATATTCAATTCATCCAGGAGCCGGTAAAATGTACCACGATCTTAAGGAACAGTACTGGTGGCCGAACCTTAAGAAGGATGTTGCAACTTATGTTGGGAAATATTTGACTTGTTCGAAAGTAAAGGCCGAGCATCAGAGGCCCTCTGGATTACTTCAACAACCGGAAATCCCACAATGGAAGTGGGAAAGGATAACAATGGATTTCATTACTAAGCTACCAAAGACGGTGGGCGGATACGATACCATCTGGGTTATCGTTGACCGTCTTACCAAATCTGCAAACTTCCTAGCTATGAAGGAAACGGATACGATGGAGAGACTCGCTCAACTATACATCAAAGAGGTTGTATCTCGTCATGGTGTACCTTTATCGATCATCTAAGATCACCATCCCCGTTTTGCTTCTAGATTTTGGCGTTCTTTGCCAGAAGCCTTGGGAACTCGTCTCGATATGAGTACTGCTTATCACCCACAGACCGATGGTCAGAGCAAACGCACGATTCAGACTTTGGAGGACATGTTGCGTGCATGTGTCATTGATTTTGGAAAGGCCTGGGAAAGGCATTTGCTGCTAGCCGAATTCTCTTACAACAACAGTTATCATTCGAGCATTAATGCCGCACCTTTTGAAGCGTTGTATGGTCGCAAATTCCGTTCTCCTATTTGTTGGGCCAATGTTGGTGAAAAGCAAATCACCGGACCCGAGGTAGTCCATGAAACAACGGAGAAGATTGTCCAAATTCAAGCGAGACTTAAGACGGCCCGTGATTGTCAAAAGAGTTATGCTGATCTTAAACGTAAAGACTTTGAATTCAATGTGGGTGACCGTGTGATGTTGAAGGTCGTACCTTGGAAAGGTGTGATTCGTTTTGGAAAGCGCGGAAAGTTAAATCCGCGATACATTAGTCCTTTTGAAATCTTGGAACGTGTTGGACCTGTTGCCTACCGTTTGGATCTTCCGACTCAACTGAGCTCAGTTCATCCTACTTTTCACGTATCGAATTTGAAGAAGTGTCTTGCTGAACCGGAACAAGTCATACCATTGGAGGAACTTATGATTGACGACAAACTCCACTTCGTGGAAGAGCCTGTTGAAATTATGAAACTCCACTTCGTGGAAGTATCCTCACCTTTTCCTGACTCTTCCATCTACCTCAGCTTAAAATTTCGGGACGAAATTTTCTTTAACAATTGGGTAATGTAACGACCCTGGATTTTCCAACTTTTAATTAATAATATTTATTATTAATGCTTGTGTTTAATGAATGTATTTTTATATACATTTACTTGTTACCGTAATTGAATTTTCATGGCCCGACTTGTCTCTGTGACACACGAACTTTTCACGAATAATATTTCGGATATTATTTGCATTCATGATTAATTATTATTAGTCATTTTTAATTAACTAAGATTACTAGTTAATTACTTGAGCTTTTATTTGGATTATTACTTATTTGGACTTGGGCTTGTGTTAATGGACTTAGAAGCCCACCCTACTTATCTTAATGGACTAATTAGCCCAACAATATGTTAATAATGCTTTAAGGCTTAACTAAGATTAATTAAGTGAAAGGAATCTAGTTACTTACTCATTTACACCTTGTTCCAACACCATTTAGCTTTATTTCTTCTTTAAGCATTCACCATCTCCCACATTAGAAAGTAGATTTGGACCTTGCTTCTTTAGGGAGCCAAAACCGTCGGCCAACACAAGGTGGGAGGGAGGTTTCATTTTCAATTTTTGTATTACTTATTCACTAGTTTCATTCCATTTCTCACACACACAAATTACTACATTTTCTCTCAACTTTTTCTCTCAACTTTTTCTCTCATCTTTTCTCTCAAAATATTGTAAGTAACATGAACTTTTCTTCCTCTTTTCTTGTCTTAAAACCAAATCCTAAACAAACATATCATCATCATTTGCTTGCTTTGTTACTTGATCTTTGTTGTTGTTGTTGTTTCTTTACTAGTAATTAAGAATCAAACTTTCTAGTTTGTTCTTCATTTTATCTTATTCATATAAGAACATACAAGGACCTAAGCTTTCTAGTTATGGTTCTACACTTAATGTTTCAAAGATTTAAAGGTCATGAGTTGTAAAAACCATACTTGAATCCATGTTTGTAAACTTAAGGTTTACTTTCTTAAAGATCAAAGCATTGGCTTGAATCTTTAAAGTATGAACAACCATGAACTTGTTACTTGTAGATTTAATTTATTTCTTCATTTTATGTACTTTAAAGTTGAAATGTTGTTAACTTGGTCAAGTATTACTAGTTAATCTTGATCTCATTTTTCTTAAACCAAAGTTAACTTTGTAAGTTCAAGAAAATGGAAGTATAACTTTCTAGTTATAACTTCATATACTTATGTTGGATCTAAGTTTCTATAGCTTATGGTCTTCTAATTTTGTTGCAAACAAGGACTTATGAGCTTACATACACTTTACAAGATGAGAATCTAAGTTTCATAACTTATGGTTTCATTAAAGTAAAGATTCAAGTGTTATGACTTAGGATTTAACTTAGTAACTTTAGATCTAGACTTTTGGGTCTTGGATCTTCAAGATCTAACTAAGAACTATGTTCTACAACTTAAGATCTTGATTATTTAGTTTACTTTCAAGTTTGTAGCTTAATATTACTTTTAGAGTTCATGTATGTGTCGGATCTAAGATCTTGATGTAACTTTGGTTCATCAAACAACTTACAACACTTAATTGAGTTGTGCTACTTATCTTAGACTTACACTTGTGTTATGATGGTCAAAACTTGGTAAAGATAATGCAAACACATCAACGAGTTGTACACTTGAAGCTATATGCATCAAGGATGAGAACCGTGATGAGCATCGAGCACCAAGAACCCACCAGAACACTAAACCTACTGTTTTTCGGGTCTGATCAGAATACCTGGGCTATTGTAAAGTTTATTTTCAGTTATCTCTGTTCGAGTAGATAATTTTTCGTTTAAGACTCATCTTAATTCGAGTTATGGTTTAGGATCTATTGCCCTCCGAACGTCACTATGTCCTTTTAGCGTTGTGCTGAAAATTCTGACCTACTCGCACTTAGACAGTCGCCACGGTCAAACGAAGACGAGTTTGCTTCTGGAATTTTTACAGCAACTAAAGGACTTATAAACGGATCCATGGCCACTGGTCTAACCTTATTTTAGTTTATATAGAGGCCGTGGCGACTGATCGAATTCAGCCTTTGTTTCAAACCCTAGTCTTTACTTGAAACTTACTTTACACTTTTTGTTAAATCATGAATAATGATGATACTTAAGACATAATTTACAAACATTTAAACCTATTGGGACGATTTACTGACTTAGTAACTTTTGACTTAGGTTGAGGACCTTTTTGGACAACCATACTTGCTTACTTTTCCCGTGTCAACTTTACTACTACTTATCACTGTGAGTTATAGCATCCCTTTTTACTTTAACTATTTTGGGAACTGAGAATACATGCGCATTTTACGTTTTACATACTAGGCACGAGTACTTAAACTTTATATATGTGTGGACTATACAACGGCATAAACTTTCCCCTTAGCTCGGTTACGTTTATTCATTAGTCTTTGAACCGGTGAACGCGAATCTTAGATATGGATCCATAGGTTTTGACATCCCCACTCGGGCTAGTAGCGCTAGCATTTAACGGGTGTTTAATACTTCGTAAACATACGCACTCGCCAAGTGTACTTTTAGGGGGTGATAAATGTTAAGTTAGTTACCAAGTGCCCACGGTTATACATATACTTTTCATACTGTTTTGAAACGCTGTTTGAAGCACTGAAATCTCGTGGCCTACCTTACATTACTGTTATACTTAAACTATAGCTCACCAACCTTTGTGTTGACGTTTTTAAGCATGTTTTTCTCAGGTGCTTAAGGTTGCATGCTTCCGCTGTTGTACTAGTCATGCCTTGTAGATGCCCGCTGTGTTTGTTAGAGTTGTCACCGCATTAAACATTTTATTTGCATTCAAACTATGTTACCTTTTGAAACAATGATTTGTAACGACCATTGGGTCACGTAGTATTACTAATTTCTTCTGTTCATCGAAGCATACTTTTGTTGTAAGATATTTGGTGTTGGTTAAGACATCACCTTTATTCATGAATGCAAACTTCTTTTGAAACCGCATATAGTATTTGACCTTGTAATGATCCTGTTGTTGATGATTTGTACACGATGGTTTTGTACGGGGCATCACACGTTGCATTCAAGTCATTGAGTTCAAGATTATTATTAAGTCATTTATAGATTGGGACATATTATGAAATGGTATGCATGCCTGTCAACTTTCAATGTAATGAAAGTTTGTCTTTTAAAAATGAATGCAATGTTTGTAAAATGTATCATATAGAGGTCAGAACCTCGCAATGTAAGCATATGTTATTGTATTCGTCCTTATGGATTTGGACGGGTCGTTATAGTTTTGACTATTATCAGGACATAAGTCCTTGGGCCAAACTGTTTTCGAGCGAAGCTGTTGCTAACAACCGAGTTATGAAGGATAGAGCATGAGATAGATAATCTGGTTAAAACGAGCTTCTCGTATATCAATAAATAAGATAATAAGTATTTTCCCTACCCATGTAATACATCGGAATTTCTGAATGAGTAGTGTAAAAATTTTCTTTGACTCGCTTTCTATTCCTCATGTCACAATATTGAAACTTCTTTAAGAATTACCATAATATAATCACGTTGTCCTGACGCCATTATATTTCACAAATTCATAGTTCCATTCCAATAGCACTACATGAGGTCAGGACACGCGATCAACCTCGAATTTCCACACAATTTCTCTAAAACGATTTCTTAAACAATGTGCTAAGGATATCACAAGAGACAAAAACATCAAAAGTAATGAATAAGAGTAACAATGACATAAAAATGTCTTTGAAGTATCAAGAATCTTTAAATGTCAAGAATGATGTTTTCGATTCGCAACCCAAAGCACAAAGGCACAACGACACAAAGGCACATAATATAACAAGAATGTTATATACCTAAACATAATAGCTGACATTGAAATGTCGAGCCTTTAGAAGTCAAGAATGACATCTCACGTAATATAACTCAAACGTTATATACATGACCATAACAGATGACATAGAAATGTCGAGAATTTCAGAAGTCAAGAATGACATCCCTCGATTTCACTATTCGAGGTGTATTTATAAAAGACAAACCCTCATAAGAGTTGGAAAATATGTTTAATCGGAATAGGAGTTCCTCCCGGAATCAGAAGATAGAAGAGATGTATGCATATTAACGATATACATACTTATTGGATACAAATAACCACATATAATAATACACTATAGGTCGGGCTGTAGACTAGACTCACTAATGCACCCTATTGACTCGAGTAACGACATCAATGCAGCCTAATTCCCAACAACCAGAGCTCTGATACCAACTTTAATGACCCGTCAAAGTACACTTGATGACCATCGTTATCTTGGTCCCACAGCTTGATCATAACTCTAAATGAATTTAATAAATAACCTTGCATTCTTTATTTAAAATAATTTCCTATAAAGAAAACCTACCAGAAAATGTAAGTTTAGAAAAACCATACATAAATACTTAATCAAACGTTGACCAAAACAAAGTCAACAAACACCCACAATTTAATGTATCAAAATAGAATGCAAGTTAATGTTTAACAAAAGTTGCCATTATAATTATGCAGACTCTCTAAGCACAGCAGAAGCAATCAATCATGAACCTGAGAATAAAACATGCGAGTAACTGTCAACAAAAATGTTGGGTGAATTATAGGTTTAATATTGCAAACAATATTTAATTTAAACGGTAAAAATTTATGTTTGAAAACATAAAGCCTTATTTTGGACCACAAAAATTATATGCTCGAAAACATATAAAACATTATTCCATTAACCCGTGAGCCACCTGGTAACCACTTAACCAATTCCACCCTTACCAAACACAATATACACTGAACAAGTGTATCTTCAAATAATTACGAAGTACTAATACATTCTGTCTTCAAAAATTGCTAGCGCGACTAGCACGAAATGGGGTTGTCAAACCCGATAGATCTATCCATAGGATTAGCGTTCACCAGTAGAAACCAGTGATTACAATTACCAGGATAGGGAATATTTTCGTTCAACTCACAATGAATAACTTAAACCAACTTCCACTTGTGTCCAAAAAAAAATAAAATGCATGTATTCTCATCCCAAAAGATATAAAATAGAAAAATGGGACTATAACTCACCTTAACATAAACGAAGTAATATCACAGAACGTGAACCGCAGAAAGTAAAGTGATCAAGAATGATCACAACGCTGACCTATAAATAAAGCAGGTCGATATAAATAACTAACTTAGGTCAAGTCTTAGTATGATAGCTATAGTACTTGTTGCAAGTAAACATAGAACATCACTCGATATGTTTTGGTATGATCAGGACAGCGTATAACACGTACTTTCTATTTTTAGAAAGTTTCTATTTTTAGCAGGTTTCTATTTTTGGAAAGTTTCTATTTTTGGAAAGTTTCTATTTTAGGAAAGTTTCTATTTTTAGAAAGTTTCTATCTTTGGAAAGTTTCCTTAATTAGAAAAGTCAACAAAAGTCAACTAAAAGTCAAAGTCAACCGAAAGTCAACTCAAAAGTCAACCTTGGTCAAACTTAGTCAACATTAAAATTTAAAGTGTAAATTATATTAATAATATAAGTTATAATATTATTTAAAGTAATATTTGTATAATCATGTCATATCATAAGTTTAATTGAATTAAATCGAATTATAAAGTTAATATAAGTTTAAATGATATAATAGATACTGTATAACATAAGTATTTAATTAATTAATTAAATATTAATCATATCATAAGTATTATTAATTAATAATCAATTATTAATCATAATATAAGTATCTTGAATTAATAATGAAATGTTACACATATCATAAGTATTTTAATATAACTATTAAACCATAAGTATTTAATAATAAAATTGTATTATAATTAAATAATAACTAAGTCTTATAATAAATAAATAAATAATTAACCTTTATTATAAGTCTTGATATAATAATCTCATAACATAAGTTTTATACTTATCATAAGTATTCCATTAATAAATGTATTATTAATCATAAGTTTAATTATAAGAATAATTAAATCATAATGTAATTATTAAATGATATAATAAACAAGTATTAATTAAACATAATTACTTTTATATCATAAGTAATTTAATTATAATGAAAATCATTATTTATATAACCTAAGTTAAAATTTATAACCATAGGTTTCATTAATAATCGTCGGGTCATAACTTGAGCCTCGGGTGTCGGTTTTTGACGAATCTTATATATATCCTCGTCCAAAAAACCATCCCGACACCTTATAACACTCAAGAACACCCTAAAATCAGTTCATGGGGTTGTAATGATCAGCTATGAACCAAACCATTCGTTAATCCGTTTCAAAACAAGTTTTAATCATTCTGGGTGATCCGTGGCTCGGATATTGATGACCCGAACATGAAAGTTCATTCAATCATCAACCCTAACTCAATGGAACACCCTAAAATCTTAGATTATGACCCTCAAAGTCGGACCACAACCTGATATCAAAAGTTATCAATTTCAATCTTTACAAAACCTTAAATCAAGCGTAGATTTTGATCCGTAACTCGAAACAAAACGAATCCAAAGTCTAAAATTATGTACTAAATAAGAAGAACAAATTGAGACACTTAAATTAATCAAAAACATTAGCCAAAGTTACTGATTTAACTGATATAGCTGATGTCCTAATTTTGATCAACCGAAAACATACGAAATCGAGCATTTCTAAGCAAACTAACAACACCACAATCAAATACAAGTACTATAACATTAAAATACATGTAAGATCAGTAAAAATAAATTAAAATTAAAAAGCTAGGGTTTGTGTTCATACCCAAATCAAAAAGAAGAGGCTTAAAGATCGTGAGATAAGACACTCGATTATGCAAATGATCTTGATAAATGATGAAGATTCATATGGTTAATGATGTTGGCTGATTTTTGGTGTATCGATGAGTAAAATTTCGGCCTAGGGTGAGAGAGAAGAGAGGAGGTGAAGTGATTTAGGGTTTAGAAAAAATAAAGTGTGTAAATGAAAGTGTAAAATGGACTTTATGAAAAATAATCCACAAATGAATAAGGGGAGGCCCATTTTGGCTAAAATGGACATGGGGATGGGCCCCACTTAGCCTAAACTTGATTCCATGAATTAGCTTTTGGCCCAAAAGTGCGAACGATGCCCGATTCTCGAAAACACTGCTACGCGATTAATTTTTTGAAAAAAGCACACAGACGCGGGAAAAATAAATTATAAAAATATTTTACAACTCATATGATATAGAAATATCATAAATAAAATAATTTGGATTTAAAAATCACAAAAGTCTAATCGTTGGTTTGAAAACCGAAATGATTCACCGGATAGAAATCCACGACACGTAGAAACGTACAATTTTAGATATGAATAAATATATTCATATAACTGTGACGACCCATAAATTTTTGACCAAATTTAAACTTAATATTTATATGATTTCGACACGATAAACAAAGTCTATAATGTTGAGTCTCAAAAAGTTTGAACTGTTTCATATATTCAATTGGCCTTCGACTGCTCTCGACGATTCACGAACAATTAATTGTAAATAGATATATGTGTATGTATATATAAATAATAATTCAAAATATAATTTGAAATATTATATGTTGTTGTTATTAAAAATTAATAAATTAAAAATAAAATATTATAATAATTATTATTTAAAATATATCTCTATATATAAATAAAGTATATTAAAAATAAATATTAAATGATTATAATACTCGTTTGATGTTTCGATTGATATTAAGCAAGGTAAGTTCAAACTTATGTAATTTTTAAGTAAATGGTGATTCAAAAATGAGTTAAATAAATTTTAGGCTTATTAAAAAGTATATTTAGGAGCTATTTATTAATTTTTACACTTAACATATTTTACATGGGGTTGAGAGCTAATAATTAAATTAATTTTTTATTTAAGTAATCCTGAAACAATTAATGATCAATTTTATACTATAATGACTGAAATAGATAAAGATAATTAATGTAAAAATTTGGATCTTTTCGAAAAGTTTTATTCGCCACTGATTTACAATGGAGAACGAAACACTTCCTCTTTAATAACTGTGGGCAGCATATAGCCAAAGAAATTCTTAAAACCTTACGTTTTCTAAATGGGTGTTATTATATTAGTGGTATTATTAATATATTATTACTTTATTATATTATATCATATAATATAACCGAGCTTGTAAAGAATTGGATGATTGATTGTCTCATTTCCACAAAAAGCCATATGTTTGATAGCTGTATCATAACAACTATATTCGATTATATGTAGAATAGATATGTTTGCCAGCTGTATCACTATTCTAAGTTGACAAATATTATTCACATTGTTAATATAATATATATCGACTATCTTTGCCATAAAAAACACATATTGATTATCTTTATCTCTAATACAACTCAAATATATGCTCTCATCGAGCCATGTACTTCTGCTTTTGTTTGGAAATACCTTAGCACCACCTTCCATTCAAGGTTTGTTGATTGATCGAAAACTACAACACCTTTAATCACCATGACCATTCTAAATTATTGTTACTATCTTCGGTTTACCAACACCTCCACAACACCCGGATTACTCTCCACCATACCCATCAACCACTCTCGTCCACCGTCCACCAAACCCACCACAACCGTTACCAAGAACAACCCTACACCTCTCTCTCACTCCTTGAATCTCTCTCTTTTCTTTCTATGTAATTCACGACTATCCACCACTCACTGTCGATCACTTCTTTAACCATTTTGTTATTCGAACAACTCAGCCATCACCACCTGTTAATATTACTGCCGTATATTTCCTTTTGTTGTGTTAATCAAGCAACACAAACCACTAGCAAATACCTCAACTAAACACTATAGAACCTGCAACAAAAAGCAATTGCACGAAAACCACCACCATGAAACTGTTACAGCCTTTTCAGCTTCAGGATCGAACTGTTGCAACTACTTGTTTACTTATTAATGTTAATCCTTCGAACTAGTTGCTGTCAATGACGAAGGTATGATAAGGATGATGATATTGATGATACTCATACCATACGCAAATATTAATTTATTTATACCAAGCTTTATAAAAGAAATTGTCGGTAGCTTATTTGTTTGATATTGATAATGGAATATGACTAAATAGTGATGTAGATGGTGACCATGATATTGATAGACAATCGATTATATTAAAAATGACAGGATTTAACAATATACAATTTAGACTTTAAGTGGGCTTAGACAATTATACTTATGGGCTGTAAACATTTGTGTTAGTGGGCTGCTAGAACAATGGACTTAGACTGCCATTTTAAGTGGGCTTCTGCAAATTCTTTAAGCATTATAAAATCATAACAGACGCTTGATACCTCGTTTCCTGTTTCTGGATCCTTACTCGATGACATACAGATACATATTACTTAAGGATAAACAATATTGATGATTCTGATGTTGTATTAAGATGATGATGCATGATGACAAGTTCCTACTATGATAATAATGTATACGATGATGACTATGAACGATTTATAGGATGAAGAGGATAAACGATAACGTTATGTGTTGATAATGAGGATTATAATCATATGACGATGGTGAAGAGTAGAAGATGATACATGATATGATATTGTAGGATGAAATGATGTTATGATGGAAATGATGATCATGACATAAGTATGTTGATGATGATAAAGCGTAATGATCATGAGGTGATTGAAATTAGGATCGAATTGATTATATGATTAGAGTATGATGATCAAGTTTATATTGATATTAAGATGGTGATAATAATAAAGATAATTAGATAATAACTTAAAATAGAAAATAAGAAATGGAGCAGTGGTTAAGGAAGTTTTCGGGTTAGCGGGACGTCGCGGGTTCAAACCGCGACTTGGGCATTTTTTTATGGCTACTTCTTTGAGGTAGTATTACTATTACCATTATTATTATTATTGTTATTATTACTAATATTATATCTTTTATTATTATTTATTATTATCATTATTAGAAAAATTATATTTTTTATTAAAATTATTATTATTATCATTATCATTATCACTAAGAGTATCATTATTTTAAATTTATCATTTTTATTAGTATTATTTTTATCACTGTTATTATTAGTATAATTAATTAATATATCAAATAAAGATTTTCTAAATAAAAATATATTTATACACATAACATAACATAACTATATTGATATTTTTATAATAAATACTAATTATTTATCTAGAGTATATAAAATAAATATAGCTAATTAAGTTATTAGTGAAACCTATAAATTACTAAAATAACAATTAATAATAATATATATAAATTTGTTCGATTATGATTATATGTGTTAATATATATAATTGATATAGGTTCGTGAATCTGAGATCAACCCTGCATTGTTCAGTGTCGTCATATGTATTTTTACTACAAAATACAGTATTGTGAGTTTCATTTGCTCCATTTTTAAATGCTTTTGCAATATATTTTTGGGACTGAGAATACATGCGCTGCTTTTATAAATGTTTGACGAAATAGACACAAGTACTTAAAAACATTCTACGATTGAGTTATGAGTACACTGGATATCATCCCTTTATAGTCTAGTAATCTAAGAATTAGGGAACTGAACCCCTAATTGACGTGAATCCTAAAGATAGATCTATGGGCACTCACAAGCCCCAGTCAGAGAATTTGAACTGCTTTAGTACTTCGAAATAGGTATACAACCGCCAGCTTTAAAAGATATGATCTGTTTGTGAGGTGTACACAACCATCATATTTAAAAGAGTGGCCTGTTTGTATGCTTTTGCATGACTGTGCGGAATGCCGGTATGCGGGGGATATTCTATATGTATCTTGTAAAGGTCGATTACCAGGTGTTTATATATCGTATGAATGATTTTCCAGCAGTGAGCAGACCTGCACAGATTGTTTTCGAAATATGAGTATCTTGTGGTCTATTATATTATTGGAAATGATTGTTTTTGATAAACTAATGAACTCACCAACCTTTTGGTTGACACTTTAAAGCATTTTTATTCTCTGGTATGAAAGAAATCTTCCACTGTGCATTTGCTCACTTTAGAGATATTACTTGGAGTCATTCATGACATATTTCAAAAGACGTTGCATTCGAGTCGTTGAGTTCATCAAGATTATTATTAAGTCAATTATAGTTGGATATATTATGAAATGGTATGCATGCCTGTCAACTTTAGATGTGATGAACGTTTGTCTTTTAAAAATGAATGCAATGTTTGTAAAATGTATCATATAGAGGTCAAGTACCTCGTGATGTAACCAAATGTAATGTATTCGTCCTTATGGATTAGGACGGGTCGCGACATGTGGTATCAGAGCGGTGGTCTTAGTGAACCAGGTCTTGCATTAGTGTGTCTAACTGATAGTTGTTTAGATGCATTAGTGGGTCTGGACTTCGACCGTGTCTGCATGTCAAAAGTTTTGCTTATCATTTTGTGTCGAATATTAGCTGCTTATCATTCTTAGTCTAGACACATCTTACTACATTGATTGCATGAATAGTGTATAGATAAAATTCATATCTTAGCGTATCTGCTAATTCATATCTTAGCGTATCTGTTACTGTAAACTTTGCCTAGGATATTCCGTAAATTCCTTTGTAATCTACAAAATCTTTTGTTCTATATAAATATTCTATGTAATTAGAATATCATCTTGGATAGCCGGAAATCATTTCATATCAAAAAAATCCTTTATTCAATCGTACGAAATGGAAATCGCCACTAGTTCAAGTCTCTCGGATTCCGATATGGAGTTTCACTCGAGCTCCGAAAGCAGCGTCACCAGAATGAATTAACCAAATCAGCTATCCCCAATTCATCTGATGGGTTTGTAGTCGACTTAACCGATGGAGACAAGAACAAGGCGATCGTTTCCACCCACCAACCTGCACTCTTGGCGATGAACCTGAAGCACTTACCGGTGAACCCATTCGAAACACCATTTTCACGATCATTTCTAGAGTATCTCGCCACGATTATATACTATCTAAAATTCTAAACCTTATTCATCCGCTCATTCCGACCGACAATCATCCCGGAATAATAAAAGAAGTTAACGAACTTCGCGCTCGAGTAATCAATTTGGAGAATATGGTGCACAATTTACCAACTTCAGCAGCATCACCGGCATCAACAGTACCACCAACATCAACACCAGTACCACCAACAACCCAAGTTTCAACATCACATGCCTCAACATCTCATTCTGTACCTCGAACTTAATCATCGTTCTATGAATCGTTCTACATTATCTTTGTTCTGCATAACGATTAAGTAATCTCTAAAGTTTTAGAGATTATTTATTCTAGTTCCAACAGAAAAATCAAATGAGATTAGTATCATATTAACTCATTAAATCTATATTACATCTGAAGAAAATATATATGTAAGTATATTTTCATAAAGATTGTAATTAAAAATTCTTTCGTACAAACTGTTAATGGTGAAAATATTTTAACGGGTAGGTAATACCCGAGGAATATTTAGATTTCACATTAATAAGTTACACTGTACAATCTTCGAATGTGATTCAACAGTCATTTACTATCTTAATTACATCCACAAGATATACTAATCCGTTCACCACAAGATAACCATTTTCATTCAATTTCATATTTGGATTTTGACCTATCAGAATCCAACAAGTGGCATAATGAAGAAAACATTTGACAAAATAAAATTTGTTAGAAACAGACAAATTAACTATGAGAAATTTTGTTAAGAAACCACGCTAACAAAATCCTAGCTAACTGTTACTAGCTAACTGTTAATTCCTTATTACATTTATTTATCGCAATTTTAATTCTCGTAATTTTATTTATCGTCATTTAATTTCTGTTATTTATTTTACGCACTTTATTTATCGTCATTTAATTACTGTTATTTATTTTACGCACTTTAAATATCGGGACACGTATACAAGGTTTTGACATATCATATCGACGCATCTATATATATTATTCGGAATAACCATAGACACTCTATATGTGGTTAATGATACGCATACCCGATTGGCTCGTGTTGCGCATCACACTTGCAACGTGCGCATACCCTCCGCGCTTCTGCACTCTTGGCGCAAGTAAAAGTGCGCTATGTGCGCCAACTAGATGATGGCGCGAGGGAAGAATGTGACGTGTCCTATACTTGTCACGAACTCTGTACGAAAGGCCGACGGGCAGGAAAAAAGGTAGTAGTACTGTTCCCTGGTCCCTTCCATGAGGTTACCAGGCAGTATAGGCGAAAAAGTAACGTAGAACACGTGGCTCCAATGAACGAACAGCACTGTAGCTATAAATAACGGACTCGAATCACAAGGCAGGGGGCTGGTTCTTTTCAGAAAATTACACACATACAATTTTAGTGTATTCGTACGGATCAGTCGCGCTGTCTATACAGCGCCACTCTTACCCGCGCTACCGGACTTATATGTGACGACCCGAAAATTTCCGACCAAGTTTAAACTTAATCTTTATATAATTCTGACTTGATAAACAATGAATTTTAATAAATCTTAAACCTCCGAAAATAGTTTTACACAAGCTTTTTGAAATGTCCCATTCATATTGATTATAAACGTTCCATATTAATTGATTTCGTTGCAAGGTTTTGACATCTATATGAGACGTTTTTCAAAGACTGCATTCATTTTTAAAACAACCATAACCTTTATTTTATCAATAAAGGTTTTAAAAACATTACGTAGATTATCAAATAATGATAATCTAAAATATATTGTTTACACACGACCATTACATAATGGTTTACAATAGAAATATATTACATCGACATATGATTCTTGAATGCAGTTTTTACACAATATCATACAAACATGGACTCCAAATCTTGTCCTTATTTTAGTATGCAACAGTGGAAGCTCTTAGTATTCACCTGAGAATAAACATTCTTTAAACGTCAACAAAAATGTTGGTGAGTTATAGGTTGAACCTATATATATCAAATCGTAACAATAGACCACAAGATTTCATATTTCAATACACATCCCATACATAGAGATAAAAATCATTCATATAGTGAACACCTGGTAACCGACATTAACAAGATTCATATATAAGAATATCCCCATCATTCCGGGATACCCTTCGGATATGATATAAATTTCGAAGTACTAAAGCATCCGGTACTTTGGATGGGGTTTGTTAGGCCCAATAGATCTATCTTTAGGATTCGCGTCAATTAGGGTGTCTGTTCCCTAATTCTTAGATTACCAGACTTAATAAAAAGGGGCATATTCGATTTCGATAATTCAACCATAGAATGTAGTTTCACGTACTTATGTCTATTTTGTAAATCATTTATAAAACCTGCATTTATTCTCATCCCAAAAATATTAGATTTTAAAAGTGGGACTATAACTCACTTTCACAGATATTTCCATCCTCGGAAATAAGACTTGGCCACGGATCGATTCACGAACCTATACAAATATGTACATATATATCAAAGTATGATCAAAATATAATTACAACCATTTTTATTATGTTTTAAAGATTTGAGGGTATTAAGTCAGCTGTCCTCGTTAGTAACCTACAATTAGTTGTCCACAGTTAGATGTACAGAAATAAATCAATATATATTATCTTGAATCAATCCACGACCCATTGTATACACATCTCAGGCTAAATCACAACTCAAAGTATATATATTTTTGGAATCAACCTCAACCCTGTATAGCTAACTCCAACATTACTGCATATAGAGTGTCTATGGTTGTTCCAAATAATATATATACATGGGTTGATATGATATGTCAAAACATTTGCATACGTGTCTATGGTATCCCAAGATTACATAATATATTAGAATACATGTATAATACAATATAAGTTAGCTAGGATATGATTTGTATAGATTTGTTAAACATTTCCCGTAGCTAAAAAGATCAAAAATATCCAATCTTGTTTTACCCATAACTTCTTCATTTTAAATCCATTTTGAGTGAATCAAATTGCTATGGTTTCATATTGAACTCTAATTTAAGAATCCAAACAGAAAAAGTATAGGTTTATGGTCGAAAATTTAAGTTACATGTCAATTACTAAAGAGGTAGTCATTTCCGTCGAAAGAACGACATCTTGATGACCATTTTGAAAAACATACTTTCACTTTGAGTTTAACCAAGATTTTTGGATATAGTTTCATGTTCATATGAAAAATCATTTTTCCAGAAGAACAACTTTTAAATCAAAGTTTATCATAGTTTTTAATTATCCAAACCAAAACAGCTCCCGGTTTCACTACGACGGCGTATATCCGATTTTATGGTGTTCATCGTGTTTCCTGGTTTTAAATCATTAAGTTAGCATATCATATAGATATAGAACATGTGTTTATTTGATTTTAAAAGTCAAGTTAAAAGGATTAACTTTTGTTTGCGAACAAGTTTAGAATTAACTAAACTATGTTCTAGTGATTACAAGTTTAAACCTTCGAATAAGATAGCTTTATATGTATGAATCGAATGATGTTATGAACATCATTACTACCTTAAAGCAGAATCATGAGAAAAATGGATCTAGCTTCAAAGGATCCTTGGATGGCTTGAAAGTTCTTGAAGCAGAATCATGACACGAAAACAGTTCAAGTAAGATTTTCACTCGAAATAAGATTGTTATAGTTGTAGAAATTGAATCAAAGTTTGAATATGAATATTACCTTGAATTAGAAAGATAACCTACTGTAAATAACAAAGGTTCCTTGATCTTAGATGATTACTTGGAATGGATTAGAAAGCTTGGAAGTAGACTTGCAAACTTGGAAGTATTCATAATTTTTATGAAACTATACTTATGGAATTTATGAAGAACACTTAGAACTTGAAGATGGACCTTGAGAAAGATCAATTAGATGAAGAAAATTGAAGAATGAAAGTGTTTGTAGGTGTTTTTGATCGTTGGTATATGGATTAGATATAAAGGATATGTAATTTTATTTTCATGTAAATAAGTCATGAATGATTACTAATATTTTTGTAATTTTATGAGATATTTCATGCTAGTTGCCAAATTATGGTTCCCACATGTGTTAGGTGACTCACATGGGCTACTAAGAGCTGATCATTGGAGTGTATATACCAATAGTACATACATCTAAAAGCTTTGTATTGTGCGAGTACGAATACGGGTGCATACGAGTAGAATTGTTGATGAAACTGAACGAGGATGTAATTGTAAGCATTTTTGTTAAGTAGAATTACTTTTATATGTGTCTTGAAGTCTTTCAAAAGTGTAAGAATATATATCAAAACACAACATGTATATACATTCTAATGGAGTCGTTAAGTCTTCGTTTGTCGTTACATGTAAGTGTTGTTTTGAAACCTTTAAGTTAACGATCTCAATTAATGTTGTTAACCCAATGTTTATTATATCAAATGAGATGTTAAATTATTATATTATCATGATATTATTATGTATGAATATCTCTTAATATGATATATACATTAAAATATCGTTACAACGATAATCTTTACATATAAGTCTCGTTTCGTAATTCTTGAGTTAGTAGTCTTGTTTTTACATATGTAGTTCATTGTTAACATACTTAATGATATATTTAAATATCATTTTATCATGTTAAATATAGTGTATCAATATCTTAATATGATACATATATATTTAGTAGACGTTATCATAACGATAATCGTTATATATATCATTTCGAGTTTCTTAACTTAGTAATCTCATTTCTTATGTATATCACACATTGTTAATATACTTAGTGAGATACTTACTCATCATAATCTCATGTCAACCATATATATATATATATATATATATATATATATATATATATATATATATATATATATATATATATATATATATATATATATATATATATGTCTATATATATACCACAACATGTAGTTTTTACAATTTTGTAACGTTCGTGAATCGCCGGTCAACTTGCGTGATCAATTGTATATATGAAACTTATTTCTTTTAATCAAGTCTTAACAAGTTTGATTGCTTAACACGTTGGAAACATTTAGTCATGTAAATATCAATCTCAATTAATATATATAAACATGGAAAAGTTCGGGTCACTACACTTTTGGTCACCCTTTTATTCCGACGATTCACGAACGTCATAACTTGATTTAATTGTTTACTTGTTTAATTATTGTGCATATATATGGATTTATATATATTTAACTTGAAAATATGATAATTAAATATCTCATTAAGTATATTAACAAAGTATTATATATATATATATATATATATATATACTACTAATTTAAAGAGTTTTCAAACAATATATATATTACTATTTAAACGACATAATTAACTTATGTTAAAATGTATTTACATATAATGTATTACGAGCGTAAATACATCCTTACAAGTATTGAATATACTTTATAATATACCAATACATATAAAGGATAACTATACTCGTATTTCCGTTCAATTTCCTCAAAGAATTCTACTCGCATTCATACGGTATTTTTACCCGTATTATACACAGCTTCTAGAAGTATTTACTATTGGTATATACCAATAGAAATCTGCAATTATTTGTGTAATATGTCATCCATAACCTAATCAATTTAATATCTCATGCATGACTTAGTACAATTTAACTTATCTTAGATATTTTCACTAAAAGTCAAAATTATAAGCTTATAAATAAGGACCATTTTAACTCATTTTTACTCCACATTTTCTTAAACTAAAAACACACACTTGAATGCTCTCATATCATACTTTAATCTCAACAACTTTACTCTTCATAATCAAGGTAAAATACTTCTCAAAATCCTTGTTCAATTTCTTGTATAGTTGCTATCTTATTATACTTATAAAACTTGTAAAAACAAGAACTTGTTTTGGTGAACACCAAGCTTGTTTGAAAAACTAATCTAATCTTTCTAACTTAACTCTAATAACACTTATTTATATGTATTATGATGTTATATTAAGTTAATATAATAACTTATAACTTGTACATATGAAGAACACCTTGAAACTTAACATATATCATTTAATCTCCATTCGGTAAAAAGCGGGCTGTTTTAGGTTGGGAATTAAAAACCTATCTGAGGCTAAGACTTTTGAAATATGTTAATATGTGTAAATAAGACCTCTAGTATTTTTTTCATGATTTTAGACAAAGTGGAAGTATTTATCAAAAATCATATATTGGGTAGATGCCGGGATTTTTTCAAATCAGTCCACCAACACAAAAAGAGGGTAAAGCTCTAAAAATTACTACTTGGGATGAACTTTTTGAATTGGTTTTGTAAAATTTACTTCTTAATGAATCCATAGCAATTTTATTCACTTTAAACGGAGTTGTAATGAATATTTGGCGAACAAAACAAAATCTACTAAAATTAACGTTGTATGGAAGAAATTTATATTATAAAAACTATATTAACCATATCCTTGTTAACTTTTCCTATATCCTATATATATTTGGATATGTTATCAGTAGTATAATAAAATATTATAATCTTGGTTAATTCTGTGATTGTATATATGTATAATAATATTCTTGGTACGTCCTAACACAATAAGTATATAATACATTTTGATAAATCCTAAGACAATACGTACACAATACGTCTTAGTTAATTCTAAGACAATATATATACAATATGTCTCTGGGTTGATGCAAAGACAATACGTATACAATACGTTGTGGGGTAATTCTAAGATTATATATATATATATATATATATATATATATATATATATATATATATATATATATATATATATATATATATATATATATATATATATATATATATATATACTGATTATTGGACTGTTGGACTTTTCGGACTATTTTGGACTACTAACAAAGGACTACTAACAATGGACTACTAACATAAAATGTTAAAAATTATTATATAAGTATTCTATGAACTTGCTTTATTTTATTCATATGTCGTATTATTATCTGAATCGTTATTATTGTTATAGGTTCGTGAATCCAAGGATGACGGTCATATTTTTAATAAGTTGAAAACTTATTATTAATATACTTTTACTACTGTGAGTATATATTCTCATTTTTAAACTCTAAAAATATTTTGGGATGAGAATACATGCATTTTATGTTTTACGCCATGGACACAAGTACTTAAAATATATTCTACGTTGAGTTGTACCACCTTGCATATCTTCCCTAATAGCTTGGTAACTAATATTTACATGTTGTAAGAACATGTAAGTGCGAATCCTATTGATAGATCTATCGAGTTTGACAACCCCAACCGGGCTAGTCGCTCTAGTATCATAAACGGTTGCATAGTACTTCATCTTTACTACACTTGGTACAGTGTAGGGAGATTTCATAATAAAGGGAATATGCTACATTTATGGTTAAGTATGGTTACCGAAGCGCTCAATAACTTATAGAATACTTTTATATACTTGCGAGTGTACATATATTTATAACTATGAAATCTTGTGGTCTATATTTATATCGATGCTAAACCTATATATCTCACCAACTTTTGTGTTGACTGTTTAAGCATGTTTATTCTCAGGTCCTTAAGAAAGTCTTCCGCTGTTGCATTATCTGAGCAAGCTATGCATGGAGTCTCATGCTTTTGTTTAAATGAAGTGTTGCATTCAATAAAACATTTGTCATGTATTATATTCGACTGTTATGTCATGTGTGTAGTATTTGGTAACCGATGGTTCATGGGGATTATTTCTTAAATAATCGGCCACTTGTTTAAAACATGCATTATGTATAATAATGGTGTGCTTTTTATGAAACGAATGCAATATTTTTCTAAAACGTCATATAGAGGTCAAATACCTCGCTATGAGACAAATGAATAATGTATTGCGTTTATAGTAATATGGACGGGTCATTTCAGTTGGTATCAGAGCGGCGGTCTTAGCGAATCAGGTCTTGCATTAGTGTGTCTAACTGATAGTTGTTAGGATGCATTAGTAAGTCTGGACTTCGGCCATGTCTACATGTTAAAAGTTTTGCTTATCATTTCTTGTCGAAAATTACCTGTTTATCATCTTAAGTCTAGACGCGTCTTACTGCAATTATTGCATAGATAGTGTATAGACAAATATTCATATCTTATCATATCTCTCACGGTAGACTTTGCCTGACATTTTCCGAAGATTCCTCCGTTAATTATGGAATTTTGGTATTATATATACATATATGTATCGAAGAATACCAAACAAAATCCTATAATCTATTTTCTATCGAAAATCCTTTACCTAACCGTGTAAGATGAATTCTGCAACTAGTTCAAGTTCCTCGGATTCCGATATGGAGTTCCACTCTAGCTCCGAAAGCAGTGTAACCGGAATGGATCAACCAATCAGCCATCATCAATTCTGGATGAATTGAGGATGGGTTCGTAGTCGACTTAATCAATGGAGGCAAGAAGAAGGTGATCCTTTCCATCAACCGAATTTACCTCTTGGCGATGAACCTGAAGCACTTACCGGTGAACCAGTCTGAAACACCATTTTCTCTCTCATTTCCAGAGTATCTCGTCACGATTATATACTATCTCACATTCTAGATCTTATTTATCCGCTCGTCCACACCGACAATCATCCCGGTGTAATAGAAGAAGTCAAAGAGCTTCGTGCTCGGGTAGTGGCTTTGAAAAATATGGTGCAAAGGTTACAAGCACCAGCAGCATCACCGGCATCAACAGTACCACCATCATCAACACCAACAGTACCACTACCACCAACAGCAATATCCGCATCCCACACCTCGACATCATAATCTGTACCTCGAGCATCAACGTCATACGCCCTGTAGATACCAAGGAATACCAACAATAACAAACGATGAAGTATTGATTCATAACTTCATTGAAGAAATACTTTGCGGCAATTATGTAATCTCCAAAGTCTTAGAGAATATTTATTCTAATTCTGACCATAAATCAGATGAGTGAACGGAAACGGTAGAGTAGAAACCCTGACAGGAATAGTGCGCGATTTACAAGCTAGACTTGTTATACAAGCAGCATCGACAGTACTGTCAGCATCGTCAACACCAGCAACACCTATAACATCACAATCTCCGCCAGTTCCATAATCACCACGGACATCATCACGAATCAACAACAATTATATCATATCAATGAGTTATGAAGTACTAACTCATTCCCTCTAAAGAATTTATATGTATATATTATATATATAAATTTTGAAACCATAATTAATCTTTTCGTACTAAGCTATTACATGTGAATCTTAACTGGTAGATACTACTCGGTTAATTCATGTTAGTAATATGCTATGATGTACATCCTTCGTTACGATTTGACAATCTTTAACTATAATCTCTGCTTTAACTTAATAGATTCCATGTCATAATAAACCAAGTGTATTATTCAAATATATATTTGATTTTACACTTTCCTTTTCGATGTATTCGAAACTTTCTAGGAATCATTATTCGTGCCTTGTGAAGTTCACAAGAATTTCACGAGCACCAATATCATTCACCGAGGAAATATCAATAAAAATGAATAATGAAGTATTGATTCATAATTTCATTTACGTTGAAGAAATAATCCGCGAAGATTACGAAATTTCTAAGTTTTAGAGATTATTCATTTCAAATTCCAGCCAAAAATCAAATGAGTTAATTTAATATTAACTCATTAACTATGTATTACATCTGAAGGAAATATACATATATTTTTATAAAGACTGTAATGAAAATTCTCTTGTACAAAATATTATTTGTGACACTTTTAACGGGTAGGTAATACCCGAGAGATATATGAATTCACCATTAATATGTTACATTCTTCGATTCTGATTCAGAAAATCATTAACTATACTCACTACTTTCACAACAATATACATTCTTTCATAAAAATCCGAAACAATCATTTTCATCCAAATTCAATTACATATTCTGATTTTGATAGATCAAAATCCAAGTCAAGATTTAACAGGAGACATCACTCTTAAATCCCTACATCGTTCAAAGTTATACTTTGACTTCAAAACTGTGATAGTACATAACTTCTATTCATAAAACCCAGAAAAATATTCGTATCATTCAAAATTCTAGAACATCATAGGTATATGGATAATTACTATCTGCATTCAAACCCTTCATGATTCTTGAAAACACCTCAATTAAGAAACAATCGAGAGGATGATCCAACCATACGTTACCTACAAAAAGAAATACTTATGCATATAGTCATACATCTGGAAAACTCCTGGAACCTAAGTAGAAGTTTAACACGCATCTGGGTCAGATATTTTGGCATTTATTACCAAAAATAAATTTTCAATCCCTTTTCAAAGTAGCCAGTTTGGTCACAGCTCCAGCAAATCAACTTCAATTTTTCATTCGAATAAGCCTTATTATAACGATTACCTCTTCATCATTGTTATCGGGGAACCTTTTATATCTCGCCACATTAGCAGTAAACTTACCAACAACTTCATTGATCTTTGACCTTCCGAAAAATCATTATACTCATTGAAACTTTATCAAGTACTCATCTACAACTTGTAACAATAAACTACTGAGAATTAGCAATCAGTATTTTGAATTACGCAGCAATTTTACGCCAACAGTTATATATACATATAACGTCTTCCTCCAAGACTTACAGACTTTGAATGTGAAGTTTCTGAAAAAACACCCTAAACTGTGAACTAGTTCTCCGAATTTTGGAAAAATGCTGATGAAGCAGCAAAAACTGTAAACGACCTTAACAGTCAAAAGTTTGATGATAAAGAATAGTATGTTGGCAAAGCTCAGAAAAAGAGAAGGTTTGAAACTGAAAAACGGATTGAGCAAACTATGAAGGAGGCTGTGGATAAATCACAAAGATGAAATCTACCTTCAAAGAATCCAAATGATTCAGTGTCTGCTGAAATCCTTAGCAAATACCTTGCTCCTTACTCTAAAACCCTTGCGGACAATATTCTTCATCATCCTCTTATCTTAAATATTCTAAGATATCATCGTATCTTCCATTATAAATAACCTTCATATTTCTGAAGATATTTTCATAACCATTCTTATCTGAAATCATTTATTCCTTCGCGTTATCTGTATCACATCATAAAGAAAACTGTTTTAGTTTCTAAATATCTGAAACATCTGAGTGTAAAGTATGAATGTTTTTGAAGTAATGTTGAGAACTGAAGCATGAGTTAGTATAATATAATGACACTTGATCAACGTGATTATATTACAGTAGGTCATGCTAAGTTTCTAAATGGAATGTAATGATTCACAGACCATAACGTCATCATGTGCCATGTTACATGACTCTTACATTCAATCTAATCTCTAAACATATCAAGAACATATTATATTGATAGTTCTATCTTTTCCTTTGGATTCTGGTAATTTCACAAGTCAAATTGTGCTATTACAATTTCTCTCTTAGAGCATTAGCTATGTTCATTCCGAATTTCATATCTATGAATTCTAGACCATTATTCGCTTGACTTGATGTCGGGAAAAGAAGACGGAAGCATGAAACTCCAAAATATAAGGAAAAATATAAGCACGAAGACAATGCAGAAATTACAAACCGTGTATATCGATGCGTATAGCAATATAAAGACACGGGAAAACTAAGGACACTATAAACCTAAGAGCATAGTAGAAATTAATGGGTTCTTCCGGTGGAAGATGAAAAGAAGAATGGCAGATGTGATAGTCAAGAATATATCAAGAATTAAAACTAGATGGAGCATATTGACGAATGTTTTGGAAGCACGAAGAAAGGAAGAAAGTATAAAAGATGGGAGATGTGGAAATAAGGAAATGTAGGAGGTTGATTTATAGTAAAATGTCCGACAGAGAAATCGAGACAGATTATTGCACTAAATCGAAGAGGATCATAATTTCCTTAATCGCCGAAGAATCAAATCTTATATAGATTACAAAGATTTTATTTAATCTGGAGATCAACCGTGATGATGTCAAAAGATAAGATGAATCCCTATTTTCTCATTTCACTCTTTTACGATAGCTTCACTCATACGTTTCGAGTAATCGAATTATTTTATCCATATTTTTCAATCATGATAAAACCCTATGAATCAACTTATATTCATCATAATAACATTCTTATTGTTAGCCATGACGACCTCGATCAAATTTCGGGACGAAATTTCTTTAACGGGTAGGTACTGTGAAGACCCGGAAATTTCCGACCAAATTTAAACTTAATCTTTATATAATTCCGACTTGATAACCAATGAATTTTAATAAATCTTGAACCTCCAAAAAGAGTTTTACACAAGCTTTTGGTCACCCTTTTATTCCGACGATTCAAGAACGTCATAACTTGATTTAATTGTTTAATTGTTTAATTATTGTGTATATCTATGGATTTATATATATTTAACTTGAAAATATGATAATTAAATATCTCATTAAGTATATTAACAAAGTATAATATATATATATATATATATATATATATATATATATATATATATATATATATATATATATATTTTCATACTACTAATTTAAAGAGTTTTCAAACAATATATATATTATTATTTAAATGACGTAATTAACTTATGTTAAAATGTATTTACATATAATGTATTACGAGTGTAAATACATCCTTACAAGTATTGAATACACTTTATAATATACCAATACATATAAAGGATAGCTATACTCATATTTCCATTCAATTTCCTCAAAGAATTCTACTCGCATTCATACGGTATTTTTACCTGTATTATACACAACTTCTAGAAGTATTTACTATTGGTATATACCAATAGAAATCTGCAATTATTTGTGTAATATGTCATCCATAACCTAATCAATTTAATATGTCATGCATGACTTAATACAATTTAACTTATCTTAGATATTTTCACTAAAAGCTAAAATTATAAGCTTATAAATAAGGACCATTTTAACTCATTTTTACTCCACATTTTCTTAAACTAAAAACACACACTTGAATGCTCTCATATCATACTTTAATCTCAGCAACTTTCCTCTTCATAATCAAGGTAAAATACTTCTCAAAATCCTTGTTCAATTTCTTGTATAGTTGCTATCTTATTATACTTATAAAACTTGTAAAAACTAGAACTTGTTTTGGTGAACACCAAGCTTGTTTGAAAAACTAATCGAATCTTTCTAACTTAACTCTAATAACACTTATTTATATGTATTATGATGTTATATTAAGTTAATATAAGAACTTATAACTTGTACATATGAAGAACACCTTGAAACTTAACATATATCCTTTAATCTCCATTCGGTAAAAAGCGGGCTGTTTTGGGTTAGGAATTAAAAACCTATCTTAAACTTTGAGTTCGAGGCTAAGACTTTGGAAATATGTTAATATATGTAAATAAGACTTCCAGTATTTTTTTCAAGATTTTAGACAAAGTGGAAGTATTTTATCAAAAATCATATATTGGGTGGATGCCGGGATTTTTCCAAATCTTTCCATCGACACAAAAAGAGGGTAACGCTCTAAAAATTACTACTTGGGATGAACTTTTAGAATTGGTTTTGTAAAATTTACTTCTTAATGAATCCATAGCAATTTTATTCACTTTAAACGGAGTTGTAATGAATATTTGGCGAGCAAAACAAAATCTGCTAAAATTAACGTTGTATGGACGAAATTTATATTATAAAAACTATATTAACCATATCCTTGTTAACTTTTCCTATATCCTATATATATTTGGATATGTTATCAGTAGTATAATAAAATATTATAATCTTGGTTAATTCTGTGATTGTATATATGTATAATAATATTCTTGGTACGTCCTAACACAATAAGTATACAATACGTTTTGATAAATCCTAAGACAATACATACACAATACGTCTTAGTTAATTCTAAGATAATACGTATACAATACGTCTCTGGGTTGATGCAAAGACAATACGTATACAATACATCGTGGGGTAATTCTAAGATTATATATATATATATATATATATATATATATATATATATATGTATATATATAAAAGACAATACGTATACAATACGTCGTGGGGTAATTCTAAGATTATATATATATATATATATATATATATATATATATATATATATATATATATATATATATATATATATATATATATATATATATATATATATATATATATACCGATTATTGGACTGTTGGACTTTTCGGACTATTTTGGACTACTGACAAAGGACTACTAACAATGGACTACTAACATAAAATGTTAAAAATTATTATATAAGTATTCTATGAACTTGCTTTATTTTATTCATATGTCGTATTATTATCTGAATCGTTATTATTGTTATACGTTCGTGAATCCAAGGACGACGGTCATATTTTTAATAAGTTGAAAACTTATTATTAATATACTTTTACTACTATGAGTATATAGTCCCATTTTTAAACTCTAAAAATATTTTGGGATGAGAATACATGCATTTTATGTTTTACGCCATGGACACAAGTACTTAAAATATATTCTACGTTGAGTTGTACCACCTTGCATATCTTCCCTAATAGCTTGGTAACTAATATTTACATGTTGTAAGAACATATAAGCGCGAATCCTATTGATAGATCTATCGGGTTTGACAACCCCAACCGGGCTAGTCGCTGTAGTATCGTAAACGGTTGCATAGTACTTAGTCTTTACTACACTTGGTACAGTGTAGGGAGATTTCATAATAAAGGGAATATGCTACATTTATGGTTAAGTATGGTTACCGAAGCGCTCAACAACTTATAGAATACTTTTATACACTTGCGAGTGTGCATATATTTATAACTATGAAATCTTGTGGTCTATATTTATATCGATGCTAAACCTATATATCTCACCAACCTTTGTGTTGACTGTTTAAGCATGTTTATTCTCAGGTCCTTAAGAAAGTCTTCCGCTGTTGCATTATCTGAGCAAGTTGTGCATGGAGTCTCATGCTTTTGTTTAAATGAAGTGTTGCATTCAATAAAACCTTTGTCATGTATTATATTCGACAGTTATGTCATGTGTGTAGTATTTGGTAACCGATGTATCATGGGGATTATTTCTTAAATAATCGCCCACTTGTTTAAAACATGCATTATGTATAATAATGGTGTGCTTTTTATTAAACGAATGAAATATTTTTCTAAAACGTCATATAGAGGTCAAATATGAAATGTCCCGTTCTTATTGATTAAAAACGTTCCATATTAATTGATTTCGTTGCGAGGTTTTGACCTCTATATGAGACGTTTTTCAAAGACTGCATTCATTTTTAAAACAAACCATAACCTTTATTTCATAAATAAAGGTTTAAAAAGCTTTACGTAGATTATCAAATAATGATAATCTAAAATATCCTGTTTACACACGACCATTACATAATGGTTTACAATACAAATATGTTACATCGAAATCAGTTTCTTGAATGCAGTTTTTACACAATATCATACAAACATGGACTCCAAATCTTGTCCTTATTTTAGTATGCAACAGCGGAAGCTCTTAATATTCACCTGAGAATAAACATGCTTTAAACGTCAACAAAAATGTTGGTGAGTTATAGGTTTAACCTATATATATCAAATCGTAACAATAGACCACAAGATTTCATATTTCAATACACATCCCATACATAGAGATAAAAATCATTCATATGGTGAACACCTGGTAACCGACAATAACAAGATGCATATATAAGAATATCCCCATCATTCCGGGACACCCTTCGGATATGATATAAATTTCGAAGTACTAAAGCATCCGGTACTTTGGATGGGGTTTGTTAGGCCCAATAGATCTATCTTTAGGATTCGCGTCAATTAGGGTGTCTGTTCCCTAATTCTTAGATTACCAGACTTAATAAAAAGGGGCATATTCGATTTCGATAATTCAACCATAGAATGTAGTTTCACGTACTTGTGTCTATTTTGTAAATCATTTATAAAACCTGCATGTATTCTCATCCCAAAAATACTAGATTTTAAAAGTGGGACTATAACTCACTTTCACGGATTTTTACTTCGTCGGGAAGTAAGACTTGGCCACTGGTTGATTCACGAACCTATAACAATATATACATATATATCAAAGTATGTTCAAAATATATTTACAACACTTTTAATATATTTTGATGTTTTAAGTTTATTAAGTCAGCTGTCCTCGTTAGTAACCTACAACTAGTTGTCCACAGTTAGATGTACAGAAATAAATCGATAAATATTATCTTGAATCAATCCACGACCCAGTGTATACGTATCTCAGTATTGATCACAACTCAAACTATATATATTTTGGAATCAACCTCAACCCTGTATAGCTAACTCCAACATTCACATATAGAGTGTCTATGGTTGTTCCGAAATATATATAGATGTGTCGACATGATAGGTCGAAACATTGTATACGTGTCTATGGTATCTCAAGATTACATAATATACAATACAAGTTGATTAAGTTATGGTTGGAATAGATTTGTTACCAATTTTCACGTAGCTAAAATGAGAAAAATTATCCAATCTTGTTTTACCCATAACTTCTTCATTTTAAATCCGTTTTGAGTGAATCAAATTGCTATGGTTTCATATTGAACTATATTTTATGAATCTAAACAGAAAAAGTATAGGTTTATAGTCGGAAAAATAAGTTACAAGTCGTTTTTGTAAAGGTAGTCATTTCAGTCGAAAGAACGACGTCTAGATGACCATTTTAGAAAACATACTTCCACTTTGAGTTTAACCATAATTTTTGGATATAGTTTCATGTTCATAATAAAAATCATTTTCTCAGAATAACAACTTTAAAATCAAAGTTTATCATAGTTTTTAATTAACTAACCCAAAACAGCCCGCGGTGTTACTACGACGGCGTAAATTCGGTTTTACGGTATTTTTCGTGTTTCCAGGTTTTAAATCATTAATTTAGCATATCATATAGATATATAACATGTGTGTAGTTAATTTTAAAAGTCAAGTTAGAAGGATTAACTTTTGTTTGCGAACAAGTTTAGAATTAACTAAACTATGTTCTAGTGATTACGAGTTTAAACCTTCGAATAAGATAGCTTTATATGTATGAATCGAATGATGTTATGAACATCATTACTACCTTAAGTTCCTTGGATAAACCTACTGGAAAAGAGAAAAATGGATCTAGCTTCAACGGATCCTTGGATGGCTCGAAGTTCTTGAAGCAGAATCATGACACGGAAACAAGTTCAAGTATGATCATCACTTGAAATAAGATTGTTATAGTTATAGAAATTGAACCAAAGTTTGAATATGATTATTACCTTGTATTAGAATGATATCCTACTGTAAGAAACAAAGATTTCTTGAGGTTGGATGATCACCTTACAAGATTGGAAGTGAGCTAGCAAACTTGAAAGTATTCTTGATTTTATGTAACTAGAACTTTTAGAATTTATGAAGAACACTTAGAACTTGAAGATAGAACTTGAGAGAGATCAATTAGATGAAGAAAATTGAAGAATGAAAGTGTTTGTAGGTGTTTTTGGTCGTTGGTGTATGGATTAGATATAAAGGATATGTAATTTTGTTTTCATGTAAATAAGTCATGAATGATTACTCATATTTTTGTAATTTTATGAGATATTTCATGCTAGTTGCCAAATGATGGTTCCCACATGTGTTAGGTGACTCACATGGGCTGCTAAGAGCTGATCATTGGAGTGTATATACCAATAGTACATACATCTAAAAGCTGTGTATTGTACGAGTACGAATACGGGTGCATACGAGTAGAATTGTTGATGAAACTGAACGAGGATGTAATTGTAAGCATTTTTGTTAAGTAGAAGTATTTTGATAAGTGTCTTGAAGTCTTTCAAAAGTGTATGAATACATATTAAAACACTACATGTAACATTTTAACTGAGTCGTTAAGTCATCGTTAGTCGTTACATGTAAATGTTGTTTTGAAACCTTTAGGTTAACGATCTTGTTAAATGTTGTTAACCCAATGTTTATAATATCAAAAGAGATTTTAAATTATTATATTATCATGATATTATGATGTACAAATATCTCTTAATATGATATATATACATTAAATGTCGTTACAACGATAATCATTACATATATGTCTCGTTTCAAAATCATTAAGTTAGTAGTCTTGTTTTTACATATGTAGTTCATTGTTAATATACTTAATGATATGTTTACTTATCATAATATCATGTTAACTATATATATAACCATATATATATCATCATATAGTTTTTACAAGTTTTAACGTTCGTGAATCACCGGTCAACTTGGGTAGTCAATTGTCTATATGAAACCTATTTCAATTAATCAAGTCTTAACAAGTTTGATTGCTTAATATGTTGGAAACATTTAATCATGTAAATATCAATCTCAATTAATATATATAAATATGGAAAAGTTCGGGTCACTACAGTACCTACCCGTTAAATAAATTTCGTCCCGAAATTTTAAGCTGTTGAAGGTGTTGACGAATCTTCTGGAAAGAGATGCGGGTATTTCTTCTTCATCTGATCTTCACGCTCCCAGGTGAACTCGGGTCCTCTACGAGCATTCCATCGAACCTTAACAATTGGTATCTTATTTTGCTTAAGTCTTTTAACCTCACGATCCATTATTTCGACGGGTTCTTCGATGAATTGAAGTTTTTCGTTGATTTGGATTTCATCTAACGGAATTGTGAGATCTTCTTTAGCAAAACATTTCTTCAAATTCGAGACGTGGAAAGTGTTATGTACAGCCGCGAGTTGTTGAGGTAACTCAAGTCGGTAAGCTACTGGTCCGACACGATCAATAATCTTGAATGGTCCAATATACCTTGGATTTAATTTCCCTCGTTTACCAAATCGAACAACGCCTTTCCAAGGTGCAACTTTAAGCATGACCATCTCTCCAATTTCAAATTCTATATCTTTTCTTTTAATGTCAGCGTAGCACTTTTGTCGACTTTGGGCAGTTTTCAACCGTTGTTGAATTTGGATGATCTTCTCGGTAGTTTCTTGTATAATCTCCGGACCCGTAATCTGTCTATCCCCCACTTCACTCCAACAAATCGGAGACCTGCACTTTCTACCATAAAGTGCTTCAAACGGCGCCATCTCAATGCTTGAATGGTAGCTGTTGTTGTAGGAAAATTCTGCTAACGGTAGATGTCGATCCCAACTGTTTCCGAAATCAATAACACATGCTCGTAGCATGTCTTCAAGCGTTTGTATCGTCCTTTCGCTCTGCCCATCGGTTTGTGGATGATAGGCAGTACTCATGTCTAGACGAGTTCCTAATGCTTGCTGTAATGTCTGCCAGAATCTTGAAATAAATCTGCCATCCCTATCAGAGATAATAGAGATTGGTATTCCATGTCTGGAGACGACTTCCTTCAAATACAGTCGTGCTAACTTCTCCATCTTGTCATCTTCTCTTATTGGCAGGAAGTGTGCTGATTTGGTGAGACGATCAACTATTACCCAAATAGTATCAAAACCACTTGCAGTCCTTGGCAATTTAGTGATGAAATCCATGGTAATGTTTTCCCATTTCCATTCCGGGATTTCGGGTTGTTGAAGTAGACCTGATGGTTTCTGATGCTCAGCTTTGACCTTAGAACACGTCAAACATTCTCCTACATATTTAGCAACATCGGCTTTCATACCCGGCCACCAAAAATGTTTCTTGAGATCCTTGTACATCTTCCCCGTTCCAGGATGTATTGAGTATCTGGTTTTATGAGCTTCTCTAAGTACCATTTCTCTCATATCTCCAAATTTTGGTACCCAAATCCTTTCATCCCTATACCGGGTTCCGTCTTCCCGAATATTAAGATGCTTCTCCGATCCATTGGGTATTTCATCCTTTAAATTTCCCACTTTTAAAACTCCTTGTTGCGCCTCCTTTATTTGAGTAGTAATGTTATTATGAATCATTATATTCATAGATTTTACTCGAATGGGTTCTCTGTCCTTCCTGCTCAAGGCATCGGCTACCACATTTGCCTTCCCCGGGTGGTAACGAATCTCAAAGTCGTAATCATTCAATAATTCAATCCACCTACGCTGCCTCATATTCAGTTGTTTCTGATTAAATATGTGTTGAAGACTTTTGTGGTCGGTATATATAATACTTTTGACCCCATATAAGTAGTGCCTCCAAGTCTTTAATGCAAAAACAACCGCGCCTAATTCCAAATCATGCGTCGTATAATTTTGTTCGTGAATCTTCAATTGTCTAGACGCATAAGCAATCACCTTCGTTTGTTGCATTAATACACAACCGAGACCTTGCTTTGATGCATCACAATAAATCACAAAATCATCATTCCCTTCAGGCAATGACAATATAGGTGCCGTAGTTAGCTTTTTCTTCAATAACTGAAACGCTTTCTCTTGTTCATCATTCCATTCAAATTTCTTCCCTTTATGCGTTAATGCAGTCAAGGGTTTTGCTATTCTGGAAAAGTCTTGGATGAACCTTCTGTAGTAACCAGCTAGTCCTAAAAACTGGCGTATGTGTTTCGGAGTTTTCGGGGTTTCCCACTTTTCAACAGTTTCTATCTTTGCCGGATCCACCTTAATACCTTCTTTGTTCACTATGTGACCGAGGAATTGAACTTCTTCCAACCAAAATGCACACTTTGAAAACTTAGCGTACAATTCTTCCTTCCTCAATACTTCTAACACCTTTCTCAAATGTTCACCGTGTTCTTGGTCATTCTTTGAGTAAATAAGTATGTCATCAATGAAAACAATGACAAACTTGTCAAGGTATGGTCCACACACTCGGTTCATAAGGTCCATGAACACAGCTGGTGCATTAGTTAAACCAAACGGCATGACCATAAACTCGTAATGACTGTAACGTGTTCTGAAAGCAGTCTTTGGAATATCATCTTCTTTCACCCGCATTTGATGATACCCGGAACGTAAGTCAATCTTTGAATAAACAGACGAGCCTTGTAGTTGATCAAATAAGTCGTCGATTCTTGGTAGTGGGTAGCGGTTCTTGATGGTAAGTTTGTTCAACTCTCGGTAGTCGATACACAACCTGAATGTACCATCTTTCTTCTTGACAAACAAAACAGGAGCTCCCCACGGTGATGTGCTTGGTCGAATGAAACCACGCTATAAAAGTTCTTGTAATTGGCTTTGCAGTTCTTTCATCTCGCTGGGTGCGAGTCTGTAAGGAGCACGAGCTATTGGTGCAGCTCCTGGTACAAGATCTATTTGAAATTCAACGGATCGATGTGGGGGTAATCCCGGTAATTCTTTCGGAAATACATCGGGAAATTCTTTTGCAATGGGAACATCATTGATGCTCTTTTCTTCAGTTTGTACTTTCTCGACGTGTGCTAGAACAGCATAGCAACCTTTTCTTATTAGTTTTTGTGCCTTCAAATTACTAATAAGATGTAGCTTCGTGTTGCCCTTTTCTCCGTACACCATTAAGGGTTTTCCTTTTTCTCGTATAATGCGAATTGCATTTTTGTAACAAACGATCTCCGCTTTCACTTCTTTCAACCAGTCCATACCGATTATCACATCAAAACTCCCTAACTCTACTGGTATCAAATCAATCTTAAATGTTTCGCTAACCAGTTTAATTTCTCGATTCCGACATATATTATCTGCTGAAATTAATTTACCATTTGCTAATTCGAGTAAAAATTTACTATCCAAAGGCGTCAATGGACAACTTAATTTAGCACAAAAATCTCTACTCATATAGCTTCTATCCGCACCCGAATCAAATAAAACGTAAGCAGATTTATTGTCAATAAGAAACGTACCCGTAACAAGCTCCGGGTCTTCCTGTGCCTCTACCGCATTAATATTGAAAACTCTTCCACGGCCTTATCCATTCGTGTTCTCCTGGTTCGGGCAATTTCTAATAATGTGGCCTGGTTTTCCACATTTATAACAAACTACATTGGCATAACTTGCTCCGACACTACTTGCTCCGCCATTACTCGTTCCGACACCATTTGTTCCTTTCGTTCTATTAACCCCTGGTCCGTAGACCTCACACTTCGCCGCGCTATGACCATTTCTTTTACACTTGTTGCAAAATTTGGTGCAGAACCCCGAGTGATTCTTTTCACACCTTTGGCATAGCTGCTTCTGATTGTTGTTGTTGTTGCAGTTATTATTGTTGTTGGGATGATTGTTGTAGTTGCTGTTGTTGTTGTTGTTGTTGTTGTTGGGCCGTTTGTTGTAGTTGCGATTGATGTTGCGATTGTTGGGATAATTGTTGCGATTATTGTTGTAATTGCTGTTGTTGTTGTATTGGTGATTCTTATCACCGTTTTCCTCCCACTTTCTTTTGACTTGCTTCACATTGGCCTCTTCAGCAGTCTGTTCTTTAATTCTTTCTTCAATCTGGTTCACTAGTTTGTGAGCCATTCTACATGCCTGTTGTATGGAGGCGGGCTCGTGTGAACTTATATCTTCTTGGATTCTTTCCGGTAATCCTTTCACAAACGCGTCGATCTTCTCTTCTTCATCTTCGAATGCTCCCGGACACAATAGGCACAATTCTGTGAATCGTCTTTCGTACGTGGTAATATCAAATCCTTGGGTTCGTAACCCTCTAAGTTCTGTCTTGAGCTTATTGACCTCGGTTCTGGGACGGTACTTCTCGTTCATCAAGTGCTTGAATGCTGACCACGGTAGTGCGTACGCATCATCTTGTCCCACTTGCTCTAGATAGGTATTCCACCATGTTAACGCAGAACCTGTGAAGGTATGCGTAGCGTACTTCACTTTGTCCTCTTCAGTACACTTACTTATGGCAAACACCGATTCAACCTTCTCGGTCCACCGTTTCAATCCGATCGGTCCTTCGGTTCCATCAAATTCCAAAGGTTTGTAGGCAGTGAATTCTTTGTAGGTGCATCCTACACGATTTCCTGTACTGCTAGATCCAAGGTTATTGTTGGTATGTAGCGCAGCCTGTACTGCGGCTATGTTTGAAGCTAGAAAAGTACGGAATTCCTCTTCATTCATATTCACGGTGTGTCGAGTAGTCGGTGCCATTTCCTTCAAAATAGTTAAATGGAACAAGTTAATCATACAGAATATTAAGAGTAGTTAATAGTATTTCGTAGCATAATATGAACTCATTTATAAAAGCTTTTTCTTCATATTAGCATTTTATAAGTTTAAATTCAGGTAGTACCTACCCGTTAAGTTCATACTTAGTAGCTAATATACAAATTCAACTACTACAATTCTATATGAAAAACTGATTATAATAATATTTCGCGTTCAAACTTTTATACAATATTTTACAAACTTACAATACCGCTTATTTTACATAAAGCATGAAATATAGCACACAATAACTTTGATACAAGATAGTTGTGAAGATAATTCTAGCTAGTACACAAGTCGTTGAGCAAAGGCAATAAAGACACGTAATTCATACGTCCAGAAACAAGTCATGCATTCTGGTTTTACTAGGACTACTTCCCATCCTTGGTCTTGTGGAACATAACCGTTATGGCCGTTGATAAGACAACGTGTTGTAACGTCGTCAAAGGGACGAGGGTTACGTAATGACCAACAGTCTCGTAATAACCTAAAAACCTCATTTCTTATCCCAATTACCGACTCCGTTACTTGTGGGAACATTTTGTTTAATAGTTGTAGCCCGATGTTCTTGTTCTCACTTTGGTGAGAAGCGAACATTACTAACCCGTAAGCATAACATGCTTCTTTATGTTGCATGTTAGCCGCTTTTTCTAAATCACGAAGTCCTATATTCGGATATACTGAGTCAAAATAATTTCTTAACCCGTTGCGTAAAATAGCATTTGGGTTCCCCGCAATATATGCGTCAAAGTAAACACATCGTAACTTATGGATTTCCCAATGTGATATCCCCCATCTTCCGAACGAAAGCCTTTTATAAACCAAGGCATTCTTGGAACGTTCTTCGAATGTCTTACAAACTGATCTCGCCTTAAATAGTTGTGCCGAGGAATTCTGACCGACTCTAGACAAGATTTCATCAATCATGTCTCCGGGTAGGTCTCTTAAAATATTGGGTTGTCTATCCATTTTGTGTTTTTATACTGTAAAATAGACAAGAGTTAGATTCATAAAAAAAATACTTATTAATACAAGCAATTTTTACATATATCATAAAGCATAAGCACACTATATTACATATATTACACCACACGAATATAACTATCTTATTCCGACTCGCTCGTTTCTTCTTGTTCGATTTTGGTTCGTTTTGCCAAGTTTCTAGGGATATATGATGTTCCCCTAATACGAGCCGTTATTTTCCACATTGGTTTAGAAAAACCTGGTGGTTTAGAGGTTCCCGGGTCATTGTTACAACTTAAGGACTTCGGGGGTTGACGATACATATAAAGTTCATCGGGGTTAGAATTAGATTTCTCTATTTTTATGCCCTTTCCCTTATTATTTTCTTTTGCCTTTTTAAATTCAGTTGGGGTAATTTCTATAACATCATCGGAATTCTCGTCGGAATCCGATTCATCGTAGAATTGATAATCCTCCCAATATTTTGCTTCCTTGGCGGAAACACCATTGACCATAATTAGCCTTGGTCGGTTGGTTGAGGATTTTCTTTTACTTAACCGTTTTATTATTTCCCCCACCGGTTCTATTTCTTCATCCGGTTCCGATTCTTCTTTCGGTTCCGATTCTTCTTCTGGTTCCGACTCTTCTTCCGGTTCCTCTTCGGGAACTTGTGAATCAGTCCATGAATCATTCCAATTTACATTTGACTCTTCATTATTATTAGGTGAGTCAATGGGACTTGTTCTAGAGGTAGACATCTATCACATAATATCAAACGCGTTAAGAGATTAATATATCACATAATATTCACAGGTTAAAAATATATAGTTTCCAACAAAATTTGTTAAGCAATCATTTTTTTTTCAAGTAAACACGGTCGAAGTCCAGACTCACTAATGCATCCTAACAAACTCGATAAGACACACTAATGCAAAATTCTGGTTCTCTAAGACCAACGCTCTGATACCAACTGAAATGTCCCGTTCTTATTGATTAAAAACGTTCCATATTAATTGATTTCGTTGCGAGGTTTTGACCTCTATATGAGACGTTTTTCAAAGACTGCATTCATTTTTAAAACAAACCATAACCTTTATTTCATAAATAAAGGTTTAAAAAGCTTTACGTAGATTATCAAATAATGATAATCTAAAATATTCTGTTTACACACGACCATTACATAATGGTTTACAATGCAAATATGTTACATCGAAATCAGTTTCTTGAATGCAGTTTTTACACAATATCATACAAACATGGACTCCAAATCTTGTCCTTATTTTAGTATGCAACAGCGGAAGCTCTTAATATTCACCTGAGAATAAACATGCTTTAAACGTCAACAAAAATGTTGGTGAGTTATAGGTTTAACCTATATATATCAAATCGTAACAATAGACCACAAGATTTCATATTTCAATACACATCCCATACATAGAGATAAAAATCATTCATATGGTGAACACCTGGTAACCGACAATAACAAGATGCATATATAAGAATATCCCCATCATTCCGGGACACCCTTCGGATATGATATAAATTTCGAAGTACTAAAGCATCCGGTACTTTGGATGGGGTTTGTTAGGCCCAATAGATCTATCTTTAGGATTCGCGTCAATTAGGGTGTCTGTTCCCTAATTCTTAGATTACCAGACTTAATAAAAAGGGGCATATTCGATTTCGATAATTCAACCATAGAATGTAGTTTCACGTACTTGTGTCTATTTTGTAAATCATTTATAAAACCTGCATGTATTCTCATCCCAAAAATATTAGATTTTAAAAGTGGGACTATAACTCACTTTCACGGATTTTTACTTCGTCGGGAAGTAAGACTTGGCCACTGGTTGATTCACGAACCTATAACAATATATACATATATATCAAAGTATGTTCAAAATATATTTACAACACTTTTAATATATTTTGATGTTTTAAGTTTATTAAGTCAGCTGTCCTCGTTAGTAACCTACAACTAGTTGTCCACAGTTAGATGTACAGAAATAAATCGATAAATATTATCTTGAATCAATCCACGACCCAGTGTATACGTATCTCAGTATTGATCACAACTCAAACTATATATATTTTGGAATTAACCTCAACCCTGTATAGCTAACTCCAACATTCACATATAGAGTGTCTATGGTTGTTCCGAAATATATATAGATGTGTCGACATGATAGGTCGAAACATTGTATACGTGTCTATGGTATCTCAAGATTACATAATATACAATACAAGTTGATTAAGTTATGGTTGGAATAGATTTGTTACCAATTTTCACGTAGCTAAAATGAGAAAAATTATCCAATCTTGTTTTACCCATAACTTCTTCATTTTAAATCCGTTTTGAGTGAATCAAATTGCTATGGTTTCATATTGAACTCTATTTTATGAATCTAAACAGAAAAAGTATAGGTTTATAGTCGGAAAAATAAGTTACAAGTCGTTTTTGTAAAGGTAGTCATTTCAGTCGAAAGAACGACGTCTAGATGACCATTTTAGAAAACATACTTCCACTTTGAGTTTAACCATAATTTTTGGATATAGTTTCATGTTCATAATAAAAATCATTTTCTCAGAATAACAACTTTAAAATCAAAGTTTATCATAGTTTTTAATTAACTAACCCAAAACAGCCCGCGGTGTTACTACGACGGCGTAAATTCGGTTTTACGGTATTTTTCGTGTTTCCAGGTTTTAAATCATTAAGTTAGCATATCATATAGATATATAACATGTGTGTAGTTAATTTTAAAAGTCAAGTTAGAAGGATTAACTTTTGTTTGCGAACAAGTTTAGAATTAACTAAACTATGTTCTAGTGATTACGAGTTTAAACCTTCGAATAAGATAGCTTTATATGTATGAATCGAATGATGTTATGAACATCATTACTACCTTAAGTTCCTTGGATAAACCTACTGGAAAAGAGAAAAATGGATCTAGCTTCAACGGATCCTTGGATGGCTCGAAGTTCTTGAAGCAGAATCATGACACGAAAACAAGTTCAAGTATGATCATCACTTGAAATAAGATTGTTATAGTTATAGAAATTGAACCAAAGTTTGAATATGATTATTACCTTGTATTAGAATGATATCCTACTGTAAGAAACAAAGATTTCTTGAGGTTGGATGATCACCTTACAAGATTGGAAGTGAGCTAGCAAACTTGAAAGTATTCTTGATTTTATGTAACTAGAACTTTTGGAATTTATGAAGAACACTTAGAACTTGAAGATAGAACTTGAGAGAGATCAATTAGATGAAGAAAATTGAAGAATGAAAGTGTTTGTAGGTGTTTTTGGTCGTTGGTGTATGGATTAGATATAAAGGATATGTAATTTTGTTTTCATGTAAATAAGTCATGAATGATTACTCATATTTTTGTAATTTTATGAGATATTTCATGCTAGTTGCCAAATGATGGTTCCCACATGTGTTAGGTGACTCACATGGGCTGCTAAGAGCTGATCATTGGAGTGTATATACCAATAGTACATACATCTAAAAGCTGTGTATTGTACGAGTACGAATACGGGTGCATACGAGTAGAATTGTTGATGAAACTGAACGAGGATGTAATTGTAAGCATTTTTGTTAAGTTGAAGTATTTTGATAAGTGTCTTGAAGTCTTTCAAAAGTGTATGAATACATATTAAAACACTACATGTAACATTTTAACTGAGTCGTTAAGTCATCGTTAGTCGTTACATGTAAATGTTGTTTTGAAACCTTTAGGTTAACGATCTTGTTAAATGTTGTTAACCCAATGTTTATAATATCAAAAGAGATTTTAAATTATTATATTATAATGATATTATGATGTACAAATATCTCTTAATATGATATGTATACATTAAATGTCATTACAACGATAATCATTACATATATGTCTCGTTTCAAAATCATTAAGTTAGTAGTCTTGTTTTTACATATGTAGTTCATTGTTAATATACTTAATGATATGTTTACTTATCATAATATCATGTTAACTATATATATAACCATATATATATCATCATATAGTTTTTACAAGTTTTAACGTTCGTGAATCACCGGTCAACTTGGGTAGTCAATTGTCTATATGAAACCTATTTCAATTAATCAAGTCTTAACAAGTTTGATTGCTTAATATGTTGGAAACATTTAATCATGTAAATATCAATCTCAATTAATATATATAAATATGGAAAAGTTCGGGTCACTACAAAATACCTCGCTATGGGACCAATGAATAACGTACTACATTTATAGTAATATGGATAGGTCGTTTCATTATAGAACTTCAATAGACATCCTTGATATATAGGTAACGTTCCTCGAACATAAATCCTACCCTATTGCGCGGGCCATCAAGGGCCGGACTACCCGCTGATGGTGGGTCTAATGTTTAACCACCCCTGTTGAGATCATCATCTCGCAAGGGGTTATTCACGGTACTCCGGACCGGAGAGTTAAACTCAATTGACCCTTAAATCCCCCCTTATCGATGTCAAGCATGGACCGAACCTGACCCGAATATTCTATGCTTGATCATTTGGCGCCATCCGTGGGACATACAAGTTAAAAGGTTTTAATTTGATCTTTTTTCTATATGTCCACTTCTCATTTATTTTTTCTATACCGGCACCTGTCGCGAAAAAATAAGTGCATTCAATGGCCAAATGCCTACCGTAGCAAGGAACGAAGCGCAAAGCCAGCGCCGCCGGAGGCTCGGTACAAATGGAGATATCATTTCCCGCCATACAGGCATTCAACACTTCCTGTGCACCAATTGTAGTGCAGGGATACCTTCCAGAGTCAGGGCACGGCGTCAAGCGCCTTCACATTGACAACGGTAGTAGTGTCGATATCATGTACGAGCATTGCTTCCAACAGCTACCCACAATAGTGAGGCAAACTATTAAACCTCCGACTACAGCCTTGTCCGGATTTTTCGGAGAGTCAGCGTGGCCCATCGGAATCTTGGATTTAAAGCTAGAACTGAGAGACAGCAGGGATAAATCAAAGAGGCACACCGAGAGCATAGAGTTTTGCATTGTACGCTCGTACTCTAGGTACAACGCTATACTGGGAAGGAATTCTATTCAGAAATTTGGCGATATACCATCCACAATTCATGGGATGGACCTATTCCTGACGGATCAAGGAGTTGCCACACTTGAGTCAATGCCACTGGACACTTTGTGCGCATCCGTTAATGATAAGGGTATCGCTACTCCCGAAGAAAAAGGCGCGAATGAATGGTGGGTTATAGTCAATCCCGAGTATCCGGAACAGAAGGTAAAAATAGGGGGAAGCCTCACACAGGAGACTAAGGAAAAGCTGAGGAATATCCTCATCGCTAACTCCGATGTGTTTTGTGGGCGCGATGTTGACATGACTGGAGTACCATGAGAGATAGCGTAGTATCACCTCCGCGCCAGCATCAATTTGACCCTAATCAAACAAAAGAAGCGGCCAATGGACCTAGAAAGAAGCGAATAGCTGCGCAGAGAAGTGGATAAGCTGGTTAAAGCCAACATACTGCGCAAAGTAAACTATCAGACATGGGTAGTCAATCCTGTGCTGGTAGCCAAGTCGGATGGAACATGGCCACTTTACATTGATTTCAAAGACATCAACAAAGCTTGCCCTAAAGATAACTATCCTTTGCCAGAAATTGACTGGAAGGTAGAGTCGCTTGCTGGTTTGAGGTTTAAGTGCTTCCTAGATGCCTACAAAGGATATCATCAAATACAAATGGCGGAAGAGGATGAAGAGAAAACAACGTTCCACACAGACCAAGGGATCTACTGTTACACCAAGATGCCCTTTGGATTGAAGAATGCGGGCGCTACATATCAACGCACTATCGATACAGCATTCGCTAAGCAGATAGGGCGCAACCTTGAGGCATATGTCGACGACCTCGTCATTAGGAGCAACACCGAGGAACAGTTGTTGGCCGACATACTTGAAATGTTTAACACACTACGAAGCATCAACATGAAGCTCAAGCCGGCCAAGTGCAGCTTTGGAGAAGAAGAAGGGAACTATTTGGGGCACATTGTGACTCCGCTCGGAATCAAGGCTAACCCAAAGAATATAGAGGCGATTGAAAAAATGCCCTCCCCTAAAACAAAGAAGCAAGTTCAAAGCCTCAGCGGGAAGTTAGCCGCATTAACGCGATTCTTGTCCAAGGCCGCTGAAAGATCACTACTGTTTTTTAACACTTTGAAGGACTGCACTAAGAAGTCGAATTTTAAGTGGACTGACGAGGCAGAAAAGACGTTCCAGGAGATGAAGGCGCTCCTCAAAGACCTCCCGACGCTAACAGCACCGATTGCAGGCGAAACTCTGATACTTTATCTTGTGGTATCTAGGGAGGCTGTTAGTTCCGTTTTAGTTGCTGAACGAGGGGGCGCCCAGATGCCAATTTACTTCGTCAGCAAAGCGCTGTCAAGAAGCGAACGGAATTATCGCCCCATCGAAAAACTTGTGTACGCACTTGTCATCACCGCTCGACGCTTGCACAGGTACTTCCAAGCGCATCCGATAACAGTACTCACTAATCAATCTATTCGGCAGTTACTCTACAAGCCCGAGATATCAGGAAGGCTGACCAAATGGGCCATAGAGCTAGGTGAACATGAGATCTCATACTGCGCTAGAAACGCTATCAAGGGGCAAGTGATGGCTGACTATTTAGCCGAAACGGCCGCCGACATGCCGGCAATTGACGACCCTGAGCAACTTCCCACGCCACCTTTCGAACTGTGGGAGCTCTATACCGACGGCACGGCAAGCTCTGAAGGTGTCGGCGCGGGATTAATCCTCAACGGCCCGCATCAAGAAGAGCATACATATGTGCTACGATTTAACTTCAAGGTGACAAACAATGAGGCAGAGTATGAAGCGCTGCTAGCAGGAATGCGCATAGCCCAAGAGCTTGGAATCAAAAAGCTGCAAGCTTATGTGGATTCACAGCTTGTCGCCAATCAGATAAACGGAACCTTTGACGCCAACGACAAATCCATGCAATCATACCTGGCTCTGGTTCATTCTCTCACCGACACATTTGTCGGCTTCAGAATCAACCAAATTCCAAGGAGCCAGAACAAGCAGGCAGATGTGCTCAGCAAATTGGCAGCCCTCACCTTCAATCACCTCGGAAAGAAAATATTAGTAGAGAAAACCTTCACGAAGTCCACAGAACCCGAAACAACAATCGCATCTGTTGAAGAAGAAGAAGCGACCTGGATGACAGATATCATAGAATTCATGTGAACCGGATCTTTGCCTGAGGGAGAGAAGGAAGCGATGAAGATCAGGGTGAAGGCACCAAACTACGAGTTGCGAGGGGAAATTTTATATCGAAAGTCCTATTTAGGTGCGTCTCTACACTGCGTGGGACCTAAAGAGGCTGCCATGATCATTGATGAGGTTCACAAGGGATCCTGCGGTTTACACTCCGGGTGGAGGATAATAACTGAGTGTATTAAGCAGCTAGGGTATTATTGGCCTCGAATGTACGCAGACATGGTTGAAAGGGTCAGAGTTTTCCAGGAATGTCAGTTGCACGCGCCCGTCAGCAGAGCGCCTCAACATCCCATGATACCTATTGTATTACCGTGGCCATTTTATAAATGGGCCATTGACATAGTGGGACCTTTCCTGAAGGGCGCAGGAAATGCCGAATACCTAGTGGTAGACATCGACTTCTTCACCAAGTGGGTGGAAGCAAAGCCATTGCGCACTATTACCAGTAGGCAAGTTAGAGATTTCTTCTGGGAGAGCATTGTGTGTAGGTTTGGCGCGCCTAATGAGATTTTTAGCGATAATGGCACATAATTTGAAGGTAATCCCTTCCATAGCTGGTGCCAAGATCTAAATATCAAGCAGCGCTTCACCTCTGTTGCGCACCCTCAGGCCAATGGTCAATGTGAGGTCACCAACAGAGATATTGTGCACGCCATCAAGGCAAGATTAGTGATGAAGCGCAGCAGATGGGTAGATGAGTTACCCAAAGTCCTATGGGCGCACAGAATGACGCACAAGAACAGCACAGGAGAGACACCATTCAGTCTGGTGTACGGCTCAGAGGTGATAATCCCAGCGGAAATTACAGTTCCAACAGAAAGAATCTTGTCATACAGCGGATGCGCGAACGAGGAGAGATTGCACACTAACCTGAACTACGCAGAAGAACGCAGAGAGATGGCGACCATCAGAGAAGCCGCCAACAAGCAGCACATTGCCAAGTACTACGATAAGCACGTAAGGGTAAGAACGTACAAGGTGGGAGACCTTATGTGGCGCGACAACCAAGCGAGCAGGGCCTAAAACACTGGAAAGTTAGGACCGAATTGGGAAGGACCCTACAGAGTCATGGGAATCAGTAACACTGGAACTTACAAACTGGCAGAGCTTAAGGGAAATCCAATTAAACGGACCTGGCATGATACCGCGCTTAAAAAATGCTGCATGTAATATAGAAAATAGGAGACTTGATCAATCACCTACTTTGTCTAGACTTGCATGTAATTACTAAAAAAACGCGCCTTTGTAGGTCGATCGTGTACTGCACTATTGTAAACTCGTTTTTCGATTATATTAAAGCATTAAGTCATTTTCAGTTAAGATTTCATGTGCCTCTCAGAGCTGAATAGCTTTATGATTTGAACTGCATGCGCACAGTAAAATACTAGCGCGTTCCTGCCTACTTAAGGGATGACTTTCAATAGCTCCCGCGCGGCAGAAGTCTGTTTGGCGATAGACTAGACTTATTACCGGAGAGCGACGGTCATTGGGTTGACCTAGTTCCACCCGAGCAGACCTAGGGATCTGCAAGTCATGACTCTAAACAAAAAAGCATTGGTCGCGCTTGACCACAGTCCCAAGCTGACGCTTGGAGGACTCTACGACGCGATTACAGGCGCGCGACCTAAGTGTGTGTTGAGTGCCCATCAACACACACGAAGGTTAGCGACAGCACGCCGAGAGTATAAAACAACAATAATTAACAAGTAATGAAACAAGAACACGATAATACAGTTTCAATTTATTCCAAAAATACATGTGATACAAAATCTTACAACGCGTCGTAACATTTTATTATATTACAAAGCCAGACTACAACTTAGAATCTATCAACCCTTGCGCCGAAACTCGCGGGTTTCACGACAACTCCTCAATTCGAGGAATGGGGATATGATATAGTGCCTTGCAAGCCTCCCTAGCAATTTTTCGCGCTCCGAGAATGAGGCAGTCTCGAACAACCTTGGGAAGAATAGTGGGCACTTGAATGTGTTCATAAATGATGTCCCAAAAGTGCAGGCGCTCGACATCTTGTATAGCTTTCAGAGCATTCTCATACCGATCATTCACAGCAGTGCTATTTAAAGCATGATCCACTATACGTGGTAGACCTGCCTTCAACACTTTGAACTCATGAGCAGTCGATCTCGCTCGCTGTTCTGATTCGGTACACTGCGCGCGTAGCACGTGAATGGTTTCCTCATGATCGTTATTCTGGCACCTAGCGCGATCCAGTTGTTTCTGAATTTTATTGTTTGCTTGATGCGCCTTGTCAAGTTTGGCACAGAAATGCATTATGGTATCTCTCATCACGCTGAATTCATCATCGGAAAGCTCGCTACCCGGCCTGGGGCTTTGGACCCCTTTGCCTTTGCAAGAATCCACCGAGTTAGAGCGCTGCCTTTCGACAGAGGAGTCACTGTCGATCTGAATCGGAGACAGATGAGGCCTATCCGCGCTCCTTTTCGCACTGTCACCACGCTCATCATCTGTGTCAGAATAATAACGATTAAGGTAAGGACAAAATACGACAAAATAAAGTAACGAAGGAAATGAGCAGCACACCAGTACGAGCGCACTTTGAGGAGGAAGAAGCAACAGGTCTTTTGCGCTTCTTCGAATCAGGCATGTCACGAGATGGAGGAATGACTTTCCCACGAGGGCATCGCTTGGGCAAGTCAGCGTATTGAGCCGAAACCCTTTTCTTCTTTTTCTTGTGCGAAGGGCCAGAGGTAGAAGTTGCGGCTACAGGACGCTTTGCAGAAAATCCTTTTCCTAAAGGCATGCGATCTACCACTACAGAGGGAGAAGAAGAGAACTCGAGGTACTCGGCAAAAGAAATCGCTGTCAACAAAAGGATAAGAGCGTTATGGAAGATAAAGAATAAAAGAGGGTAAAGAATTTGCATACCTTGCAAATGACGACTGAAGTGAGGGTAGTAGTTGGGATCCGGCCAATGTTTAGATATCCCTCCAGCATACAATACGTTATTGCTATACGCGCGTAAGGGAAGTATGCGACCTATGCACTTATCCAACATCGACCTCTCGCTTGAACTCAAAGGCGGCGCCACGTTTAAACTATCATCAAAACTATATTGCCAGGCACTCGCATTCGAGAACTCCAACGGAATGAAGGTGTCATCCACAAAGAAGTAGCGCTATTTCCAGTCGCACGGAATCTCCTCCAAGGGAGCGCCGATGAAGCGAACATTGTCATGAAAAGAGAACATATCGAGCCACTCAAACTAAAAAATGTTCTTGAACAAATTCACAGTAGGAATAAAGTCGTGCGCCCTACACCACATCTGAAAAACAACAAGAGGACAGGCGCTGTCAGGATCCAGCTGCCTCACGTCAATATTGAAATGGGAAAGTATACGTAAGATGAAGTTCGTGGGCGGAATGCGCATATTCCCCCGCTCGAAAACCACACTATAAATAGCCACCTCTCCGCTAGGAGCGTGGTTGGCCCGGTCTAAGCGATCAGGAACTGTAGGCGATAGAGATCTCATAGGAGGATAACACTTGGAGATATGCGCTATATATTCGGCGGTGATGGATGAAGGAATAGAACCGACGTTAGAAAAGTTAGCGTGATAAGCCATAATGAGAGAAAGGAGAGTGAAAAGTGAAAAATGAATGAAGAATGTTCTATTTATAGGAAGGAAAGGGACAGCCATGACGGATCTTGACCGTACACATGTCAGAAGAGAATTTAATGCAACGTGACGGGTGATGTAACGGCTGTCACGTCACACCTGTCATGGAATTAAAAACAGTTGAGTTCGATACCATGCGCAATTCTTGCGCATAATATCGAACTGGGGGGACTTAATGATACGCATACCCGATTGACTCGTGTTGCGTATCACACTTTCACCGTGCGCATACCCTCCGAGCTTCTGCACTCTTGGCGCAAGTAAAAGTGCACTATGTGCGCCAACTAGATGATGGCGCGCGGGAAGAAGGTGACGTGTCCTGTACTTGTCACGACCTCTGTACGAAAGGCCGACAGGCAGGAAAAAAGTTAGTAGTACTGTTCCCTGGTCCCCTCCATGAGGTTACCAGGCAGTACAGGCGAAAAAATAATGTAGAACACGTATAAATAACGGACTCGAATCACAAGGCAGGGGGCTGGTTCTTTTCAGAAAATTACACACATAGTATTTTTAGTGTATTCGTACGGATCAGTCGCGCTGTCTATACAGCGCCACTCTTACTCGCGCTACCGGACTTATAACAATTCACTAGACATCCTTGATATACAGGTAACGTTCCTTGAACATAAATCCTACCCTATTGCGCGAGCCATCAAGGACCGAACTACCCGCTGATGGTGGGTCTAACGTTTAACCACCCCTGTTGAGATCATCATATCGCAAAGGGTTATTCACGGTACTTTGGACCGGAGAGTTAAACTCAATTGACCCTTAAATCCCCCCTTATCGATGTCAAGCATGGACCGAACCCGACCCGATTATTCTATGCTTGATCAGTGGTAATGATCGAGTTAGCTATACAGGGTTGAGGTTAATTCTTCAATAATATATATACTTTGAGTTATGATCGAGTCTGAGACATGTATACAATGGGTCACGATACGTATTAATTAATTCGAATACTATATATGAATTGTTGAATTACTAATTGTGGACTTCTAACCGTGGACTAATAATATTGGACAATTAAAACGAATTAAAATATTGATTATAACATATGAAACTAAACATTTCTTCAAGTTTGCCACTTGATTTCATCTTAAACCTCATTTGTATCTTGATGATTACTGATGATGTAACGTGAGGGTACGAAATAGTATTATTTTTACTAGGAAATACTACAAAATATGACACAAGTTTTATTAATTTACGGATGGGATATACCTAAACCTTGCTACAACACTATAGGCAGTGTACCTAATCGTAGAGTAGTGTAGTTTTTAGTAAGTCCGGTTCGTTCCACAGGGAGCTAGTGATTACGTACTATATTTTTATAAAACTATATTTATATAAATATATATATATATATATATATATATATATATATATATATATATAAGTAGTAATATTATTATAAAAGGGGGGGTTTTTACCGTTTAATGACTGGTTTGTCGATTTTATATTTTTAAGCGTAAAGATAAATGACAATAATTAAAGTGCGTAAAATAAATAAATGACGATAAATAAAATAACAATAAATAAAATTGTGATAGAATATGAAATAAAAGGATTATGCTTATTTAAACTTCCGTAATCATGATGTTTGACGTTTTGATTTTAATTAATTGTTACTCGGGTTAATTGTCCTTTATCATGGTTTATTTGATACCTATCTGGTTTTTATCCATAATAGTCCATCGGTCATAAATATAAAGTGCGAGTGTCCTCGTCAAATTACCCTTATACCCGAAGTCAAATATTCCAACTAATTAAGGATTTAAACTGTGACGCAGTTATCACTTCTGTCAACAATTACACCAGTTATCACTGTATGTAATCTACCCCTGTTTTGATTAGATATGAATATTAATTTACCCACTTGATCAGTTTGAATAATCAATTACCCAACCCGAATAATTAATTAAATGATTATAATAGATTCCATATGAACGTCACTAAATAGGACAACCATAATCATTATTAATTATTAGGATAATTAATTTGAAGATAGGTTCGACAGACTCCAATGAGTTGTCACTCAATTAGACAATACCCCCCATCTATTAATAGTCAATAGTCCAATTTCCACAAGTGTCGGTCTTTTGCCCAAACCTTAATTATGGTACAAAGCCCAATTACCCAATTTTAGTAATTAGCCCAACATCATGATTACTTCGTTTTAAATAAGCATAATAATAACTTAGCTACGAGACATTAATATAAAAAGGTTGAACATAACTTACAATGATTAAAAATAGCGTAGCGTTACACGGACAGAATTTCGACTTACACACTCAAACGATCTCTATCATAAATCTTATTATTATCATAATTTAAAATTAAAATTAAGATTATTGTTATATCTTATTACATTAACATTATGATAGAGATTTTTAGATATTGATATTGATAATAGATTTTTAGGATAGAAAAAGGGATAGAAAAATGTATATTTCAATTGATCGTTACATAGCCTTTTATAGGCGAAATTAGAAATTGAATTTTCATTTACGACCCCTGAACTATGCTCAATTAACAACTTTTTATTATTTAATATTATTCTTATTATGAATTATTTAAATATTATATTTTATTCTTGTGCATAGTTGACTCGTAATTTTTACACCGTTGCGTCGAGCGTTGAGAGTTGGTTCATGTCCTGGTTCCGGATTTTCGAACGTCCTTTCGTACAATTTTATATCGTGTACTTTGCGTTTTGTAACTTGTACTCTTGTCATTTTTAGACGTTCTTCATCAATAATTTGAACCTTTTTGATTGTATCTTGTACTTTTGAGCTTTTTGGACCTTTTTGTCTTCAAATCTTCTTTTTCGCCTTTTGTCTTCGCACTTATTAAATATAAACGAATATTACTTGAAAATGGAACAATTGCAACTAAAATCTTATCTTTCTTGGGGGATTTTGCTATGAAATATATGTTCCTTTTTAGCCTTATCAATATCCCCACACTTGAGCGTTGCTTGTCCTCAAGCAATACAGTCTTGAAATAATATAATACATCACACGAATCACTTCTTTATTCTTCACACTTTGTACATCAGTGATTTTGATAGAGCGGTATAAACAATGATATTAACAATAGAACCATGGTTAAAGGTGGGTGTGTCATCCACAGTTGCCTCGGGTTTAGGTCAACGACACTTGCAATCAAATAGCCGATTTACTTTCGGTTTCCAAAGCAAAGTGCACATTTGAAAGGCGGTTTACAGTCCCACATGACTATAAAAATTTAGATCCTTTAGGAAATAGGATATTTATGAAAACATTTGATCTTTTGAAAATTCAATCTAGCTTTTACCCTAGATAAGTTTTCTGATTTGATCCACCATTGGTGTTGCAAAATATATTTGTGGATCATTATTTTGGCTAAAACTTTTAGGCTCGTGTAATCCACTGCTATCCCGGTATCGGAAAGCACACATCCAGTTTACTTGTTCCGTATATTACCTTTCGGTAAACTACCGTCCGGTTGTAAAGGAAAGCGATGAATAAGAAACTGTTAAGGCAATGTCCCGTGACATGCAGATGATTATGGTCTTATTAACGTGTCGGATGCTAGAACTATCCTTGGTAGGAGCGATAGTAAAGATCATCCTATAATTTTTTGGTCTGGCACAAGGTCCTGTCTCCGACCATGCTATGCAACCACCGTTCTTACGGTTGACACCCGATTTGGTTCAGGTGACCTAATGAATTCCAGGTGAATTTCTTAGGATTTTACGTTCAATGGTAATGAACGCATTGAAAATGGTTTTTCAGAAAACAAATCGGTTTGTATTTTTGATCAAAATATTTTCTCGTTCATGCTCGAGTTTAGATATCATCGAATTCCATGAGTTTGAATTCTCAATCTTTAAGGTCAATCTCTAGGATTGAGTATTATCAGTCTTAAAAGCTGATTTTTAATCTTTAAGGAGATTATCCTTTTCTGGGGATCTGATTCATTAGTCTTATCAAGCTAATTTGCACGGTGCCTCCCCATTGTACGAGATAAATCCTTCTCATGGTTAGGATAAATCTGACCACTTGGCGACCCTGTTTGATGCTGAGGTCCGTGGATTTCCTGCTGATTTTAGTGATGACTTTTCTAGATTTTTCGTCAACCTACAGCTGGTCTGGATGACAACTTCATGACCTAAATCAAGAAGCGCGTGTCTTTTTTGGAAGACTTTACTTCCTTTTAATGATGGAATTGATTCATCGTGTAGATCCATCTTTCTTTCAAATGTATTACAGTAAACCGGGTAAAACTGATTAGTATCGTCCAAAGCAAAAGTACCTGCAATAATCTTGTACAAAAATATGTGATATATGTTTTAAATTGAATAACTTGGTACATTCTTCCCACACTTAGTTTCTTTCTTTGCCTTTTTATTTTCTTCTATTTCATTTTAAATGAATTCAAGCGTTTTAGGGTGTTTCTCAATTTATGTCCTTTTTGAGGTAACGATAATTTCGGTATTATCACCTAGTTTTCATCGTTCATAAATATGTATAAACATGATTTTGAGTTCATTTAATTGAAAATTTTTCAAATTTTCACAAAATTTGGCAAATAAACTAAGTGTAAACCCGAGAGAATTTATAACCCTTCCCCACACTTGAGATCATGCAATGCCCTCATTTGCATGAAATCAGACTATAATTATAAATTCATGAGGGTGATTAGTGTAGAAAAGTGATTAAAAATACCCAGTTTGTAAGCATATTATTTTACATCACATTTGATATTTTGCGCCTTGTCATCAAAATTAGTAGCTTTTTGTTGAACTTAATGACAGTCTTTGAAAGTGCGCTGTTTTACCCTGTTTTGTACATAAGATAAAATACAAACATATATATATATATATATATATATATATATATATATATATATATATATATATATATATATATATATATATATATATATATATATATTTTTGAAGTTTGGTTTATAACCCCACTTTTCAAAAATTTATAAAGTATAATATTTTTGGCATACTTTAAATCAATAAAATTAAAAATAAAGATAACAAAATTTGTCGCCCCGCCCTCGGGTAAAGTAATTTCGGCTCAACGACCTAGTCTTCAACTCACGACGAATTTCAGAAATCAATTTTTTTAAACTTAATGTAATAAAGTAAATTTTGTTTTTAAATATCACACAAAACTTAAAAGCATATTAATTTCATATAAGACCTACAAAACAAAAATTCAGAATGGAGGGAGAAAACTAGTTCTTTAGTGTCTGCTAGCGGAAAAGACCAATCGGATTCCATTCTCGGAACTACACGAGAACAGAACAACTAACTCTAGATAGCATTTTCTTTTTAGAACATTTGAATCTCCCCACACTTAGGTAGCCGTGGTGTCAAAATTGTGATTAACTTCATCGTTAATTTCTCTTGGTCCATAATCAACTTGCATATCCGTGACTTTTTCTTTAAGCCATTGGTCGGATTCCTGTGTAATATCCACAATTTCAACTAGTTTCTCCTTTTCTTTAGGTGATAGATTGGATACTAACCGGTTACATAACTTAAAGTTCCCCTTGGTTCTAGCATCGCGAATCCGTTTAATAAGTTTCTTCATTGAACTATTAATAACGGGATCATTTAATTTCGTATCAACAACGGGGTTCTTTGTTATCATGTCATCATTAGGTGTTACTTCATTTTCCCCACACTTAGGCGTTTCATTATTGCTAAGTATTACCGTTGGAGTTGGTAAAAGCACATGGTTCTTACCAATTGTTTTTACTGGTTCAACGGTTTTGGCTGGTGGAGATTTAGACTTTCGAATCATAAAGGTGATCGATTTGTCACCACTTTTAAGTGTCATTCTTCCATTTCCTACATCAAATAACGCCTTGGTGGATGCTAAGAATGGCCGACCTAAAATTAGAGGAATGTTTGGGTCCTCTTCTATGTCAATGACAATAAATTCGACTAGAAAGGTTAAATTGCCTACTTGAACGGGTAGGTTGTCAGCAATTCCAACTGGGTGCTTAATGGTTTGATCAAAGAGTCGAACACTCATATCCGTTGGACTTAACTTACCTACACCTAATCTCTTATATAAGGAAAGAGGCATAACACTTACACTTGCACCTAAATCTGCTAGTGCATCATACATGACACAATCACTAAGTAGACAAGGAACAATAAATTCACCCGGATCACCTACCCTAGGTGGAGGTTTTGGTGGAACTGTCTTCACCGGGTTTATATTTACGGCTTTTGTTTCTTGCACTTTCTTATTCTTTTTCTTCTTCTTCTTTCCAGAGGTATCACAATCTTTATTACCTATCACTTGCTCATACTCAACTCCTTTTCTTGGAAACGGGATGGGTGGTTTGTATGGTGCCACCACTGGCTTTACATACTCGGGTGGTGGTGGTGTAACTTCTTCATTGTTACTCTCATCTAAAACCTTCCCATCTTCTGGTGCTGGTTTTTCAGAATTCGTTGAAACCATATTAACATTTTCATTCCGAGGATTTACTTCAGTATTACTCGGTAGCTTTCCTTGTTCCCTCTCACTCATCATGCTAGCAAGAGTACCTACGTGTTTTTCTAGATTCAAAATGGAAGCTTGTTGAGTTCTTAATGACTGATCAAATCTCTCGTTCGTTTGGGTTTGAGTTTCAATAAATTGTGTTTGAGATTCAACTAGCTTGAATACCACGTCTTCCATATTTGACTTTTTCTCTTCTGTTTGTTGTTGTGGTTTATATAAGCCAGGTCTTTGTTGATTGAAAGTGTTGTTTTGAGTTGGTTGGTTATTCGGACCTTGTTGGTTATACCAGTTATTTTCGGGTCCTTTTGGATTGTAAAGAATGTTTTGATTTCGATTGAAGTTTAGCTTTGGCGGTTGATAATTATTTTGATAATTATTTTCAGGCCTTTGGTTCATATAGGAAACATTCTCTCGTTGTTCCAATGTTGGTTCAATGTGACAATCTTTCAATAAGTGTGGTCCACCGCATAGCTCACAACTGATTCGTATTGCGTGAATATCTTTATTCATCTTTTCCATTCGTCTTTCGAAAGCATCTATTTTTGCTGAAACGGAATCAAAGTCATGGCTAGAATCGGCTCTAGCCACTTTAGATGAACGAAAAATATCTTTTTCTTGGTGCCACTCATGCGAGTGGGAGGCTGTGTTATCAATAATTTTGTAAGCTTCAGTTGCGGTTTTCTTCATAATGGAACCACCAGCTGTTATGTCGATGTCTTTTCGTGTAGCAACATTGACACCTTGGTAGAATATTTGTACTATTTGATAAGTGTCTAAACCGTGTTGAGGACATCCTCTCAACATCCTTCCGAATCTTGTCCACGCCTCATATAATGTTTCATTTGGCTTTTGTGTGAACGTAACAATTTCTCCTTGAAGTCTCACGGCTTTAGATGCCGGAAAGAATCTTTGAAGAAATTTTTCAACTAAGACATCCCATGTGTCAATCGCCCCTTCAGGTAACGATTCTAACCAATCTTTGGCTTTTCCCTTTAAAGTCCAGGGAAACAACATGAGATATATCTGTTCATCCTCCACTTCTCGGATTTTGAATAGTGTACAGATCCTATTAAAGGTACGAAGATGTTCGTTGGGATCTTCTTTTGGCGTACCACTATATTGGCACTGATTAGTTACCATATGTAGAATTTGTCCTTTGATTTCATAATCTGGAGCATTAACTTCTGGCTTAATAATGGCGTGACCTTGGCCCGTGCGTTTAGCTCTCATTCGATCTTCCATACTTAGAGGTTCCGTTACTTCCATAATTGAATTCGTTGAATCGGTATCACTAGATGATTCTGATTTAATGGTTCGTTCCTCAACAATCTCTGTTTGAATGATTGGTGTCTCCGGAGGAAAGTTTAGTGGTTCAGGATCTACGAACCGTTCCTGAATATTCTCTGGATTCTCAATTGTGAGGTTGGGTTCAAAAAATGGATTATCGGAAATTTGAACTGAAGTACTTGGTCGACTGGATGACGATTCTAAAGAAAAATCAACGGCGGTTATATTTGCTAAATGTCTTGATCTAGTTACAGGTGGTGAACGTACAAAAGGTGGTGAACGTCTTGCTCGGTGCATTCACTGAATATCCTATTAGTTTTTAAAAAGAAAGAAAAATTATAATAAGTTATCCAATCAATAGACTTTTCTGATTTTGCCCACGTTTCGAATAGCCAAAAGATGCAGCAGAGGGGCAGGATTCGTTTGGTCTCAATATAATTGAGTACTGTTTGGCTCCAATAACCCGGTCCACGTACAAATCCAACTATTACTACGAACCAGAAAATTTTGATGTCTATCAATTTAACCACTTAAAATAAATTTTCGTAATTTTAAGAAATTTAGAGAAGAAGTAGAAAAAATTCTAAGTCCTAAAAACTAGAATGGCGAGAAATAAGAAAGAAATAGATTGCGCGTCGAAAAATGTCGAAAAATAAAAGGTCGAAAAATAGGCGTCGAAAAATAAAAATAAGAAAGTAGCGCGAAAAACGGCGTCGCAAAATTATAAAGCACCTAAATCTTAGTCTAAGGAATAAGCACTTAAGGGATTTTACGGCAAACCTAAAAATTCTAGAAATAAAAATAACTATGCAAAACTAAACTTAATACTAAAAATTGTAACTATAGTATAAAAATCTAAAGGTAATAAAACTTAAAAAAAAAAAAAATTATTATTTATTATTTTTTAAAAAAATTTTTTTTTTTTTTAAATTTTTTTTTTTTTAAAAAAAACGAATTTTTGTTTTTTACAAATTTTTTTTTTTACAAATTTTTTTTTTTTTTTTTTAAAACGAATTTTTTTTTCTTAAAAAAAACGTTTTTTTTACAACTTTTTTTTTTTTAAAAAAAAAACGAATTTTTTTTTACAAATTAATACTTTTTTATAATTATTATTTTTTTTTCAAAACTTTTTTTTTAATTCATTTACTATTTATGAATAGTAAATGAAAAGAAATTAATTAATTTACTATTCACATGAAAGCGACATGATAGAAATTATTAATTACAAGTTACATAATATACCCCTGAAGTATTTAATAAATACGATTTTTTAAAACTTTTACGATTCAAAATATATTCTAAAATATTATTATATTATTATATTCTATTTCAATATTATTATATTATTATATTCTATTTCAATATTATTATATTATTATATTTTATTTCAATATTATTATATTATTATATTTATTAAATTATTATTATAATTAAAAATATAGCGTTTTAGCGCTCCCCGGCAGCGGCGCCAAAAACTTGATGTGTGCAGCGGGGTGTACGAAATAGTATTATTTTTACTAGGAAATACTACAAAATATGACACAAGTTTTATTAATTTACGGATGGGATATACCTAAACCTTGCTACAACACTATAGGCAGTGTACCTAATCGTAGAGTAGTGTAGTTTTTAGTAAGTCCGGTTCGTTCCACAGGGAGCTAGTGATTACGTACTATATTTTTATAAAACTATATTTATATAAATATATATATATATATATATATATATATAAGTAGTAATATTATTATAAAAGGGGGGGTTTTTACCGTTTAATGACCGGTTTGTCGATTTTATATTTTTAAGCGTAAAGATAAATGACAATAATTAAAGTGCGTAAAATAAATAAATGACGATAAATAAAATAACAATAAATAAAATTGCGATAGAATATGAAATAAAAGGATTATGCTTATTTAAACTTCCGTAATCATGATGTTTGACGTTTTGATTTTAATTAATTGTTACTCGGGTTAATTGTCCTTTGTCATGGTTTATTTGATACCTATCTGGTTTTTATCCATAATAGTCCATCGGTCATAAATATAAAGTGCGAGTGTCCTCGTCAAATTACCCTTATACCCGAAGTCAAATATTCCAACTAATTAAGGATTTAAACTGTGACGCAGTTATCACTTCTGTCAACAATTACACCAGTTATCACTGTATGTAATCTACCCCTGTTTTGATTAGATATGAATATTAATTTACCCACTTGATCAGTTTGAATAATCAATTACCCAACCCGAATAATTAATTAAATGATTATAATAGATTCCATATGAACGTCACTAAATAGGACAACCATAATCATTATTAATTATTAGGATAATTAATTTGAAGATAGGTTCGACAGACTCCAATGAGTTGTCACTCAATTAGACAATACCCCCCATCTATTAATAGTCAATAGTCCAATTTCCACAAGTGTCGGTCTTTTGCCCAAACCTTAATTATGGTACAAAGCCCAATTACCCAATTTTAGTAATTAGCCCAACATCATGATTACTTCGTTTTAAATAAGCATAATAATAACTTTGCTACGAGACATTAATATAAAAAGGTTGAACATAACTTACAATGATTAAAAATAGCGTAGCGTTACACGGACAGAATTTCGACTTACACACTCAAACGATCTCTATCATAAATCTTATTATTATCATAATTTAAAATTAAAATTAAGATTATTGTTATATCTTATTACATTAACATTATGATAGAGATTTTTAGATATTGATATTGATAATAGATTTTTAGGATAGAAAAAGGGATAGAAAAATGTATATTTCAATTGATCGTTACATAGCCTTTTATAGGCGAAATTAGAAATTGAATTTTCATTTACGACCCCTGAACTATGCTCAATTAACAACTTTTTATTATTTAATATTATTCTTATTATGAATTATTTAAATATTATATTTTATTCTTGTGCATAGTTGACTCGTAATTTTTACACCGTTGCGTCGAGCGTTGAGAGTTGGTTCATGTCCTGGTTCCGGATTTTCGAACATCCTTTCGTACAATTTTATATCGTGTACTTTGCGTTTTGTAACTTGTACTCTTGTCATTTTTAGACGTTCTTCATCAATAATTTGAACCTTTTTGATTGTATCTTGTACTTTTGAGCTTTTTGGACCTTTTTGTCTTCAAATCTTCGTTTTCGCCTTTTGTCTTCGCACTTATTAAATATAAACGAATATTACTTGAAAATGGAACAATTGCAACTAAAATCTTATCTTTCTTGGGGGATTTTGCTATGAAATATATGTTCCTTTTTAGCCTTATCAATTACAATCTGTGTTTAAACCTTTCATGATTCTTGAAAACACCTCAATTGAGAGAATGAACCAACCACACTTCATCTACGGAAGAAAAGATTGATGCATATAGTTATGCACCTGAAAACACTCGAAACCTGAGTAAACGTTTAACACGTATCTGTGCTAGCTCCTTTGGCGTTGTAATTACCGAAAATAGCTTTACAATCTCTCTCCAAATTAGCCAATTTTGTCACAACTACAGCAAATCAACTTTGACGTTCATTTGAATTAGCCTTATTATAACCTCGATATATAAGTTTGCCTTTCATCATCATTATCGGAAAACCGTTTATATCTCACCACATTATCAGTAAACTTACCAGTAACTTCATTACTCATCATGTACTCATTGACATCTTGTAACGATAGTTGCCATACCAAATACCGGGAAGCATTAATCATTAATTCGCGAATTTCGCAGCGTTCCTACATCAACAGTTATATGTATAGATATAACCTTTATCTCTTAGAATTATGATCTTCAATTCTGAAATTCTGAAAAGCACCCAGCCTATGAATCAATACACTGAACTTTGAAAAAAAAAACTGAATGAAGCAGCAGAAACTATAAACGACCTTAACAGTCAAAAGTTTGATGATAAAGAATAGTGTGTTGGCAAAGCTCAGAAAAGTTGGAACCAAAAAGCGGATTATGCGAAACTATGAGGGGCTGTGGACAAATCACAAAGACTAAACATGCCTTCAAAGAATCCAAATGATTCAGTATCTGCTGAAGTTATTAACGAAAACCTTACTCCTGACCCTAAACCTTTACGGACAAATCTTCTTCATCATTCATCGATATTAGAAATTCTAAGATATCATCGTATCTTTCATTATAAATATCCTCGATATTTCTTAAGATATTTCCATAACTATTCTTATCTAAAATCATTTATCTCTTTGCGATATCAGTGTTACATCAGAAAGGAAACTGTTTTAGTTTCTAAATTCCGAAAAATTCGAGCTTAAAATATGAATGTTTTTGAAATAGTATTGGAAATTGATACATGAGTTAATATAATATAATGACACTTGATTAACATGATTATATTACAGTAAGTCATGCTGAATTTCTAATGGGACGTGATGATTCACAGATCATAACGTCATCATGTGCCATGTTACATAACTCTTTCATTCTGTTTAACTTCTGAACATATCAAGAAAATATATTCTTGATAGTTCTATTCTCAGTGATTCAGGTAATTTGACAAATCAAATCGTGCGATTATGTTCTTTCTTGTTTAGAACATTAAGATCATTCGAAACTCCATACTTACGAATTCTGGACCATTACTTGATGTGCTTATTGAATAGAAGAGAAAACAGAGCATAAAGCTTCGAAGTGTAATTAGGGGTATAAATCGCAGCAAATAGGAGAGAGCATTAACTGTGGATGATAATGATTATAGGAGACATAAGTAGGGACAGTGAAATATAAGGGAAGATATAAAACCCAACAACAACCCAGAAATTTCAAACCGTATATATCGATGCATATAGCAATATAAAGACACGGTAGAATTAAGAATAGTAACTCCCCAAGATAATAGTAGAAGTAAACAGATTTTTCTAGTGGAAGATTGAAAAGAAGGATGACAGAAATGATAATTAGGAAAATATCAAGGATTAGAGCTAGAGTAAGCATTTTCACAACCTTTTGGATGTATGAACTAAGAAAGAAAGTATAGAAATGGTGAGAATAATGGAACGGAAAAGTTTAATTTATAATGGAAATATCAGACAGAGTAATAGAGGCAGATCACCATATTTAATTATAGAGATCTTAATTTGCTTACTCTCCGAAGAATCAAATCTTATAGATCTCGAAGATTTTATTTAAATCCCTTGAATTCCGGAATTCAAACGTGACCACGTCAAAATTTATGACGAATCTCTATTTCTGCATTTCAAATCTTTTGTGACCGCTTCATTAGTACGCTTCACATAATCGAATCATTTTATCTATATTAATCAATAATGATAACACTCTATTTATCAACTCATATGCGTCATGAAAACATTTTTATTGTTAACTATGACCACCTCACTCAAATTTCGGGACGAAATTTCTTTAACGGGTAGGTACTGTGACGACCCGGAAATTTCCGACCAAATTTAAACTTAATCTTTATATGATTTCGACACGATAAACAAAGTCTGTAATGTTGATTCTCAAAAAGTTTGAACTGTTTCATATATTCAATTGGCCTTCGACTACTCTCGACGATTCACGAACAATTAATTGTAAATAGATATATGTGTATGTATATATAAATAATAATTCGAAATATAATTTAAAATATTATATGTTGTTGTTATTAAAAATTAATAAAATAAAAATAGGATATTATAATAATTATTATTTAAAATATATCTTTATATATAAATAAAGTATATTAAAAATAAATATTAAATGATTATAATACTCGTTTGATGTTTCGATTGATATTAAGCAAGGTAAGTTCAAACTTATGTAATTTTTAAGTAAACGGTGATTCGAAAATGAGTTAAATAAATTTTAGGCTTATTAAAAAGTATATTTAGGAGCTATTTATTAATTTTTACACTTAACATATTTTACTTGGGGTTGAGAGCTAATAATTAAATTAATTTTTTATTTAAGTAATTCTGAAACAATTAATGATCAATTTTATACTATAATGACTGAAATAGATAAAGATAATTAATGTAAAAATTTGGATCTTTCCGAAGACTTTTATTCGCCACTGATCTACAACGGAGAACGAAACACTTCCTCTTTAATAACCGTGGGCAGCATATAGCCAAAGAAATTCTTAAAACCTTACATTTTCTAAATGAGTGTTATTATATTAGTGGTATTATTAATATATTATTACTTTATTATATTATATCATATAATATAACGGAGCTTGTAAAGAATTGGATTATTGATTGTCTCATTTCCACAAAAAGCCATATGTTTGATAGCTGTATCATAACAACTATATTCGATTATATGTAGAACAGATATGTTTGCCAGCTGTATCACTATTCTAAGTTGACAAATATTATTCACATTGTTAATATAATATATATCGACTATCTTTGCCATACAAAACACATATTAATTATCTTTATCTCTAATACAACTCAAATATATGCTCTCATCGAGCCATGTACTTCTGCTTTTGTTTGGAAATACCTTCCATTCAAGGTTTGTTGATTGATCGAAAACTACAACACCTTTAATCACCATGACCATTCTAAATTATTGTTACTATCTTCGGTTTACCAACACCTCCACAACACCCGAATTACTCTCCACCATAACCATCAACCACTCTCGTCCACCGTCCACCAAACCTACCACAACCGTTACCAAGAACAACCCTATACCTCTCTCTCACTCCCTGAATCTCTCTCTCTTTTCTTTCTATGTAATTCACGACTATACACCACTCACTGTCGATCACTTCTCTACTTCTTTAACCATTTTGTTATTCGAACAACTCAGCCATCACCACCTGTTAATATTACTGACGTATATTTCTTTTTGTTGTGTTGATCAAGCAACACAAACCACTAGCAAATACCCCAACTAAACACTATAGAACCTGCAACGAAAAGCAATTGCACGAAAACCACCACCATGAAACTGTTACAGCCTTTTCAGCTTCAGGATCGAACTGTTGCAACTACTTGTTTACTTGTTAATGTTAATCCTTCGAACTAGTTGCTGTCAATGACGAAGGTATGATAAGGATGATGATATTGATGATACTCATACCATATGCAAATATTAATTTATTTATACCAAGCTTTATAAAAGAAATCGTCGGTAGCTTATTTGTTTGATATTGATAATGGAATATGACTAGATAGTGATGTAGATGGTGACCATGATATTGATAGACAATCGATTATATTAAAAATGACAGGATTTAACAATATTCAATTTAGACTTTAAGTGGGCTTAAACAATTATACTTATGGGCTGTAAACATTTGTATTAGTGTGCTGCTAGAACAATGGACTTAGACTGCCATTTTAAGTGGGCTTCTGCAGATTCTTTAAGCATTATAAAATCATAATAGACGCTTGATACCTCGTTTCATGTTTCTGGATCCTTACTCGATGACATACACATACATATTACTTAAGGATAAACAATAATGATGATTCTGATGTTGTATTAAGATGATGATGCATGATGACAAGTTCCTACTATGATAATAATGTATACGATGATGACTATGAACGATTTATAGGATGAAGAGGATAAACGATAACGTTATGTGTTGATAATGAGGATTATAATCATATGACGATGGTGAAGAGTAGAAGATGATACGTGATATGATACTGTAGGATGAAATGATGTTATGATGGAAATGATGATCATGACATAAGTATGTTGATGATGATAAAGCGTAATGATCATGAGGTGATTGAAACTAGGATCGAATTGATTATATGATTAGAGTATGATGATCAAGTTTATATTGATATTAAGATGGTGATAATAATAAAGATAATTAGATAATAACTTAAAATAGAAAATAAGAAATGGAGCAGTGGTTAGGGAAGTTTTCGGGTTAGCGGGACGTCGCGGGTTCAAACCGCGACTTGGGCATTTTTTTATGGCTACTTCTTTGAGGTAGTATTACTATTACCATTATTATTATTATTATTGTTATTATTACTAATATTATATCTTTTATTATTATTATCATTATTAGAAAAATTATATTTTTATCAAAATTATTATTATTATCATTATCATTATCACTAAGAGTATCATTATTTTTAAATTTATCATTTTTATTAGTATTATTTTTATCACTGTTATTATTAGTATTATTAAATTATTAATATATCAAATAAAGATTTTCTAAATAAAAATATATTTAGTACAATAATGTAACATCCCGCCTTTTTCCGTTTACTTTTCCGTTTAATGCTTTAAATTCCGTTATATGTTTATGACATCCCTCGTTAATACGCGTTTTTTTTAAAAATATCTCATTTAGGTAATTCACGCACCCGCAACCAAACTCGAGGGACTAGTTTCGCCAAAGTGCCAAGGAGGTGACTAGCTTTTGACTAGTCAACCCCACCTCCCATCTTTTTCATTTTCATTTCTCTTTTCTTTCACTACTTCCCCATTTTCTTTCAATTATCCATTTCAAAGAATCATCATCTAAATCCAAGCTAGCGGGTATCTTGCAAAACAAATTTCATATTTGGAATCCTTGCAACTTCCTCTTCGATTCCATACCGATTTCATTACGTTTGGGTAACTTTCTAAAATCACTAGATATTGTGTTCTTGATGTTTTTAACTTATAAAGTTGTTAATTAGTGTCTATGGCTCAAGTCTAACATGAATATATGATTTATATATTCGATCTTGCTATTTTTGATAACTAGCATGAACTTGAAAGTTTGGTGTGTTTGATTGATGATTTGGTTGCTTAAATGTTGTTAAATGTTATAAATGCATGTATTAAATGTGTTCCTAACATCACTAGCTTCAATTTGATGTGTAGGTTGTTTTAGAAAACTTCATAAACATGATTAGTAATTTTGATGTTATTGGTTAGGGTTTGATAGAATTGAATGTGAACATTTAATGTATTGAATGCCATGAATTGTGGTTGGTAAGTAGTTAGTTATATGCATGCATTAAGTTCCCGAATCCTATTTTGTGCATTTATGAACTTGAGCATTTATGATGAACATTAATTGATCCTTTATATTGGAAATTCGATTATTACAAATGATGTTTTTGGTTGTTGAAATGTGCTTAGTTGTTTTCCTTGTCAAAAGAGCTTTCCAACGATATAAGATACGAGTTCTAAGTGTTTACAGTTTGTGTTTTGTGTTAGTTTGAATGTTGATTTGGGACTTAGACAATTGATACTGACCAGGTACCAGCACCCGCTATTCGCCGCGCGCGGCTAGCCTTTGTCGCGGCGCGACAATAGGCGTAGTTTGATTCTGACCTCCTTGTCTAATATACGAAAAATGTGTGGCATGCTATGGACCTCCGATTCACATGAAACTTGTTCTAACATGCTTATATATGAATAACTAGCACAGAAAAATAGTTCGGGACCCGACCCGAACGTGTTGACTTTTTCGTTGACTTTGACCCGACCAAAGTTTGACTTTTTGTCAAACTTAACCAAATGATTGTGCAATCTTTCTAACTTGTTTCTATACTAGTATCTTGCATGAAACTTGACAATTTGATTCACATGCTACATAATCGAGTAGTAACGAGCCATAGGACTAATTGAACATCTTTGACCTATCGTGTTTACCGTTATTGATACGACCTATTTGTTTAGGTCAAGACTAGCATTGTCCTTTGCACACGTTACTTTGTGAAGTACTTTTCATACGTGTACTCAAGGTGAGATCATAGTCCCATCTTTCAAACAACTTTTATGCTTTAAACTATGGGATGAGAAACATATACGTATCATACTTTTACACTTTGAACACAAGTACGAAAATGAACATTCCACGTACGGGTTTGAACAAAAAGCCTCAATTCAATTATCATTAGTTACACTTGCAGGGTGTAAACGAGAACTTATATTATGTGATCACATGGGCTTGACGAGCCTCATTCAGACGGTTTGCTACCGTTAGCGGATGAAATATATTTTCGGGTCTAGTGTATGTTCTAACACTACGCAAAGGGTGCAAAACAGTTAAGTTTGATAATTGGGTACCCGTGAAACAAATAACAACTTTGGAATGCAAATGATTTTGATAATCATATTATATTAAATCTTGTGGTTCAAATGCAACGTTTACTAAAACACCTATGATTTCACCAACATTTTTGTTGACAGTTTTCTATATGTTTTCTCAGGTCCTTGAACGCTACTTGATACATGCTTCCGCACTCTTTTTGATACTTGCTTGGATGTCGAGTATACATGCATAGTTGGAGTGTCTTTTGATAACTTTTAAATTGTGTCGCATAGGTTTCATTCGTACGTTAAACTTTGTAATGTAACTAGTCTTTGAACTACTTTTGTAAACTTGAAACATCCTTTTACTTATGAAATGAATGCAACATATTTTGGCCAAACGTCATGTTAAAGACTTATGACCACGTAACGGGACCTAAGTAGTCAGCGTCGTCAAACATGATTTGGTCGGGTCGCTACCGATGGTATCAGAGCGTTGGTTGTAGGGATTTAGAGTTCATTGGTGTCAACCCCGAGTCATAGGGTACATTAGTGAGTCTAGACTACAATCGGCATATAGACTTGAAGTAGGAATTACTTGACTACTTGTGCATTTATACTCGAACGTTTCTACTCATATCTACTCTTATTTCATCTTAATCTCACGTCGTTTAATTTAATTGACACGCCACCTTGACTAAGTGAAATAATGTCGAATGCATATATGAATTAGGGTAATATAATTTCCGGGATTACATTACGGTGACTCATATGAACGTTCCGACATTATGGCATAAAGAATTTAAGGCGAGTCAAGGAAAATTTTTCTCTATCCTTATTCCATATCATGATTAGTATTATTGAAAATACTAATCAACGGTATTCTTGTGTTTTGAAGGAACAATGCCTCCTCATCGTGTGCCACGCCATGAGACTCCCGAACAAGCTCTACAACGAATGATAGCCACCGCTGTGGATGCGGCCATGGCCGGTCACTCCTCCAACAACAACAATAACAACAACCACAACAACAACAATCAGGAGGCCGGTAACTCAAGCGAAGGGTGCTCCTATAAAGCTTTCATGGGGTGCAAACCTCATACTTTTGATGGGACCGGGGGACCGGTTGTGCTCACCCGATGGTTTGAGCAAACAGAAGCCGTCTTTAGCATAAGCGGTTGTCGGGACCAAGACAAGGTCAAATATTCCACTCACACCTTTGCCGGTATCGCCCTCACATGGTGGAACACGTATGTACAATCGGTAGGTACCAATGAAGCTCACGCCCTCTCTTGGGCCGATTTAAGGGAAAGGATGATCGTTGAATTTTTCCCTCGTGAAGAAACCCGAAAGCTCGAACAAGAGCTAAGAACTTTAAAAGCGGTCGGAAACGATCTCAAGGCCTACAATCAACAATTCGCCGAGCTATCCTTGATGTGTCCCAATCTCATGAACCCCGAATCTCAAAGGGTTGAACTCTATATGGATGGTCTTCCAAAGAGCATCAAACAAGGAGTGATGTCATCCAAACCCGCTAACCTACAACAAGCCTTAAACATGGCCCGCCAATTGATCGAAACGGTTGATGAAATCGTAGTTCCGGCACCTAAGGCCGAGGATAAAACGGGCGGCAACAAAAGAAAATGGGAAGCCCCCCAATCAAGCAACAACTACAACAACAACTTCATCAAAAAGCCTTACACCTCCGACGCCAAGAAAAGTTATGGCGGAAATAAACCCTTTTGCAACAAATGCCACAAACACCACTATGGTGAATGTAGCAATCTATTTTGCCACCGGTGCCAAAGGGGTGGTCATGTGGCCAACGATTGTAGAAGTGCCACCTCGGTCACTTAAAAAGTGCCCAATGCACCAAAACAGGGTACTTGTTATGAATGTGGCCAAACGGGTCATTTTAGAAATGCATGTCCGAAGAAGAAAGCCAACCCCAACACACGCGGCCGAGCTTTCAACATCAACACCGAGGAAGCCCGAGATGACAATGAATTAGTCACGGGTACGTTTCTCCTCAACAACACTTATGTTACTTGTTTATTCAATTCGGGTGCCGATAAGAGTTTTGTATCCAAGAATTTGACTCATTCTTTTAGCACTCCACCACTTCCACTAGATACCACTTATACCATTGAAGTGGCCAACGGGAAACTATTGAGTGCCGACACATATTACCGGGGGTGTACGTTAAGCATTTTGGGTAATGAGTTTGAAATTGACTTGATACCCATGGAACTAGGAAGCTTCGATGTAATAATCGGTATGAATTGGCTAGCCAAAATGAAATCTCACATCCTTTGTGATCTTAACGCAATCTGGATTCCTATTGAGAACGGCGAACCTTTGATCGTCTATGGTGATAAGAGTTGCACCGGACTCAACCTCGTTTCATGCATTAAAGTTAGAAAACTACTCCGTAAGGGTTGTTTTGCGATCCTTGCTCACGTTAAGAAAGTCGAGTCCGATGAGAAGCGCATCGATGATGTGCCAATTGTTAGTGACTATTCCGATGTATTTCTCGACGAATTTCCGGGTCTTCCACCTCATCGACAGGTTGAATTCCAAATCGATCTTATTCCGGGAGCCGAACCCGTAGCACGTGCACCATATAGACTCGCTCCATCCGAAATGCAAGAATTGCAAAGTCAAATCCAAGAACTACTTGATCGTGGTTTTATCCAACCTAGCCATTCACCTTGGGGCGCTCCGATTTTGTTTGTTAAAAAGAAAGACAGATCCCTACGAATGTGCATTGATTATCGTAAACTAAACAAATTGATGGTTAAGAACCGATATCCTCTTCCTCGTATCGATGACCTATTTGATCAACTACAAGGGTCTTGTGTATACTCGAAAATCGATCTCCGCTCGGTTATCATCAATTAAGGGTTAAGGGGGAAGATGTCTCCAAAACCGCTTTTCGAACTCGTTATGGTAGTTATGAATTTCTTGTTATGCCATTTGGTCTCACTAATGCACCGGCGGTGTTCATAGATCTTATGAACCGCGTATGTAAACCGTATCTCGATAAATTCGTTATTGTCTTCATCAATGACATCTTGGTCTATTCTAAAAGCGAAGAAGAGCATGAACAACATCTCCGACTTGTGCTCGAACTCTTGAGACAAGAACGACTATATGCCAAATTCTCCAAGTGTGAATTTTGGTTGAAGGAAGTTCAATTTCTTGGTCACGTTGTAAGTGACCAAGGTATTAAAGTCGATCCATCAAAAATCGAAGCCATTAGTAAATGGGAGACTCCTACTACTCCTACTCACATTCGTCAATTCTTGGGTCTCGCCGGATACTATCGTAGATTCATCAAAGATTTCTCTTTGGTCGCTCGTCCTCTAACTGCATTAACTCATAAGGGAAGAAAATTCGTTTGGGCGACCGAACAAGAATCCGCATTTCAAATTTTGAAAACAAAGCTAACCACCGCTCCTATCTTGTCACTTCCCGAAGGCAACGATGATTTTGTTGTGTATTGCGATGCCTCGAAACATGGTTTTGGGTGTGTGTTGATGCAACGAACGAAAGTCATTTCTTATGCTTCTCGACAACTCAAAATTCATGAACGAAACTACACGACACATGATCTCGAACTCGAAGCCGTTGTCTTTGCACTTAAAATGTGGAGACACTATCTTTATAGAACCAAGAGTACTATCTTTACCGATCACAAAAGCCTCCAACATATCTTTGATCAAAAGCAACTAAACATGAGACAACGAAGGTGGATTGAAACCTTAAACGATTACGATTGCGAGCTTCGTTACCATCCCGGAAAGGCAAATGTAGTAGCCGATGCCTTAAGTTGAAAAGAAAGAGCGGTGCCTCTTCGTGTCCGAGCCTTAAACATCACCATCTACACCAACCTTAATAGCCAAATTCGGGTAGCCCAAGATGAGGCTCTCAAGGATGAAAACGTTTCACACGAGCTCTTGAACATTCTCGTCTCTCGATTTGAAATTAGGGAGACCGGACTCCGATATTTCGCCGGAAGGATTTGGGTGCCTAGATATGGAGACCTACGAAGCCTTATTTTAGATGAAGCCCATAAGTCACGATACTCGATTCACCCCGGTGCCAATAAGATGTACCACGACCTTAAAGAACAATATTGGTGGCCAAACATCAAAAGGGACGTAGCTACTTATGTTGCCAAGTGTTTGACATGTTCCAAAGTCAAAGCCGAACACCAAAGACCGTCCGGGTTACTTCAACAACCCGAAATTCTGCAATGGAAGTGGGAAAGAATAACAATGGATTTTATCACCAAGCTACCAAAAACGACGGGCGGTTATGACACTATTTGGGTTATTGTTGACCGTCTCACCAAATCCGCACACTTTCTCGCCATGAAGGAGACCGACAAAATGGAGAAACTTGCACAACTTTACATCAAGGAGATCGTATCCCGACACGGTGTACCTTTATCGATTATCTCCGACCGAGATGGCCGTTTTGTTTCTAGATTTTGGCGTACCTTGCACGAAGCGTTGGGAACGCGTTTAGACATGAGCACCGCATATCACCCTCAAACCGATGGACAAAGCGAACGCACAATTCAAACCTTGGAGGACATGTTACGAGCTTGTGTGGTTGATTTTGAAAAAGCTTGGGACAAGCACTTACCTCTCGCCGAGTTCTCTTACAACAATAGTTATCACGCGAGTATAAAAGCCGCACCTTTTGAAGAGCTATATGGCCGAAAATGTCGTTCACCTCTTTGATGGGCCGAGGTAGGCGACGTGCAAATCACTAGACCCGAACTCATTCACGAAACCACCGAGAAGATCGTACAAATCCGAGATAGGCTTCAGACGGCCCGGAGTCGTCAAAAGTGCTACACCACAAAAGACGCAACGACCTCGAATTTCAAGTCGGTGACCGAGTAATGTTAAAAGTCGCACCTTGGAAAGGTGTAATCCATTTTGGGAAACGCGGGAAGCTAAATCCGCGGTATATTGGTCCTTTCGAAATCTTGGAGCGTATTGGAACCGTTGCTTATCGTTTAGATCTTCCGCCTCAATTGAACTCCGTTCATCCTACCTTCCATGTATCTAACTTGAAAAAGTGTCTTGCCGAACCCGATATCATCATCCCTCTCGAGGAACTTACTATTGATGACAAACTTCATTTTGTGGAGGAACCGGTTGAAATTGTGGACACCTCCGTCAAGACATTGAAACAAAGCCGAATTCCGATTGTTAAAGTCCGTTGGAATGCCAAAAGAGGACCCGAGTTTACTTGGGAAAGGCAAGATCAAATGCAAAGGAAATACCCTCATCTATTCCCGATTCCAGAAACGCAAGATTCTGAGGAAGAAACAACGACTCCTACGCCTACATAAATTTCGGGACGAAATTTCTTTTAAGGAGTATGTAATGTAACATCCCGCCTTTTTCTGTTTACTTTTTCGTTTAATGATTTAAATTCCGTTATATGTTTATGACATCCCTCATTAATACGCGTTTTTTTTTTAAAATATCTCGTTTAGGTAATTCACGCACCCGCAACCAAACTCGAGGGACTAGTTTCGCTAAAGTGCCAAGGAGGTGACTAGCTTTTGACTAGGCAACCCTACCTCCCATGTTTTTCATTTTCATTTCTCTTTTCTTTCACTACTTCCCCATTTTCTTTCAATTATCCATTTCAAACGATCATCATCTAAATCCAAGCTAGCGGGTGTCTTGCAAAACAAATTTCATATTTGGAATCCTTGCAACTTCCTCATCGATTCCATACCGATTTCATTAAGTTTGGGTAACTTTCTAAAATCACTAGATTTTGTGTTCTTGATGTTTTTAACTTATAAAGTTGTTAATTAGTGTCTATGGCTCAAGTCTAACGTGAATATATGATTTATATATTCGATCTTGCTATTTTTGATAACTAGCATGAACTTGAAAGTTTGGTGTGTTTGATTGATGATTTGGTGCTTAAATGTTGTTAAATGTTATAAATGCATGTATTAAATGTGTTCCTAACATCACTAGCTTCAATTTGATGTGTAGGTTGTTTTAGAAAACTTCATAAACATGATTAGTGATTTTGATGTTATTGGTTAGGGTTTGATAGAATTGAATGTGAACATTTAATGCATTGAATGCCATGAATTGTGGTTGGTAAGTAGTTAGTTATATGCATGCATTAAGTTCCCGAATCCTATTTTGTGCATTTATGAACTTGAGCATTTATGATGAACATTAATTTATCCTTTATTTTGGAAAGTCGTTTGTTACAAATGATGTTTTTGGTTGTTGAAATGTGCTTAGTTGTTTTCCTTGTCAAAAGAGCTTTCCAACGATATAAGATACGAGTTCTAAGTGTTTACGGTTTGTGTTTTGTGTTAGTTTGAATGTTGATTTGGGACTTAGACAATTGAGACTGATCAGGTACCAACACCCGCTATTCGCCGTGGCGCGGCTAGCCTTTGTCGCGGCGCGACAATAGGACTAGTTTGATTCTAACCTCCTTGTCCAATATACGAAAAATGTGTGGCATGCTATGGACCTCCGATTCACATGAAACTTGTTCTAACATGCTTATATATGAATAACTAGCACAGAAAAATAGTTCGGGACCCGACCCGGGCGTGTTGACTTTTTCGTTGACTTTGACCCGACCAAAGTTTGACTTTTTGTCAAACTTAACCAAATGATTGTGCAATCTTTCTAACTTGTTTCTATACTAGTATCTTGCATGAAACTTGACAATTTGATTCACATGCTGCATAATTGAGTCGTAACGAGCCATAGGACTTATTGAACATCTTTGACCTATCGTATTTACCGTTATTGATACGACTTATTTGTTTAGGTCAATACTAGAATTGTCCTTTGCACACGTTACTTTGTGAAGTACTTTTCATACGTGCACTCAAGGTGAGATCATAGTCCCATCTTTCAAATAACTTGTATGCTTTAAACTATGGGATGATAAACATATACGTATCATACTTTTACACTTTGAACACAAGTAAGAAAACGAACATTCCACGTACGGGTTTGAACAAAAAGCCTCAATTCAATTATCATTAGTTACACTTGCAGGGTGTAAACGAGAACTTATATTATGTGATCACATGGGCTTGACGAGCCTCATTCGGACGGTTCGCTACCGTTAGCGGATGAAATATATTTTCGGGTCTAGTGTGTGTTCTAACACTACGCAAAGGGTGCAAAACAGTTAAGTTTGATAATTGGGTGCCAGCGAAACAAATAACAACTTTGGAATGCAAATGATTTTGGTAATCATATTATATTAAATCTTGTGGTTCAAATGCAACGTTTACTAAAACACCTATGATTTCACCAACGTTTTCGTTGACAGTTTTCTATATGTTTTCTCAGGTCCTTGAACGCTACTTGATACATGCTTCCGCACTCTTTTTGATACTTGCTTGGATGTCGAGTATACATGCATAGTTGGAGCGTCTTTTGATAACTTTTAAATTGTGTCGCATAGGTTTCATTCGTACGTTAAACTTTGTAATGTAACTAGTCTTTGAACTACTTTTGTAAACTTGAAACATCCTTTTACTTATGAAATGAATGCGACATATTTTGGTCAAACGTCATGTTAAAGGCTTATGACCACGTAACGGGACCTAAGTAGTCGGCGCCATCAAACATGATTTGGTCGGGTTGCTACACATAACATAACATAACTATATTGATATTTTTATAATAAATACTAATTATTTATCTAGAGTATATAAAATAAATATAGCTAATTAAGTTATTAGTGAAACCTATAAATTACTAAAATAACAATTAATAATAATATATATAAATTTGTTCGATTACGATTATATGTGTTAATATATATAATTGATATAGGTTCGTGAATCCGAGATCAACCCTGCATTGTTCAGTGTCGTCATATGTATTTTTACTACAAAATACAGTATTGTGAGTTTCATTTGCTCCCTTTTTAAATGCTTTTGCAATATATTTTTGGGACTGAGAATACATGCGCTGCTTTTATAAATGTTTGACGAAATAGACACAAGTACTTAAAAACATTCTACGATTGAGTTACGAGTACATCGGATATCACCCCTTTATAGTCTGGTAATCTAAGAATTAGGGAACCGAGCCCCTAATTGACGCGAATCCTAAAGATAGATATATGGGCACTCACAAGCCCCAGTCAGAGAATTTGAACTGCTTTAGTACTTTGAAATAGGTATACAACCACCAGCTTTAAAAGATATGATCTATTTGTGAGGTGTACACAACCATCATATTTAAAAGAGTTGCCTGTTTGTATGCTTTTGCATGATCGTGCGAAATGCAGGTATGCGGGGGATATTCTATATGCATCTTATTATGGTCGATTACCAGGTGTTTATATATCGTATGAATGATTTTCCAGCAGTGAGCAGACCTGCACAGATTGTTTTCGAAATATGAGTATCTTGTGGTCTATTATATTATTGGAAATGATTGTTTTTGATAAACTACTGAACTCACCAACCTTTTGGTTAACACTTTAAAGCATGTTTATTCTCAGGTATGAAAGAAATCTTCCGCTGTGCATTTGCTCACTTTAGAGATATTACTTGGAGTCATTCATGACATATTTCAAAAGACGTTGCATTCGAGTAAGTCAATTATAGTTGGATATATTATGAAATGGTATGCATGCCTGTCAACTTTCGATGTGATGAAAGTTTATCTTTTAAAAACGAATGCAATGTTTGTAAAATGTATCATATAGAGGTCAAGTACCTCGTGATGTAACCAAATGTAATGTATTCGTCCTTATGGATTAGGACGGGTCGCGACAATAACACATAATAAAGAATATATTATTATTAATATAATAATATAAGTCATAGAAATGAGGTGGCAAAAATATCAAATAACAGACGTTAAATATAAACAGAAAAAGATAACGAAAAAAGTAGGGTCGTGACAGCTTTGGTGAACATGGCTGCCATCTTGACTAATTCAAGGTGAGAATCATCAACATCGGAAAGTTTCAACTCTTCAGAATCAGTTGATTTTTCAACAAGCACTTTCTTGGATAGCTTTTGGAAGTAGTATATGATTTTCTCTTCTTTTTGGCAATGAGGGCAAGTGGATCACCCGGAGAAGACTCTTTCCTTCCCTCTTGAAGTTTAGACACCGTCGGTTGATGATACATAAGAACTCCAACAAGCTCATGAATAGTCATCTTGTCAATCTCTTGGGTAGATCGAATGATGGTTCCATAAGGAAGCCAATCAACATTGAGCTTTTTGAGGAACTTCATGTTGATTTCAGCGTTTACTTTTGTAATCTTGCACTTTTTTAACTCATTGAGAACACCATTGAAATGACGGTAGGTTTTCTTGAGTTGTTCTTATGGTTCTTGCTTGAAATCTTCATAAGATCCCAGAGCCTTATTCAGTTTAGTAACATCGGACATGTCATAACCTTCTTGTTGTCGTTTGATCTTATCCCATATATCTTTTGCTGTGGTGTTGCTATCAACATTTTCAAACAACTCATACGGAATAGCTTGCATAACAATGTTCTTAGTTTCTATGTCACCCTGAGCTCTCTCACGTCTGACTCCAGAAAGTTCATAGACTGGAATTGGCATACCAGTATCTGGATGATACTCTACAATTGGATCATCTTAGAGAAGCCCATATGTATTTTGCTTTTTCACCCTTGTAGTCTATGTACTGAGTAATACGGTGGAACCACTGAGTTTATTTGCCATTAAACAACACTGGAGGTTGGGAATCTGATCCAATGATCAATGTATCTTGAGTAGACATCTTAATATTGAGATAGATTCGATAAAGATTCGGTATTACACAAATCTAAGATTAAGGTTCAAAAAAATCTAACAAAAATGTCAGATTCGGTATCTGGTTCTGTACGGTAGCGGACTCGGTAAGTGGTTCGGTTTTGTAGCAGTTTCGGTAAAGATTCGGTAAAACAGATTCTATATCCGAAACTGATCAGTAACACAAGTATTTGACTCGGTTCGGTATTTGACTCCGTAGTCAGATTCTGTAAAACTTTGAACTCAAACACAATCCAATTCCTTTGAATTAGATTCGGTAACCTTGCTGCACAAAGAAACAAGTTAGTAACACACATAATATCAATGATACCGAATGTGAAGGATACCGAATGTCAACTGTAGCAGTTGATAAACCGAGTCTAAGTATAGAACTTAGAAATTCAATCGAATCCTTTCTCAAACCACACCAATTAGCTGCGTATGATAAAATTGAATGTGATAGAATCACTAATACACCACAATATGCAACACTTAAGATGAATTATCAACGTTGAAGCAGACTCGGTATGGCAGTTACGATACCGAATGTTGATCGAATCTTCTAAACTTGAAGAATTGATGAAATTGAACCTTCAAAAATGTGATTGAACACCTCACGAACACAACTGAATCCACGAACCTTTATTAAAATACAGAATCAAGCTGGAATTGATCAATACTGAGAGTTTTAGCCACGAACTCTAAAGATCAACTTGATTATCCATAATTGTTGTTAAAAAGCTGTAATGATGATCGAAACTCTTTCTAATCAATCTAATAAACCTTCGCTGAACTTATCACATGAATCTGAACGTCAGATTATCAAATTCGAATATACCGAATGTGATTCAATCTAACCGAGAGTGTACAGATTCTATAATCTTCAATCTCTGGATCGATATAGTGATATAGAATCACTTCCTGGAAGCTCTGATACCAAATGATAGGTCTGATCATAGTGAGATTAGAATATGTGATGAGTTAGAGTGAGACTCGGTAAGTGAAGAACATATTCGGTATTAGAGAGAATCGATAAAATTACATTCCACAGCTTCTTAAACTCAGTTACAATGCAATGGCTATCTAATTAGGACTACTTAGGTTCTTTATATAGCCCTCTTATAAGGAACCTTCATTTAGGCTTGTTTCACATTAACACTATACATACTTCGGGGTCCTAACAATAACTATCGTACTCGCATGGAATTAACATTCGTTATGTAGTCAATAACCATCGTTGAACTACTTGATGTTAACTGCTACACATGTTTTAGCCTTAACTTCTATCAATAACCATTTAGGCTTGTTTTAGCTTTAACCATACTTAATGTGATATTCTAAGTGCTATACTCTTAATGGTGGAGTATGATAATTCTTGTTAAGAGTTATGATTGTCTGTGATGACAATGATTGTCGGTTTAGACAATGTTCGGTAAAGATGCAAGTTTTGTCTCTTGGGAGATAATGTCATCGGCATGAAGATGAGGATCTTGAAGTTGTCGTCGAGGAAGCATCTATATCGGTTATCCTTATAATGTTAAAGTATGGTATCTTTTTCTATCAAAAATGTGGAGATTTGTTGGTTTAGTTTTTGATAGAAAAATTGATATGGTTACTTTGTGAAGAATGTTATCCCACATAGGTGGGAGAAGAAAGTTGGATGTAGGTGACTTGGTTATAAAATGATGGCTAAGTCTTCATTCCAATTTGCACCAATCAATACACTTTAATTATTTGATTATTTCTTTCTTTCTTACCCTTATTTGAAAGTTGTATTAGTTAAATATTTTGGAGAGTGTAGTTGGCTTAAGAGAGTCATCTATATCATTGTAACAATTTGTGATATAATGTATTTTTCTCTTTGGGGCCGGTAGTTTTTCTCCCGTTTTGGAGTTTCCACGTTAAATCTTGTGTTGTGTATTGTTCTTATTTCTTTAATGTTTTTCATTGGGCGTTTGTTGGTAATTAGTGAGGCCGTAATTTTCCAACACTTAACATCACTGACGGATCTAGGAATCGTAGTAACGAATGTCATTAATTAAAAAAGTTTAAAAATTTACATTATCCAATAGTATCACTAAAAAAATTACACTACATAGTGGTGTTACTAGTTACAAATCCAAAAAATTTTTCACCAAATTGCGTATTTCATTGGTAGCCCGTACAATTACTCCTACATAAATAAAATCCGCCCCTTCTTTACACCTGTTAGTTTTTTTTTTTTTTTTTTTTCCTTTTTTTCCTTATTTCAACCATTTCATTTGACAATTGTTATCTGCGATGTGGAGGCAGTTTTTTTCTCTCTCTCTCGCTTTTTTTTTTGTGCGCCAAAAAGTGATTTTATGCTTGTGACATGACAGCCCATGACAATGTTTAACCATAAGGTTACATTTCAGTGTTAGATTTTTGTAAGGTCCACATGTTTTTTTATTTATTTTTACTTTTTTTGACTAATACTAAAAATAATACATATTTAATCAAAATAAAAGTATTAAAATAATAAAATAATAAAATAATTTTTAAATAGAAAAAGTGACATAAATTAAAATTTCATTAAAATTCACTATTACATAAAATTAGAAATATAAAATAAACTAAATAACTGAAAACTATAGATTACATACAAAAAACTAATTCAATGTACGAAAAGTTATGATATTTTACTAATTGTTGTTGGGTAAAGTGTCATTCCGCTAAAATTATGGGTCCTGTTAAGCAGATGCAAACTAAGCTTTTGGTATAATAAAAATTTTCATATATTTAATAATAAATTCATAAATTCAATAATATTTTACTAATTGTTGTTGGGTAAAGGGTCATCCCGTTTGTACTCGTTTTAAACTTAGCCATGGATCTCGCCTGTATATATATATATATATATATATATATATATATATATATATATATATATATATATATATATATATATATATATATATATATATGGTAGTGATCTAATGAGAATGTTATCATTTTAAATATTGGTGAGAACAAATTTGAGGCACACATTTTATTAACTATAAAGAATTACAAAATGCAAAATAATTAGGATAAAAAGGGATTTCTCTCCCTCCCCTAAATTGACGTCCCCTTGTTGATGCTAGAAGTTAAAAAAATTATATTTATTAATTTATTTTGCTTTCTTGTTTACGTACATGTGGATAATCAATAATTAGGAATTCATTTTTATAAAATCATAATTTCATCATAAATTATAACGCATCCTAAAAGATAATTATATGCATCATCAAGTATTTTCTTCAATATAATTTGGGATGCTTATCAAAAAGAAAAAAGTGGATGCTTACCAACAGTAATAAATTGTGAATGATCGGATGAAGACCGTGTGGGATGCAAATACTAATTAACGAATATATTTGTTTAGCGTAATATTTATCATACAAGTGCGTCGAATAATATAATCCGATTGATTTATTCATGAGATGCTACAACACCAAGGATGCAGAAATATTTTTTAGTTATTGCACATCCATGCATCACATTAAGTTATGATGACAAGGATCACACATATATAATACTCGTACTACGTAAAAGATGAATACACATACACATGTATAATAAAAAAAGATTAAGGATGCATTTAATTTTGATACATATGTATATGAAAAAATTACAACGGTAGTACCTATGGTTTGTACACTTTTGCACCGATACATCTAAACTTTTATTTTTGCAACGTAGATACCTGAGGTTTGATTGAATAACGTATGTGGTACCTCACACTAACAGCCATAAACTCTGTTAGCTTAAACCCTCACATGTGCACTGCATGTGAGGGTATTTTCGTCCCACCACCACCGCACATCTTCTGTTGACCTCACCGATCAACAACATATTCAACCTTCTGATCTCACCAAATGTATCAGGTCTCCTTCTTTACTCCTCATTATGCTTTACATAAATACAATTTTAGGGTTTCAATTTATTAAGGTAGATGATGATTTAGATTTAGAGATTTAATTAAATTAAATCCGAAATTAAGTCTAACAACCTCTAGATTAAGCAATTAAGGACCTACCGGATGTTTAAACTATCATCTATCTCTCTGCAATCGCAGATAATTATGCATGTAAATAACATGTGCATTTTTAGACAGTTTAGAAAGCTAATGAGCTTTAAGAAAATTATCAAATAATTATAGAGAATCTTCATTTTAAAATGGTAATTTAGTTAGTAGGGTGCTGTGATTCGAATTCCATTATCTTATTCGATTGAAGAATAGCTTCTAAAACTCACACTTGAAGAAGGCGAGTTCAAATAATCGAAAGTCAATTGATTGTTTTCTATTGAAAGAAACCAACTTCAGTTTCCTTCCTTTTGAATGATTATGTGCATAGTTCATGATTAAATGTGTTGTTACTCGTTTTTGCTACAACAGTCTTAATCATCGTTTCATATCTGTAGCAATTAATTTAGAAACAAGTTTTGCTCGAGACTGTATAGTGTTGTAGCAATTAATTTAGAAACAAGTTTTGCTCGAGACTTGTTAAGGTCAACCGATTTGACCCTGAAAAAGCCGTCAACAAACATGATAGATTTTAACGATGATTGGGGCCCGGATAAGGTCCATAGTCCATACTTCCAAATTTACTATTTCATGGTCCAAAATTACAAAAATATCATCTATATAAGTCTCTATTTACCTTGAGTGCAGATGTGGTAAAGGCTATGCATGAAAATTTGAATCCAAGATAATGAAAATTGAACATTTGGAATTTGAAGTGATATTATAAATGGATTTGGAGTATTTGTTCTTTTTTATATTGTGGTAGAACTTAATTTATTTGCTTACACCAATACGATAGTAACATACTAATATGTTAGCAGATGTAAACTGTGTTTTTATGTATATGGCATTACCTACATTTCATTTCATGAGTTATGTGTTAATTTGTAATTAAACACCCATCGTTAATCAGTAGTATGTTTAAAATTCTTTCATCGAGACTAGATAATACATAAGTTGATGGGACGAAAATACCCTCACATGCAGTGCACATGTGAGGGTTTAAGCTAACAGAGTTCATGGCTGTTAGTGTGAGGTACCACATACGTTATTCAATCAAACCTCAGGTATCAACGGTGCAAAAATAAAAGTTTAGGTGTATCGGTGCAAAAGTGTACAAACCACAGGTACTACCGGCGTAATTTTTTCTATGTATATTATTTAATTAATAGGTAACGACGGAAAGCATAAGCGGTCACCATTTTCATTTAATGATTACGGTGCAAGTCTAATAAGAATTGGGAATTAATACGTATCACTACGCCCTTTAAATGGTTTTCCAGTTAACATGTATCAGTTATTTACATTTACATATATACTAACAGACAAAATGTTTAGACAAAAAGTTATGCATACTACTATTCGCACGCTTTAATCACTTGTACATCGCGCAACAATGGTTGTACACCGGTCACTATTCACGTGAACAGTACTATTCACGTGAACAGTACTATTCGCGGTACTGTAGCAATTTTTTTATTTTTTCCACCATTTTTTTCTTTTTTTGTTTCCTTTATATTTTTCTTCACCCGCAGTAAATATCTACTAGACAAAAAAATGAATAGTACCGATGGTTTCTTTATAATTAGCAGCAGCAAATATCTACTAGGCAAAAAATATGAATAGTACCGATTGTTACCTTTATATTTTTCTCTACCCGTTGTAACAATTTTTTTTTTTTTTTTTCATTTTTGGTTTCCTTTATATTTTTCTCCACCCGCAGAGATGTACATATATTGTTAATTTAAAATAACATTTAAATCTTTGACGGGTTATACCTTTTAGTTCGACTCGAGTTGCACTTCAACGACATCATCGTTAAACTAAACGCAATAAAATACATTGCAAACCTAATCCCCGGCGCGAAGCGAGGGTAAACAACTAGTTTTGAACCAATACACAAAAATCGGAAACAGTTCTAAAAGTATTTTGAAACTGTTAGATGAATCCAACGAAGTAAATAGACATAACTACCCTTATTTATTGTTCTTTAATTAAATTTAAATGTTATTAATTAAAATAAACATTTGGTTGAGAAGTATTCTCACAAAACTTTAAAATGAGAACATTCTCATTTGAATGCACCCCTCTCTCTCTATATATATATATATATATATATATATATATATATATATATATATATATATATATATATATATATATATGATAAAACTCCTTATTTTATTAACCTCGAAACTACATGAACCAGCCCTTTTCTTAGAGTGCTCTCAACCCTTCACCCTGCACACTCTCCCTGGCTAGCCCTCGTGAGGAAGCTGTTGGTACCAACTAGCCCTGGGCTAGTTCTCATTCTCCCAGGACGGAGTATATTTTTATATTACTAAGAATGGGCCAATAGTCTAGTGGTGAATGACTCACTCTCTCTTAGGGGAGGTGAGGGTTCGATTCCCACTAGGTGAGAATTTTCTAAATAATTGGATCAAAAACCATTCTTACCGGGCCCAAATGATCCCTTGGTCTCACGCATGCGAAGATTGAAACAATGACAATGCAGGTTCGTTTATCGGGCCTGGCATGCTGTGGGGAAATGGGTGATGGTGTTTCGCCAGGCTCCAGTGGACTACCGGGGACCGCTGGATGGGTTGACAAAGTCAACACAGGGCTAACATGTCCCTGCCGATACACATGTTTTGAAACAATGTTTATATTACTTGTACTATTAGCCTAAATGTTTGTAATTTATTTAATTAAATAATATAATGGGTCCTAATTTATTCGAGGGAGTATGTCATGGTTGAGAGTGTTTAGCCCTAGATTATCTCTATTGAAAAAGTGCTAATGTGACAGCTACTCTGATTAAGGAAGTTTGTCATGGTTGCAATTCCTTTTAAAGTAATATATCATTTTGTTCTTTTTAAAAGTTAGAGAAAATAAGGTGGTGGATTTCAGCCAAGTCAGCCTTTCTTATGAAGTCCACGAAGCAGGTAACAAACAAAGATCGGGCTTGTGTGTTGCGTCTTTTTTTTTTTAACGGCCAAAAAATTTATAAAAATAAAACTAAAACGCTCCGTAGCAAGGCGCTAAGGGAGAAACTACAAATGGTACCTTTCTTGTGTGTTGCGTCTTACGCTATTCGCTAGTTCGATATCGCTACTTTTAACTTCATCTCGTTCACTAGGCATCCTTGCGTGTTGTGTGTTCCTAGTTGTATTGTATGTTATCGTATTCAGATAATATATATTTCATTATATAAGATTTCTCAAGATTTTTTAGAATTGATTTCTAGGATAAATTTTTGGGATAGGTTTTTATCCCTTAATTATTTGGCCATAATACTTGCGTATTTAACATATGAACTCATTATCTCTAGCTAAATTTATAAGTTACATTTAAACGTGAGGTACCATTTTAATCATTTTTATAATTAATTTATACTTTGTGTTTTTATCATAATTAGTCAAGACAAGGACCAATTTTCTTTTATATTCAGTTTCTCCCTAACATTAATAACAATTTTTTTTTGTAACAAATGTTTTTAAAAGGTTAGATTAGCAACTTGATGTACCCATTTGCATTATATACAAGTTAAATGCTGCGTTGAAGATTTCTTATACCGCACAATTAATAATACCCCAATTGAAATTTATAATGTCGAAAAAGTTAAAAGTCCACTATGCAATTGATAGTAACAAACTGAGTAGTAGCAAACATAGTACTAATAGTAGTGGTTTTCAACAACAATTCCAACAACAAACTCAGGATTATAACCCACAACAATGTCAAAACGCATCATTCACACACAACCATGATACAACCACCAATCCCCTTGATTAGTAGACTTCTCATCCTTTTGACATCTCCATAGGAAGACCCCAACTTAAACGATTTTACTTCATCAACTCATCTAGTTGTGCATCAATATTGCTAAGCTCGGCATGCACTTCACTAAACTTGACATCAAATAATAGACAAGTCTATGATGTTTTAAACACATCATCTATAGTTGTTAGGGTTGGAATTAATATTGGTAGGGTTGGTGTACCACTTTTATATTGTTGAGAAAAACGATCACTAGATAACTTTAAAGCCTCACATACACAAAGATCACTGTCCATAAATGTTGATGCTTGTTTAGCTTCGTAGTTATTATCCTTGTTAAAAGTATGGCGATCATAAGCATTTATTGAATCCTCACACAACACAACACCTGTTGTAATGATGTTGGATCATTAGAATCAAAACATGTGTAAGTAAGTCTGTATCCCAGTGTGTGACCTATCTGAGACATTGTCTACTTAGAGGGTGTAAAAATCTATCATGTGTGTTATGTCCCACGTCCATAACTATAGTGAAACTAATTCTCTTTCGATACCAAAATATTAAAACTTTGGTATCACTTTAAGCCATAAATTTTTATTTGTAAATTATCAAATCATACACCACAAAACATGGGTATGGGTCATTACTCTTAAGACCACTCCCAAACTTGTATGGATTAGCTTTATCTCAATTTTCTCACCACTTTCTCCCATGATATTCCCATAATACACGATTGTCAACCATGACATCCATCATCACATGTTATTATTATTATTATTATTATTATTATTATTATTATTATTATTATTATTATTATTATTATTAGTATTAGTATTATTAAGTAACAAATAAATAAACAATACTTTTATTAAATTACATGAATACATTTACATTTTTTTAAATAAAAACATAATTAAAAATTAACTAAACTTAAACATAAGTTAAAAACTATAAAACTACTCATTATCTTCATCACATTACTCGTCCTCGTCTTTGTTTTCTTCTTCGTCTTCGTTTTAGTCTTCGTTTTCGTCTTCTTCATCACTTTCAATCCTATTGAAAGGTCCCACTTCTGGCACGTGTCGAATAATTCACCGGAAGATTTCAAATGTATTCGATGAGCTTTTGTCGTAGTAGATGATGAATGGTCGAATCTCGCAATTTTTTATTAACGCGAATGTGCACTTGAACCCTTTCCTCGACTGATCTTCTTGGACGACGAGCCGGCCTGTAATTTTTCTCAAGGTCGCACATTGCATGTCCATTGTCTTCGATGATCATATTGTGCAATATAACACAAGTGTGCATAATTCTTTAGATTCTTTCGACATAGAATTATCGGCAAGGGCTTCTAATTAAATGCCAACGACCTTAAAGCACTCCGAAAGCCCGTTGAATATCTTTTCGAGCAGATTCTTGAAACTTTTTAAATTTTGCTGCTTCAGGGGTACACGGACTTTTGAAAGACTTAACTAAAGCCGACCATTCAGGATATATCCCATATGTTAGGTAGTAACCTAATTATACGGTGGTTCCGTGTCTTGAAATAACTCGTTAAATAAATTGGATTAATTAAGAGCATTGATGTCGTTGTTTGAACGAGCGAGTCTTAAGTAAGTGTGCCAAATCCATAAATCATACGAAGCCACTACTTCTAACATGATTGTTTGGTATCCATGATCGCCCCTCGTATAATGGCCTTTGTATTTATATGGGCAATTTTTCCATGCCAAATGCATGCAATTTAGACTACCCAACATTCCCAGAAGACCATGTATTTCTGCATGTGCGGTTACAAAAAATGTACGTCTTGTTGCGTTGTCTCCAAATATTTAAAAGCATACAAGTGAAATAAAATTTTACAAAAATTATTCAAACAATCGTATGATGGTTGTTGGCCCATATGTAAATACTCATCAAAAGCATCAGGGGCAGTATTATATGCTAATTGTTGTATCGCGGATGTGTATTTTTGAAAAACATCAAAACCTATCATCTGAGTAGCATCCCGCCTTTAACGAAAATATAAAAAATAATCTACAATAGGTTCTTGAGAGAAATTCATTATTCCTTGGCATATGCGTATAAACAATTTTCGACTCATTCTATAACGTTTGCGAAAATAATCTCCAGGAAAAGACAGAATTTCAGAAAAATAATCATCCATAAACGCATATCGGTTCTCTCTCGATCTCTTGCTAAATATTCTAGGTGCCCTAGAAATCGGTTGGAAAATGTGATGCCCCGTACAAAACCATCGTGTACGAATCATCAACAACAGGATCATTACAAGGTCAAACACTATATGCGTTTTCAAAACAAGTTTGTATTCATGATAAAAGGTGACGTCATAACCAACGTCAAATGTTTTACACTCAAAAGTATGCTTCAATGAACAGAAGCAAATAGTAGTAGTACGTGACCCTTAGGTCGTTACAAATCATTGTTCAAAAGTATTAAAGTTATGAATGCAAGATAAACAGTTCATGCGGTGATGACTCTAGAGCAGCGGGTGTCTGCAGCAAGACTAGTACACAGTGGAAGCAACCTTAAGCACCTGAGAAAAACATGCTTAAAAACATCAACACAAAGGTTGGTGAGCTATAGTTTAAGTATAACAGTATGTAAGGTAGGCCACGAGATTTCAGTGCTACAAAGAGCGTTTCAAAACAGTATGATAAAGTATATGTTTAATCGTGGGCACTTGGTAACTAATTTAACGTTTATACCCCCTGAAAGTACACTTGGCAAGTGCGTATGTTTACGAAGTATTAAACACCCGTTAAATGCTAGCACTACTAGCCCGAGTGGGGATGTCAAGCCCTATGGATCCATATCTAAGATTCGCGTTCACCGGTTCAAAAACCAATGACTAAACGTTACCGAGCTAAAGGGAATGTTTATGCCGTTGTATAACCCACACACATATAAAGTTTAAGTACTCGTGCCTAGTATGTAAAACATAAATTGCGCATGTATTCTCAGTTCTCAAAATAGTTAAAGTAAAAAGGGATGCTATAACTCACAGTGGTAAAGTAGTGGTAAAGTCGAGTCGGGAAATAAGCAAGTACGTAGGTCTGGAAAGTCCTCAACCTAAGTCAAATATTACTAAGTCAGTAAATCGTTCCAATAGGTTTAAATGTATGTAAATTAGGTCTTAAAGGTCATCATCATTCATCATCAAACAAAAGGTGTAAAGTAAGTTTCGTTCATGAAAAGAGTTTAAAACAAAGGCTGACTTCGGTCAGTCACCACGGCCTCTATACCTACTGAAATAAGGTGAGACCAGTGGCCATGGCTCCGTATATGAGTCCTTCAGTTGTGGTAAAAATTTCAGAAGCAAACTCGTCTTCGATTGACCGTGGCGACGGTTTAAGTACGAGTAGGTCAGAATTTTCAGCACAACGTTAAAAGACATAGTGACACTCGGAGGGCCATAAATCCTAAACCGTAACTCGGATTAAGACGAGTCCTAAATGAAAAGTTATCTAATCGAACAGAGCTATATGAAAATCATCTTTACAGTATCCCAGGTCTTACTGATCAGACCCAGTAACAGTAAACAGTAGGTTCTGGTGGTTCTTGGTGCTCGATGCTTATCACGGTTCTCATCCTTGATGCATATAGCTTCAAGTGTACAACTCGTTGATGTGTTTACATCATCTTTACCAAGTTTTGACCATCATAACACATGTGCAAGTCTAAGATATGTAGCACAACTCAATTAAGTGTTGTATGTAGTTTGATGAACCAAAGTTACACCAAAGTCTTAGATTTAACACATACATGAAATGTAAAAGTAATATTGAACTACAAACTTGAAAGTAAACTAACTAATCAAGATCTTAAGATGTAGAACATATTTCTTAGTTAGATCTTGAAGATCCAAGACCCAAAAGTCTAGATCTAAAGTTATTAAGTTAAATCTAACACAAGTGTATGAAGTTATAACTAAAGAGTTACACTTCCATGTTCTTGAACTTTCAAGTTAACTTTTGTTCAAGAAAAATGAGATCAAGATTAACTAGTAATACTTGACCAAATCACAACTTTAAAGTACATAAAATGAAGAAATAATCTAAATAAACAAGTAACTAGTTCATTGTTGTTCATACTTTAAAGATTCAAGCCAAAGTCTTGATCTTTAAGAATGTAAGCTTTTAAGTTTACAACATGAATTACAAGTATAATTTTACAACAAGTGAACTTACAATCTTTCAAACATTTAATGTAGAACATAAACTAGAAAGTTTATGTTCTTGTATGTCTTGTAAGAACAAGTTGATATGAAGAATCAAACTAACAAGTTTGATTCTTAATAATTAGTAAGTAAACAACAACAACTAGCAAAGTAAGTGATTAAACAATAACAAGTATTTAAACAAGTGAGAAGATGATGATGATATGGGATGTTGGGTTACAGTTTTTAAGACAAGAAAAGGAAGAACATTAAGCTTTATTACTTACAACTTTGAGAGAGAAATGAGAGAAAGAAATGAGAGAAATTGAAAGCAAGTAAGTGTGTGTGTAAAGTGATATGAATACAAGTAAGTAAGTAATGTAAAAAAAAAAAAAGATTTTTGAATCCCCTTGGCACTTGTGAGCCGACGGTTTGTAGAGGGAGAAGGGAGGAGAAAAATCCACAAGATACTTGCATGTATTTGACTAAAAAGATGGTCATTAGGTTGCTTGCATGGGGACTAGTTGCAAGTATCATGTAACTTGATTCTTTATGCACTAAACTAACTAGTTTCATTCTAAAGTGATACTTACATGGGTGATGGGCTAATAAGTCCATTAATATGGGTAGGGTGGACTTCTAAGCCCATGTACAATTAAAAAGCCCAAGTATGTATGTAAGTAACAAGTTAAATAAATAAGCCCAAGTCCAAATAAATAACAATCTAATAAAAGCCCAAGTAATTAACTAATAACCTTAGTTAATTAAAATGATTAATAAAACTTAATCATGAATGTAAATAATATTCTAAAATATTATTCGTGTAATGTACGTGTGTCACAAAGACGTTTCGGGCATTTAAAGTCAAGCATGGTAACAAGTAAATGTATATAAATAATACATTCATTAAATCACAAGTATTAATAATAATTATTAATAAGTAAACGTTGGAAAAATCCAAGGTCGTTACAGAAAATTTCCTCCTCTTCTTCTTCATCCATCATTTCAAGTAGAAGGAGTGCGACAATATTAAAATCCGAACTCGCTATTTCAATTGCATCTTGTGTAAGATTATCCAATTTTTTGGAGGCATTTTTATTGTTAATGATATAGAAGGTAATTATGATAAAAAGTTGAGATTTTAGAGTGATATTAATAGAATAAATGTGATATAAAGTGAATTGGTATGTGAGTGTAAATATAGTGAAAAAAAGGAAAAAAATAAAATTAATTGCCTAACGGCTATATAGCCGTTTGAAATAGGTAAATTGCTTCAGTTTTTCGTGCTCACAAATGCTTCAAAGTGACTGGAACCAGGGCAAAGTGGTGTTTGGCTTTGGAGGGCGGCACCATTACCATCAGCGCCCTCGATTCGAAACTGTGAGGAAGGGTGAGGACACCCACCGTTGAGAGTGGTCTAATAAATTCATCTTAATTAAAGTATTGATTTTATTGTTCACTGATTAAGATAAAGTGTATAAATTTATTTGATTCACTGTAATTAAAGCATGGGGGTGAATTCACTCTATTATTGTTCACTGTGAATTCAAGTTAAAATATATCATGACATTTGTTAATATTTCTGGATATTTATGATACAAGTGTATAAATTTGCTTACCAAAATACTAAAAAAATAAGGATACCTTTACAATTATATTCTAGCAGGTCGAATCGTTTTCTTTCATTTATATACCCCCCACATTTTAGATGATTAATATTTGATTTTAAACTGATTAATAAGGGTATAAACGAGGCGAGCCTAACATCTCAAGCTCGAGCTCGGATTGTTTGAATTTTTACAAGCTTGAACTCGGCTCGAGCTCGACTGATTAATTATATCATATTTTTTTTATATTATATAACTTAATTATATTTCATATTTATTGTTTATGTAATTCTTGTTCACTTATAATCAATGTTGTAAAAAATCTCGATTACTTCTTTTTAAAAACACCCTATGTTTCGATTTTTTAAAATCCGTTTAATTAATCGGTTGACGTCAGTTGATGGATTAAAATCGGATTTATTAGTCAAAGTCTGTCAAAGTCAAAATTTGTCAACAATTTAGTATGATTTTGTTTTTGGGTAGCGAGAAACTCTCATATAAACGAGTACATTAGCTCCCATAGCAAGTAAACCTCGGACATCGGGAACCCGACGTCACCCCCATGCCAGGTAAAGCACCTTCCATTGTGAATCCCTAAATGAGCTCAAGAGAACATTGTCAAGAATTGAACCCCTGCCTTACAGCTTCGCTGGAGGTTATGGTGACCACATGAGCAAAACACAAGTTAACATGAATGTAACCTAGATTTTTAAAGTTTTTGAACAAAATGAACGATTATATGTATAATTTTAGACAATTATGTTAAAATTTATGGGTTTCTTATATATTTACACATATAATTCTAAAATTATTATTTAAATGTGTATAAAAAGTCTAATCCAGTTAATCTCTGAGTAACTCTCGAATTGCTAATTACTCCCTGCAAAGTTTCGATCGATTACTCCCTGAACAGTGAGTTTTGCAACCTTTCTTATAATTATATTTAATATTATTATTTAACTATTATTTATACAATAGGAATTTTTATATACTTATACATATATGATTAACAAAGTATGGAGTAATATTTAGTGTAAATAAATCAATAAGCTCGTTTGAGTCCGTGAGCTTTTTGAGCTCGAGCTGGGACTCGTTTATTAAACGAGATTTAAAATAACTTCATGCTCGGGCTCGAGCTCGTTTGAGCTCGATTCGGTACGAGTTTTTAACGAGTCGAGCTCAAATAGCTCGCGAGTAGTTTGGCTCATTTACAACCCTATTGATTAACCCTAAGTGAAAACTGTAAAAAAGCCATATAGAATCTGTTTCAGTTTAGTTTTCAAATTCGAATTTGGTTTTCGATTTTACTTTTTCGAATAGGTTTAATCGAAAACCGAATTTAAAACCGATCAACTAATAGTATATTAAATATTACAGAGTAATATATAAGTGAAAAACCATTTTAAAATCAAAAGTTGAATTTAAAATCAAATTTTTTTTTTTGCGCTTTTTTGGTTAAATTAAGATTTTAAGTTTTTACCAGGGGCAAATAAATTTTGAATTTAATTTTTGATTCGGTTTCGTTATGAATTTTAATTCAATTTTGGTTTGGTTTGGTTTTCAGTTTTACCTTCGAAATTTTCACAACCGAACAAAGTGAACGGCATAATCTATATCTAATACTTCTTCCGTCTCAATTTAATTGTTTCCGGACAAAAAAAAAAAAACACCATTTATAGTCTTGTTCTAATTTATTCCGGCAAGTAGATAAGTAACTTGTGATAACGTAAAAGGTATACTTAACTATAAATATGAGACGGAGAGAATATCTATATAATATATTTTGCTTATTTCATTTATATTAAATAATTATTATATGTCACTATAAGTAGCCGACGAATATTTATTATACAAAACAAAAAAGAAATTAATTTGATTAATATTTATCCATTAATTAATAATTAATATTAGTAGAATTAATTTAGTAATAAGCCTAACCAATTGGATATACTGGTTGACTAGAATATGAGATTACGTAATGGAATAAAGGTATACATCGGAATAGATCAAACTAATAAAGAAATTCTATCTATTTCTATTATATCCTTATATTAACAGTCATATTGAAAAAGAAAATGCAAACAGCTCTCATTATTGGTATCATATCAATTTTTTACGAATATATATACATGTATATATGTATATATACATGTATATATATATATATATATATATATATATATATATATATGTAACTCAAGTAATTAAATAATTAAGTGAAGACAAGATTTGATGATATCTATCTCAATTACCAAACCAGTTTGGCCTAACTAACCTTATGCAAGTAATCATAGTAACATATAATGTAAATAAATTTAAATGTAAATGATTAACTTATTCGAGGGTCTAAAACCTAATTTAAAATACAATACTTAGTTACTTACTATTGATTAATAAACATTACTACTTTCATATTAATGCTTTTGATGTATGAAGACGCGAAATGCAAACTGTATTAAGGTTATATACATCTATCTATCTCTATTTATAAACAAAAAAAAAGGAGACTGATTTGTCTACTTTTTGTTAATCCGGGATTACGTATCATTAAGAGGTTAATTAACTGATAATTATGCTAACGTGACACCCAAATAGCGATGACACATAGACTAAATTAATTAACTAATTAATGTTTAAAAATGAAAAATGAATTTTGTGTAGAGGTCGATGAAAACAACCTATCGTAATTTGGTAACTTTGAATTAATATTAATTTGCATCATTTATATCTAAACATCAATAAATCAATAGATTATTAGAGCACCAGGAGTCGATGCAATTTTTCACCGTCGAAGGAATTTAACGCCGGCGACGGCGGTTTCGTCGACTCCGGTTCGGCGCTAAATCGGCGTTAAATGAGTTTAACGGTGGCCACCGTTACCCACCCGACGCTGTTTCTACTTCTTTTTCCTTTTTTTTTCTTTTCTTTCTTTTTTCCTTTTATTATTTGATTTTTGCAGGTGTGTTTAGGAAGAAGAAGAATACGCGTTTCAGTTGGGAAGAAGAAGAATACGGAGTAAATAATCAGTATAAATAATAAATAATTAGGTTTAAAGATTGGTTAAAAAATGGGCCAAATTAGTGGGCTTACATTTATTTTTATAGTTGGGCTAAATTTTCTTTAAATATTTAAAATTTATAATTATAAATATTACTAACTAAAAGTATTATTTATTTTTATAGTTTATAATTAATAATCATATTAAATAAATAATAGATAAAAAGTATAAAAAAATAAGTTAAATAATATTATTAAAAGTTGTAAAAAAATAATTAAATAATAATTTAACACTGAGATTTAACACTGAATCATTTCCCCTGTTTTGGCCTAAGTGTTAAATCCAGTGTTAAATTTAATACTGAGATTTAATACCGAACGACTCCCTGTGCTCTTATAAATTCGGTGTATATCTTTCACATATCACCACAATATTAAATTTGTCACATGTCACTCCTTTAAATATTTATAATTAAGAAATGTCAATTAATTAAATATTAAATATATATAATTATAATTTATTATAATTTATAATTATAATTATTATTATATAACTAATTAGCTACATCAAATTTTGTTTGAAATTTAATCACCTTACATATGTTATATATTTGTGGTTTACTTGAAATTGAATTTATTTTTTTGTCAATGTTGGATGATGTTTTTGATATTCAGTCAACATTTTTTAAATACCTTATTCACTCGATACTATTACACGTATATTTTGTTTGTTCATTAACTGACATGCAACGCACGGGCTTATCGACATATTTGGCTTACAATTTAAAACGGATAGTAAACCCCCTAAACAACTTTCACCATCTCTCAAATTTTTTAGGATACTTTTTGAAGTTCTTGCAGATGAATATTCAATTTCAGTTATACTTTTTGAGTTGTATACTTTAGATTTTTTTCGTTAGTTTTCAACTCTATGTGGTCTTGTGATTTATGAGTGATTTCATTTGGTGATTCTTATATTTATCCTATTTTTTAGTATCGCTATTTACATACCAATATAAACTTCAAATTAAATTTTTTGCACGGTTTTTACACACTCGTGCAACGCACCAGTTTAAAAACCTAGTACACACACACACACACACACACATATAGACCCTCCCAAAATGCACCCATATAATAACCATATTATAGATATAGACATATTTGTATCGTTGACTTTGTGGTTTGCCCAGTATTTTCTTTCAATACGCACTCAAGTAGGGGTGTGAACGAGTCGAACCAGCTCGAGCTCGAGCTCGGCTCGGTTCGAGCCTAGCATATAAAGTTCGATCTCGGCTCGTCTGAGTCTAAGGAATATATTTTAAGTATATATAATAAGATTTTCTCATTATATTTTATACTTATAAAAGATAATAACTATTATGCAGTGATATAGTATATTATTAGACATAAATATTGATTAATGTATATATATCAAAAGATCTTTTAGGCTCGAGAGTCTGTTCGAGCTTGAAAAAGCTCGGTACGAATCAAGTTTTTAGCGAGTCGAGCTCGAATAGCTTGCGAGTGGCTCGACTCATTTACACCCTTATTGAGCACCACATAATTTAAATTGTTTACCACATTCAAATTATGCGGATGTAGATTAACCACAAATCATTTAATTCAAAGTAGGATCAATTAACTGTCTATAAAGGCTAGCATCTTATATTTACTAGGTAACTAGGGGTAAGGTCCGTGCGCTGCACGATTAGACCCACGTTTCAATAATTTGATATTTGGATATTCATGAATGGTTAGATAATCAGGTTAGCTAAGATCCTAATGAAGCATAAGATATTAATACGTTAATGAACTTTTTTCATCAAATTTAAAGTTGATAAATAGTTTGTACGCATGACATCAATATAGGCATTGTTAGAAAACGTATATAATAACATAAAATCCTACAGATTTCAAAGTAATGACAATTATTATAAAAGGTTTGATTTGGGCATAAATCAACTCGTTAACAATTAAACATTCGATACTTGCTATCCATGAAAAAAAAATTCAAAAATTATATTTAATACTTGATCATAATTTTAGTTCATTTTATCTCAAGTCATACTAAGGATAAAATGTCAATAATATGTGGTCTGATGTGTATGGTACAATTACAATGAAAAAACTGTTAACTACTAATAATATATGTATCAAAAACATTAGTATTGTATACTAATGCATAGATTGTAAGCCGTTTATGTGACATAATTTTCTTTAAAAATATAAATATTTTAAACTTAAATTATTAATATAATAAATTTAATGAATAATAATTAAAACTTGAAGGATTTAGGTATATTGACGGTCCAATCTATTATATATCTATATGGTTACGAATGTTACTACGTTCAATAATAAAACTCATAATCCACATAACTAATTTTACATATTACGAGCTGTATTTTTGTGATAATGTTCAATATTGGTTGAATAAAATTTGGTTTTTTGTGATAATAAGTTTCAAAGATTTAATTATTATTTATTATTCTATTATTATGAAACGTATGTGTAATTGTATAAGACTTTGTAAACATCTTTATATTCCATGATAAGTATGTGATGTGTGAAATCGTACTCTAAAATAACTAGCTAAAAACTTAACAATTATCACTCAATAGCAGGAAACTAAAACCCGATCGTGCGGTAACTAGCAAGCAAATTGACCAGTTCGTTCCACAGAGAGCAGTGTTCAAGATTTAAACAACTAATAATTATTCTAAGAATTAGGGGGTTTTGATTTGAATTTAAGTAAAGTAAAAACTGTAGTAAAGATAATTAACGACTTAACCAGATAAGGAGAAACAGATAACCAGATAAGGAGAAACAGAGTCTACTTTAATACTCGACAAATGACTGGGGTTGTTCTTTTATTAAATCCATTTATTAAAGGTCTAGGTACTTAGCTCATATCGGTCTCACAAAATCAATGAACTAAAGGTATAATGAATTCAATTTACTCACATATATTATCATTCAGAGGTCCAAATTACCATGTAAAATTAATCTAGACTTTCTCTTGGTTAAACTCACATAAAACCTAGGCTAATGGGATCACTCGGAATAGCCTACATAATTGTTTTATCACAATATCAATTTAATCGCCAATTGCACTCGCATACAATTTTGTAGATCTAAAAGATGAAGTACAAGCTATGAATATTGATGAATTCACATAAACCAAATTCAAAAACCTATATAATTAAATAAATGATATATATAGATAAACACAACAATGGATCTTTCGAGAAAGCACAATTAATTCAACATAAAACCATAATAATTCTCAAGATAGAATAATCCTAAATCATAAGTCTTACATCAAAGTGAACACAAATATGTTTAGCCTTACATGATAGAAGAAAGAACAATTAAACAATTGAAACAAAGAGTAGTCATCATAAAATCACTAAAATAATGAAGAACTAGGGTACCAATGATTAATGGATGATCCAGTCTTCAACCTTGATGCTATGATCTTCAAAATTGACGAAGAATGGCTTGAAAACTATAACGACCCTCATTTTTCCATTCTATATTTTCTAATATTAAATGCCCAAACCATATAATTAAAACTTAATGATTAAACCTTAATCAACAATTGTTAAGTATTAAGAATTATAAAACATAATAAATTAACTTTGAGCAATAATTGACAAGTTAATAAAAGATGAAAATAATAAGCTAATTAACTTTCGTGAACAAAATGTAATACTCAAAAACTTGTTGCATTCAAACAATTAAACTGGAACATTTAATGAGCCATTTTAACTAACCAAAAGTACAAGGTCTAAAACGAAAAAGTTCTATCTCTTTTCCACTAACCCTAGCCGATTTTGGGCAAGGCAAAAAGACTATTTTGCCCCCCCAAAATCATGGCCAAAACCACCACCATAAACCTAACCCTAAAGCTTAACTTTTGCTCCAAGTATTCCCATTAAACCCTAGGTCTAGATCCTTCTATGCTTAACTATAAATAGAGGTGCTTGCTAACCATTTTTCTCACCCCTTTCTCTCATTCATAATCACTTCACAAAAATAATCAAACCCTCTCCCTTTCCTTGGTGGATTTCGGCCACCTTCACCACCACACCACCACCCACGGTTTTTAACAAAACCGAACACCACCACCACCTTTTCAAAGTTTTGGTTATTTGCTTCTTGATTTCGGGTAATCTTCAAGTGATCTTTAAGCGTGTTCATCGTGTTTTTCGTGATCTTCAAACGTGTTCTTGATTTTCAAGTGCTTTGATCTTCATCTTCAATTTTTCTTCTTGTTTTCTTGTTAATCTTCATCATCATAAACAAGGTATGATCCAAGATCTTAAAACTTTTAAATCTTTCTTTCAATTCATAATTTAATTGATTCATGTTCTGGATCTTGTTCATTCATACTCATGATCTTGTTAAATTATACAACATCTATACATGTGCATACACCACGTATACATATACGTATAAAAAAAACATATACATATACATACCTACGGCTAAAAAAAATGTTTAGATCTTCAAAACCCTAAAACCTAATCATGTTTAGGTTATTACTCATGTTTATTGATTGTAAATATATATATATATATATATATATATATATATATATATATATATATATATATATACGGCTACATACATAAAAAAAGAAAAAAAAATGAATTTTGTTGAGTCTTAAAAACCCTAAAATATTTACCAAAGATTTGTTAATGGTTAAAAAGGGAAACAAATATATATACATAATATATATACATATACGATCTATATATATACATAAATTTTTTATATATATATATAAATAAATATATACGGATATAAAAAAATATATATAAATCATTACCTATACACTAATATAAAACCCTAATACTACTTAACCCTAAACATTAATTATATAACCCTAATTATATAATAATCATTACCTAATCATTTAATCATTAAATCTAATCATTATTTTACTAAACCCTAAACCTAATACTACTTAAATACTATTTAAAACATTTAATACTACTCTAATTAATTAAAACCCTAATTTAAACCTACCTAATTAATACTACTTACTAAACCCTAATACTACTATTACTAACACTTATGATGTACTACTTATATTATAATACTTATATTATAAGATTATAACATACACGATAATGTGAGATTACTCGAACGTCAACGCTACTTAAGGCCTAGGGTGATCCTTGGTGCCATTATGTGATGCTTGTGGATCTCGAATGCCAAGACTTAAATTCTGGTCAAGAGATCCTGGGCTAACCGGTAACAATAGATCATTCAAGTGACTCGGCGGTGGCATAGATGTTTGGGTATGGTGCACAATATCAAACCCGACTATAGTAATCATACACTCACTAAGTGAACAACACTTGGTCACTTGCACACTTAATAAGTGGTGGATTTATTAAGGACAACTCACTAGTGTTCAACACTAACTTACTAAACATGGAAACTTACTAAAAGTGGAAACTTACTAAAAATGGGAACTTCGTAAAACGAACTACACTTAAACACTTGCATACTTAAACTTAAACTTGAGCAAACATTTAACTACTCTTAAATGTCATTAGGTTGACTTTCTGCTCACATTCATCCAACTCTTCTATTCCGAGGAATAACAGACTCTTCTCCTATTTACTAAGGTGAACTTCATAGCCCCACTTTATATTGTGCACAACTTATTTAACTTACTGGGGTGAGACACATGCTTCTTTTAATATTTACAACTTAGACACAAGTACCAACTACTAAACTGTGCTATACCTGGCTATGTCCTGCAAGTCCCCACTGTGATATTTTTAATTGCTTTTACATAACGCATGCTTAATTATTGGGGGTACGCCTATCGGGAGTAACATCCCCGATACATTTGACCAAGTCATTGTATTACTTAATAATGATTCAAACCGACAAGGACAGTACAACTTGTCACGGGGCAAACTTTGAAACTGTTTAGTCTAAATATCACAAACTTGGCACTACTTTTAGATCCCTGCGAGATCTACTTTTATAAATAAAAATCTTGTGGACTAAACAACGGTCAACTATTTTGTTAAACCTATGAACTTCACTCAACCTTTTTGGTTGACACTTTAGCATGTTTTGTCTCAGGTTATGATTGAACAGCTTGCTCTTATCTATGTGATGCTGCTTGGACTCTAGGACTTGAAGAAAGAGTCACATTTATTATTTATGCATTTATGAACATTTTCATTCTTGTAATTTAGATTTGTGTAACGACATTCTATTTCATTCCGCTGCGTACTCAATAAAGTTTGTTTTTATCATATAGTGTCGTTCTCATTTATATAATATGTTGGTATTTTTGATATTAATGTCACATTCACCTAGGCCCTAACTGGGGGTGTGATAGATTGGTATCAGAGCATAACCAGGTTGTTATAGAGAAATAGGATTGCATCTTTATGTGTGCCTTACTTGCTAGCTAGGGTGCCTTAGAAATCTAGGAAACTATAACCTTTCCTGCCTTAGACTTAAAGCACTTAGGATTGCCTTATAATCTTAACAACTTTGCTTTAATAATCTTGGCTTAAAATGCTAATCAAAGTCTCTTTCCTAATGTTAGGATGTCAAGCGTTAATCAACCAAACAAAACAACTCTCTTCAAACCATCTGAAGTAATGGCTCACTTCAAACCTACCACCGAAGTAGGTACTTGATACTCTTCAACTGCAAGACCAGTCCGAAGCCCTCTTTTTGGACCTGCCTCACCACCATTGAACTATAGTCTAAATACTCTTCAAGATTCATCTAAGTCTCCCGAATACTACCTGACCCCGAGAACTGAAGACAAGGGGAAACGTCCTGAGGAAACTAGTCCATCCATAAAAAGAGCCCGATCTCCTTTTTGTGATATTGATGCTAAGTATGAGATAATGAACTTGCGAAAAACTACCGAAAATAACTTGGAAGGTTTGCTTCGCCACGTGGAGAGAGTTGAGGTTCGAATGGACGAGAAAGATCGAGAAGTTAAGAAACTGGTAGAAGAAAATGCTAAGCTGAGAAAAGAGTTGATGTGATGCCCCGTACAAAACCATCGTGTATGAATCATCAACAACATGATCATTACAAGGTTAAGTACTATATGCTGCAATAAAAGAAGTTGCATTCACGATAAAAAGGTGACGTCATAACCGACATCAAATGTTTTACAATCCAAAAGCACGCTTCACTAAGTAGAAGCAAATAATAAGTGTATGTGACCACAATGGTCGTTACAAGTCATAGTTCAAAAGTACTAAAGTTTGAATGCAAGGTAAAGTAGTTCATGCGATGACAACTCTAAGCAGCGGGTGTCTACAGCACGACTAGTACACAGCGGAAGCTAACCTCAAGCACCTGAGAAAAACATGCTTAAAAACATCAACACAAAGGTTGGTGAGCTATAGTTTAAGTATAACAGTAAGTAAGGTAGGCCACGAGATTTCAGTGCTACAAAGAGCGTTTCAAAACAGTATGATAAAGTATATGTTAACCGTGGGCACTTGGTAACTAACTTAACGTTTATACCCCCTGAAAGTACACTTGGAAAGTGCGTATGTCTACGAAGCATTAAACACCCGTTAAATGCTAGCGCTACTAGCCCGAGTGGGGATGTCAAACCCTATGGATCCATATCTAAGATTCGCGTTCACGGTTCAAAAACCAATGATTAAACGTTACCGAGCTAAAGGGAATGTTTATGCCGTTGTATAACCCACACATATATAAGTTTAAGTACTCGTGCCTAGTATGTAAAACATAAAATCCGCATGTATTCTCAGTTCCCAAAAATAAGTTAAAGTAAAAAGGGAATGCTATAACTCACAATGATACAGTAGCGGTAAAAGTCGAGTCGGGAAAAGTGTGCAAGTAATCGGTCCGAAAAGTCCAATGAGTCCTCAACCTAAGTCAAATAGTACTAAGTCAGTAAATCGGCCAAATAGGTTTAAAAGTATGTAAATAAGGTCTTAAAGGTCATCATCACTCATCATCAAACAAAAGGAGTAAAGTAAGTTTCGTTTATGAAAGTAGTTTAAAACAAAGGCTGACTTTGATCAGTCACCACTGCCTCTACCCTTACTGAATTAAGGTGAGACCAGTGGCCATGGCTCCGTATATGAGTCCTTTAAGTGTGGTAAAATTTACAGAAGCAAACTCGTCTTCGTTTGACCGTGGCGATGGTCTAAGTACGAGTAGGTCAGAAATTTCTGCACAACATTAAAAGAACATAGTGACGATCGGAGGGCCATAAATCCTAAACCGTAACTCGGATTAAGACGAGTCTTATATGAAAAATTATCGACTCGAAAACATATATTTGAAAATAAAGGTCTCAGTAGCCCAGGTCTAGTGGTATGTTACAGAAACAGTAGGACAGAGGGCTGTAAACAGAAAACAGGAAGTTAAAAGTGAGTTCCGGTGGTCTTGGTGCTTGATGTTCATCATGGTTCTCATCCTTGATGTATATAGCTTCAAGTGTACAACTCATTGATGCGTTTACATCATCTTCACCAAGGTTTGACCATCATAACCCAAGTGCAAGTCTAAGACATGAAGCACAACTCACTTAAGTGTTGCAAGTGTTTTGATGAACCAAAGTTACATCAAAGTCTTAGATCTAACACATACATGAACTTTAAAGGTAATATTGAACTATAAACTTGAAAGTAAGCTAACTAATCAAGATCTTAAGGTGTAGAACATGGTTCTTAGTTAGATCTTGAAGATCCAAGACTCAAAAGTCTAGATCAAGCATAAGTATACAAAGTTATATTTAAAGAAAACTTATTTGTGTGTTCTTGAACTTTCAAAGTTAACTTTTAGTTCAAGATTAATGAGATCAAGACTAACTTGTAGTACTTGACCATTTAAACTAATTACATGAAATTAAAGTGCAAGAATGAAGAAGTAAACTAAATAAACATGTAATTTGTTCATGGTTGTTCATACTTTAAAGATTCAACCAAAGTTTGATCTTTAAGAAAGTAAACTTTAAAGTTTACTTCATGAATCACAAGTATGATTTTAATCAACACATGGACTTGAAATCTATTAAGAAAGTATATGTAGAACATAACTAGTAAGTTATGTTCTTGAGTGTTCTTGTAATTACAAGATAAAAGAAGAAAGAAACTAGCAAGTTTGATTCTTGAAACCAAGTAAGTAAGTAACTAACAACTACCAGAAATCAACACAAGTAAACAAAGATTAAAACAAACAAAGTATGATGATGATTATGGGTGTTCTTGCTACGGTTTTAGAAAGAAAAGAAGGAAGAAATGATTCAAGTTTACTTACAAGAACTAGAGAGAAAAGTGAGAGAGAAAGAGTTGCAAGTATGAGAGTGTTTTGGAAAATGAGAGAATGAGTGAACTAGTAATGAAAAAAAAAAGATTTTGAATCTCTCCCATGGCCAAAGGCCTACGGTTTCTGCAGCAAAAAAGAAGGGGAGGCCAATGCACACTAGTCTCTTGCATGTTGTTGTCCTTAAAGGTGGTTAATGGAGGTATGTGCATGGGGATTAAGAGTTAACAAGATTCCAAGTATTCTAACTAACTAGTTCACATTTAATTTGGTACTTACATATGAAAGAGTGGGCTAACTAAGTCCATTTAAAAGGTAGGGTGGGCTTGGAAGTCCAATATCATGAGTCCATTTACTTTAAACAAGCCCAAGTTCCATTAATTAACAATTAAATTCAATTAAAGCCCAAGTAACTAACTAATCACCATAGTTAATTAAAATGATTAATAAAATTAATCATGAATGTAAATAATACTTGAAAATATTATTCGTGTAAGTTCCGGGTGTCACAAAGACATTTCGGGCAATTAAAGTCAAGTTCGGGCAATCATGGCAACATGTAAATGTAATAACATACATTCGTTTTATCACACGTATTAATAATAACAATTATTAATAAATAAACGTTGGAAAATCCAGGGTCGTTACATTACCCACCTGTTAAAGAAAATTTCGTCCCGAAATTTAAGCTGAGGTAGATGGAGGAGTGGGAAAAGGTGAGGATACTTCCGCATCATTTGATCCTCTCGCTCCCAAGTAAACTCAGATCCTCGTTTGGCATTCCATCGTACTCGTACAATCGAAATCTTGTTGCGTTTCAAAGTTTTGATCTCACGATCCATAATCTCAACTGGTTCTTCCACAAAGTGGAGTTTGTCATCAATTGTAAGTTCCTCAAGTGGTATGATAAGTTCAGGTGTAGCAAGACACTTCTTCAAGTTTGACACGTGGAAGGTAGGATGAACTGAGCTCAATTGTGTCGGAAGGTCTAGACGGTAAGCAACGGGTCCAACACGTTCCAAGATCTCAAAAGGACCAATGTATCGTGGGTTTAACTTTCCATGTTTTCCAAAACGGATCACACCTTTCCAAGGTGCAACCTTCAACATTACACGATCACCAACGTTGAATTCAAAGTCTTTACGTTTAAGATCGGCATAACTCTTTTGACGATCACGGGCAGTCTTAAGTCTAGCTTGAATCTGAGCAATCTTCTCCATGGTTTCGTGGACTACCTCGGGTCCGGTGATTTGCTTTTCGCCAACTTCGGCCCAACAAATAGGAGATCGGCACTTACGGCCATACAATGCTTCAAAAGGTGCAGCATTAATGATCGAGTGATAACTGTTGTTGTAAGAAAATTCGGCGAGTGGCAAATGCCTTTCCCAGGCCTTTCCGAAATCAATGACACATGCACGCAACATGTCTTCCAATTTCTGAATCGTTCGTTCACTTTGCCCGTCAGTCTGTGGGTGATATGCTGTACTCATGTCGAGACGGGTTCCCATGGCTTCTTGTAAAGAACGCCAAAATCTAGAAGCAAAACGGGGATCACGATCGGAGATGATTGATAAAGGTACACCATGACGAGATACAACCTCCTTGATGTATAGATGATCAAGTCTTTCCATTGTATCAGTTTCCTTCATCGTTAGGAAGTGTGCAGATTTACTAAGGTGGTCAACAATAACCCAGATGGTATCGTATCCGCCCACCGTCTTTGGTAGCATAGTAATGAAATCCATTGTGATCCTTTCCCACTTCTATTGTGGGATTTCCGGTTGTTGAAGTAAACCAGAAGGTCTCTGATGCTCGGCTTTAACCTTTGAGCAAGTCAAACACTTACCAACATAAGCCGCAACGTCCTTCTTAAGATTCGGCCACCAATACTGTTCTTTAAGGTCGTGGTACATTTTGCCCACTCCAGGATGAATCGAATATCTCGATTTGTGTGCTTCATTAAGTATAAGGTTCCGTAGATCTTCATAATAAGGTACCCAAATTCTTCCGGCATAACATCGGAGTCCAGACTCCCTAACCTCGAATCGAGAGACAAGTATGTTCAAATGTTCGTGAAATATGTTCTCCTCCTTGAGAGCCTCATCTTGGGCTACTCTGATCTGGCTGTTGAGGTTCGAATGGATGGTGATGTTCAGAGCCCTAACACGAAGAGGTGCCGTCCTCTCCTTTTGGCTTAAAGCGTCAGCTACAACATTGGCCTTGCCAGGGTGATAACGGAGTTCACAATCGTAGTCGTTGAGCGTCTCGATCCATTAACGCTGTCTCATATTTAGTTGCTTTTGATCGAAGATGTGCTGGAGACTCTTGTGATCGGTGAAGATAGTGCTCTTAGTTCCATACAAATAGTGTCTCCACAATTTAAGCGCAAAGACAACGGCTCCAAGTTTAAGAACGTGAGTAGTGTAGTTCCGCTCGTGAATCTTCAATTGGTGGGAGGCATAGGCAATAACTTTTGATCGTTGCATCAGTACACAACCAAAACCACTCTTCGATGCATCACAATAAACAACAAAGTCGTCACTGCCTTCGGGAAGCGATAGGATAGGTGCTGAGGTTAACTTCTTCTTCAAAGTTTGAAATGCTGATTCGTGTGCGGGTTCCCAAATGAACTTCTTGCCCTTGTGAGTCAGTGCGGTCAAAGGACGCGCAATCTGAAAAAATCCTTCAATGAACCTTCAGTAGTAACCGGCGAGACCTAGGAATTGGCGAATGTGAGTTAGAGTGGTGGGGGTCTCCCACTTGCTGATGGCTTCAATCTTGGCGGGATCAACTTTGATACCCTGGTCGCTCACAACATGACCCAGAAACTGAACTTCCTTCAACCAAAATTCACACTTGGAGAATTTGGCGTAAAGTTGCTCTTTTCTCAAGAGCTCGAGCACTAGTCGGAGGTGTTGCTCATGTTCTTCTTCGCTCTTAGAGTAGATGGGGATATCATCTATGAAGACGATAACAAACTTATCCAAGTACGACTTGCAGACACGATTCATGAGGTCCATGAACACGGCAGGTGCATTTGTCAAACCGAATGGCATCACGAGAAACTCATAATGACCATAACGGGTCCTGAATGCAGTTTTCATCACGCCACTTTCCTTCAACCTCAGCTGGTGATATCCGGATCGCAAATCGATCTTTGAGTAAACGCTCGATCCTTGTAGTTGATCAAAAAGATCGTCAATTCGTGGAAGAGGATACCGATTCTTGATTGTTAATTTGTTGAGTTCACGGTAGTCGATACACATACGGAAGGATCCATCCTTCTTCTTCACAAACAACACAGGTGCGCCCCAAGGCGAGAAACTTGGTTGGATAAATCCACGGTCTAACAGCTCTTTTAGTTGACTCTGTAATTCTTGCATCTCGGAAGGTGCGAGTCTATAAGGTGCGTGAGCTACAGGTGCAGCTCCTGGCACTAATTCGATCTGAAATTCTACTGCTCTCTGCAGCGGCAGTCCAGGCAATTCCTCTGGGAAGACATCAGAAAATGCGTTCACCATTCGAACATCGTTCACGCTCTTTACCTCAGTTTCTACCGCTTTCACGTGTGCTAGGACAGCAAAACGTCCCTTCTTCATAATCTTTTGTGCTTTCACGCAACTAATGGGGTTCAACTTTGAGGTACATCTCTCTCCATAGATAACCAGTGGTTCGCCATCTCCTTGTGGTATGCGAAGTGCTTTATCTCCACAGATAATATCGGCCTTTATCTTGCTCAGCCAATCCATACCGACGATCACGTCAAAACTTCCCAGTTTGATAGGTATCAAGTCATTTTCGAAATCTGCACCAGCTATGTTGATAATAGCTCCTCGACTAATATGGTCAACTTTCTCAAGTTTACCGTTGGTGACCTCGACAAGCATACTTTCTTTTAACGGGACTAATGACCAATTAGTCTTATCGCAAAAATGTCTAGATACATAACTTATATCCGCACCAGTATCAAACAAGACAGTAGCTAAAATATTGTTAATTTTGAATATACTTGTCACCAAGTCGGGGTTATCGCGTGCATCCCTTGCATTAACATTAAAAGCTCTAGCGCGCGGTGGTCCGCCATCTTTTCACTTATTTGGGCACGCATTTCTGAAATGGCCCGTCTGCCCGCATTCGTAGTACTTCCTCGGCCCTGTGGGGTTCGGCTTCCCATTCAAAGTGGTGACCTTGCAGTCTTTCCCGATATGCCCAGCCCTTTGACACTTTTCGTAAACCACATCACAATATCCAGTATGGTGCTTGTAGCACCGTTTGCATTGTGGTAAGGTTCCTTTGTAGTTCAGGTTGGAGTTGGTGTTGTTGTTGGGGTTAGGGTTTCCACCGTTGTTGTGCCTCTTGGCGGGGGTCTGGTCATAGGTTCTCCCCCTGTTGCTGTGGTGGTTGTTGTTGTTGTTGTTGTTGTTATTATTATCCCACTTTCGCTTTTCGCTACTACCAGCTTCAAACTTAGCTTTCTCCGGCTCATCAATGATAATCTGATTCATGAGGGTATGCGCCATGCGCATTGCTTCGGGAACATTCGGTGGCTTGGATGAGGTGACGTTTCCCTTAATGCTATTAGGGAGTCCCCAAAAGAACCTTTCCATTCGTTTGAATTCTGGGGTGACCATTGTCGGACACATCAGGGCTAATTCCAAAAATCTCCTGTTGTAACCATCAAGGTCGTTCCCAACGGCCTTTAACTGCATGAATTCCATTTCCATCTTTTGGATTTCGGTTCTCGGACAATACTCCTAAATCATAGCCACTTTGAATTCCTCCCATGGCGTAGCATACGCCTCATCGATACCTTTCGCTTGAGCTAACATGTTCCATCACGTTAGTGCGCCGTCAGATAGTATGCACGAAGCAAACTTGGTCTTATTGTCCTCCGAACAGTTGCTAACTCGGAATACTGATTCAAGTTTCTCGAACCATCTGGTGAGACCAACCGGTCCCTCGGTTCCACTGAAGTTATGCGGTTTGCAGCTCTGGAATTCCTTGTAAGTACACCCATTTCGAATGGGTGGGATAACCGGTGGTGGTGGTGGTGGAGCTTGGAGGTTTCTTTCTGCTAGGGCTGAAGCTACACGTTCTTGGATCATCTCTTCAATTTGAGCAGCAGTAGGTGTGGATCGACCGTTAGCCATGATGTTCTAAACAAAAATTTTGACTCAAGTCAAAATCCAGTATGCAAGTAATAATAATACAGTATATAGTAACCAACATGGAATCAAAACATCACATGCTATTAAATAACGCATCTAGGTACAAATACCACAGAATCATCGTACAGTAATGTAAATAGAACATCGTGCAAGAATTAAATAACGCAAAGTTCCATTCATTAATAATAATAAGTTTCATACATCTGAATAAGTTCGTACAATACATTAGTAATACAATAAACTACAACTAGATTACATAACGAAATCTAAATACAAAAGTCCTACGGTAAAGGTGGGTGAAGGATGTCCATAACCTGAGACATCTGTTCCTCAAGCTCAGCTACCCGAGCTCAGAGGATCTCCACCTCCCTTGTCAATTCCTCGACTGTGGGAGATGGTGGGGCAGGCGGTGCCGGCGGTGCAGGTGGTGCCGGCGGTGCAGGTGGTGCCGGTGGTGCAGGTGGTGCAGGTGGTACCGGTGGTGCGGGTGGTGCAGACCTTACGAAACGAGGTGTAGACGTTCCGGCTCCAGAAATAGTCAGTACGTAAAGGGGTGCCTTACGTATGAGTGGGTCGGCGGGGTACGGCACAAGCCGCTTACGGGCAGTAACCCTCCGACGCCGACCAAAAGTGTCAGTGAAAGCACGACCTCCATTCACCCCTGGAATGACGGTGCCATCAGGACGGTACCGCTTCTTCGGCGGGATGGAGGGTGCCTATATAGGTACGTCATCAAGGTTCTCTTCGTCGGAGTCACTGGAGTCATCTGTAGAGGAGTCATCGGATGAAGGATCATCAAAATCATGTGGTGGTGACACGGGTGGCTGAACTGGTCGTCCATGAGTGGCCATCATCTGTCTGTATCTGAATGGTGGAATCGGCACTAAACGTCCATCTGGAGTGCGTCGGCACGGCATGCGCATATGGTTACGGAATGGCCCTTCCCCGAACTCCGCGGGGATCACAACACCACCGACGCGGGGCTGTGACTCCGAGGATCTGGGAGCAGACGGAGCTGGAATCTCCACAGGGTCCACGTGTCCATCGATAGTAGCCACTGCTGCAGGCGGCTGGCTGCTAGTCCCGGAAGATGAAGCGCCGGGGTCACTCGTGCGTATCAGGATCGGTGTGTCGGAAGCAGCAGCAGGTGGGGTGGCTGAAGAGTCTAAACTGCCCAAAACGATAGCAGGTGGTACATCCGACATCTGATCAAGGAAAAATAAATTTTCCATGTCAGTAAGTCATAAAGCAAGCACGTATTAGGCCAACAGTTTAAATCACGTGTAACAATAAGTAGCATGGCAATAACAGCAAATCGTACGAAGGTAGCATGCAATCGAAAGCAAGTAATAGCATGCAGTAGTGAAATCATGTAGTAGCATACGGCATATAGCAGTAACAGTAAGCAGCAGCATGCAGTAAGTTCAGCGGAAACAAGTAAACTAGCAAGTTGTAGATTAGTTCTATTAGTGAATCCTACTTGGGTCCGTCTTAGACTCACTAATGCAACTTAATTCCCTACAACCAACGCTCTGATACCAAATGTGATGCCCCGTACAAAACCATCGTGTACGAATCATCAACCACAGGATCATTACAAGGTTAAGTACTATATGCTGCAATAAAAGAAGTTGCATTCACGATAAAAAGGTGACGTCATAACCGACATCAAATGTTTTACAATCCAAAAGCACGCTTCACTAAGTAGAAGCAAATAATAAGTGTATGTGACCACAATGTTCGTTACAAGTCATAGTTCAAAAGTACTAAAGTTTGAATGCAAGGTAAAGTAGTTCATGCGATGACAACTCTAAGCAGCAGGTGTCTACAGCACGACTAGTACACAGCGGAAGCTAACCTCAAGCACCTGAGAAAAACATGCTTAAAAACATCAACACAAAGGTTGGTGAGCTATAGTTTAAGTATAACAGTAAGTAAGGTATGCCACGAGATTTCAGTGCTACAAAGAGCGTTTCAAAATAGTATGATAAAGTATATGTTAATCGTGGGCACTTGGTAACTAACTTAACGTTTATACTCCCTGAAAGTACACTTGGCAAGTGCGTATGTCTACGAAGCATTAAACACCCGTTAAATGCTAGCGCTACTAGCCCGAGTGGGGATGTCAAACCCTATGGATCCATATCTAAGATTCGCGTTCACGGTTCAAAAACCAATGATTAAACGTTACCGAGCTAAAGGGAATGTTTATGACGTTGTATAACCCACACATATATAAGTTTAAGTACTCGTGCCTAGTATGTAAAACATAAAATCCGCATGTATTCTCAGTTCCCAAAATAAGTTAAAGTAAAAAGGGAATGCTATAACTCACAATGATAAAGTAGCGGTAAAAGTCGAGTCGGGAAAAGTGTGCAAGTAATCGGTCCGAAAAGTCCAACGAGTCCTCAACCTAAGTCAAATAGTACTAAGTCAGTAAATCGACCGAATAGGTTTAAAAGTATGTAAATAAGGTCTTAAAGGTCATCATCACTCATCATCAAACAAAAGGAGTAAAGTAAGTTTCGTTTATGAAAGTAGTTTAAAACAAAGGCTGAATTTGATCAGTCACCACGGAATCTACCCTTACTGAATTAAGGTGAGACCAGTGGCCATGGCTCCATATATGAGTCCTTTAAGTGTGGTAAAATTTACAGAAGCAAACTCATCTTTGTATGACCGTGGCAACGGTCTAAGTGCGAGTAGGTCAGAAATTTCTGCACAACGTTAAAAGGACATAGTGACGATCGGAGGGCCACAAATCCTAAACTGTAACTCGGATTAAGACGAATCTTACATGAAAAATTATCTACTCGAAAAGATCTATTTGAAAATAAAGGTCTCAGTAGCCCAGGTCTAATGGTATGTTACGGAAACAGTAGGACAGAGGGCTGTAAACAGAAAACAGAAAGTTAAAAGTGAGTTCCGGTGGTCTTGGTGCTTGATGTTCATCATGGTTCTCATCCTTGATGCATATAGCTTCAAGTGTACAACTCATTGATGTGTTTACATCATCTTCACCAAGGTTTGACCATCATAACCCAAGTGCAAGTCTAAGACATGAAGCACAACTCACTTAAGTGTTGCAAGTGTGTTTTGATGAACCAAAGTTACATCAAAGTCTTAGATCTAACACATACATGAACTTTAAAGGTAATATTGAACTATAAGCTTGAAACTAAGCTAACTAATCAAGATCTTAAGGTGTAGAACATGGTTCTTAGTTAGATCTTGAAGATCCAAGACTCAAAAGTCTAGATCAAGCATAAGTATACAAAGTTATATTTAAAGAAAACTTATTTGTGTGTTCTTGAACTTTCAAAGTTAACTTTTAGTTCAAGATTAATGAGATCAAGACTAACTTGTAGTACTTGACCATTTAAACTAATTACATGAAATTAAAGTGCAAGAATGAAGAAGTAAACTAAGTAAACATGTAATTTGTTCATGGTTGTTCATACTTTAAAGATTCAAACCAAAGTTTGATTTTTAAGAAAGTAAACTTTAAAGTTTACTTCATGAATCACAAGTATGATTTTAATCAACACATAGACTTGCAATCTATTAAGAAAGTATATGTAGAACATAACTAGTAAGTTATGTTCTTGAGTGTTCTTGTAATTACAAGATAAAAGAAGAAAGAAACTAGCAAGTTTGATTCTTGAAACCAAGTAAGTAAGTAACTAACAACTACTAGAAATCAACACAAGTAAACAAAGATTAAAACAAACAAAGTATGATGATGATTATGGGTGTTCTTGCTACGGTTTTAGAAAGAAAAGAAGGAAGAAATGATTCAAGTTTACTTACAAGAACTAGAGAGAAAAGTGAGAGAGAAAGAGTTGCAAGTATGAGAGTGTTTTGGAAAATGAGAGAATGAGTGAACTAGTAATGAAAAAAAAAAGATTTTGAATCTCTCCCATGGCCTAAGGCCTACGGTTTCTGCAACAAAAAAGAAGGGGAGGCCAATGCACACTAGTCTCTTGCATGTTGTTGTCCTTAAAGGTGGTTAATGGAGGTATGTGCATTAACAAGATTCCAAGTATTCTAACTAACTAGTTCACATTTAATTTGGTACTTACATATGAAAGAGTGGGCTAACTAAGTCCATTTAAAAGGTAGGGTGGGCTTGGAAGTCCAATATCATGAGTCCATTTACTTTAAACAAGCCCAAGTTCCATTAATTAACAATTAAATCCAATTAAAGCCCAAGTAACTAACTAATCACCATAGTTAATTAAAATGATTAATAAAATTAATCATGAATATAAATAATACTTGAAAATATTATTCGTGTAAGTTCCGGGTGTCACAAAGACGTTTCGGGCAATTAAAGTCAAGTTCGGGCAATCATGGCAACATGTAAATGTAATAACATACATTCGTTTTATCACACGTATTAATAATAACAATTATTAATAAATAAACGTTGGAAAATCCAGGGTCGTTACAGTTGATGATACTGAGATATGAGGAAGAACGCAACACCCGCTGGGGAAAGCAGTCACTTGCTTATCTAAAAGAGGATGTTGATTTCCAGATGAAGATGGAGAGAAATCGAGTCGATAAGCAGCTTGCTTTAAAGGAGTACGAAAACAACACAGTCAATAACCATGTTACTAACCTCTATGATAACCTCGAGTATCTCTTTGAGAAACAAAAAGAGAATAACGTGAAAATAGAGAAGTTTATGAAGGAGGCTGAGAAGAAGAAGTGAACCCTACTTTTGTTTTGTTTTGTTTTCCATTCTTTTATTCCCTAATTATGTAAAGGCTTTGCCTAAGACTATTTCTATATTCAACTCGTGTAGTAAAAAGGCTTATTTAATGCCTCGTTTCTAATAATATAAAGTGTTTCATTTATATCATGTTGATATCAATACTTTATCTTTACCAGACTTGTAATTGCTCAAACTTATAACTTGTCAACTTATCAAACTTATGTTCACTTTTATGTAGTGAAGCATCATGGCTCGCACACCTACTGTTAACAACATTGTATTGACCAATGAGAAATTTCAACAATTACTTGCTGCCGCCCAAGGCAACGTCCAACCTAATCATGCTAACAATCAACCAAAACCTTGTTCTTACAAGGACTTTATGAACTGCAATCCTCCCACTTTCAAGGGAAGTGAAGAGGCCGTTGAACTAGTTCGATGGTTCGAAAAACTAGAGTCCATCTTCCGTGTCTGCAACTGCGGGGACAATGACCGAGTTAAATATGCCACTAGTTCATTAGCTGGCAATGCTATGACTTGGTGGACCGCTCATGCTAAGTCCGTGGGAATCGATAATACTAATGCAACCCCATGGGATGAACTTAAAGGCATGATGGTTAATAAGTTTTGTCCTAGAAGTCAAGTCAAAAAGCTTGAAGCTGAGTTCTGGGAACTCAAAGTTAAAGGTACCGACATTGAAAGCTACACTAATCGTTTTCTTGAGCTTTCTACCTTGTGTCTCGAGATGTTTCTTACTGAGCCGAGAAGGATCGAAAGGTACATTGAAGGTCTCCCTGAGGATGTTCAGGGAAATGTTATCGCTGTTGAGAAAGTTACCCTTGATGCCGTGATTCTCATGTCTCAAAATCTGATGATGGCCAAAAGAAGAAGAGCTTTGGCTAGTAAACAAATTGATACCAAGAGTAGTGATGGCAAAAGGAAATTTGTGCCGTCTCAAGGTTCAAACCAGAATATTGCTAAGAAGCCTGCTGATAGCACTAGGACCAGTTATATAGGGACTAAGCCCTATTGTTCTCGTTGTGAAAGGCACCACCCAGGGCGGTGCACTGCTACTTGTTCTTTATGTAAAAAGGTGGGACATGTAGCTAAGACTTGTAAGACTCCTCCGAAAGATAAAGTTGTTGTTCCTACTAAAGCTCCTCCTACTTGTTACACCTGTGGAGAGAAGGGGCATATTAGTCCTCACTGCCCGAAGAAGAAAGATACCCCTGCTACTGGAGCCAACACCAGCAATGCGAAGAGCTGTGCATTTGTCATAATGGCTGAAGAAGCCCGTGAGGAAGATGAAGTCATTACGGGTACAATTCTTGTCAATAATTGCTACGCGAACATTTTATTCGATACGGGTGCCGATAAGAGTTACGTGTCTAGTGAATTTTGTACCTTATTCACCGAGAGACCACAACCCCTAGAAACTAAACGACTAGTAGAGGTAGCAAATGGAAAAGTTATGAAAGTTGATCACATCTATAAAAACTGTAATCTAAAACTAGCCGACAAAGAATTTAAGATAGACCTTTTGCCAGTCGAGTTAGCAAGTTTGGATGTCGTAGTCGGAATGGACTAGTTACGTCCATTACATGCTGCAATCTTGTGTTTCGATAAGACTGTTAACATTCCGTTGGGAAATAGAGAGACTCTCATCATTCAAGGCGACAAGAGTGGTTCTAAGCTCAACATCATTTCTTGCATTAAGACCCGTAAATACCTTATGAAAGGTTATCCCACGATATTAGCCCATATTAAGATAGTCGAACCAAAGGAAAAGCTTATTGATGACGTGTTGGTGGTTAGAGATTATCCTGATGTATTTCCTGAAGATCTTCCTGGTCTTCCACCTCCTCGACAATTCGAATTTCAGATTGATTTATCTCCTGGTGCTGCTCCTGTTGCTAAAGCACCATACTGTTTAGCACCTTCCGAAATGAAAGAACTTTCCAACCAACTCCAAGAATTATTGGATAAAGGTTTCATTCGTCCAAGCTCTTCCCCATGGGGAGCTCCTATTCTATTTGTTAAAAAGAAGGATGGTACGTTGAGGACGTGTATTGACTACCGCGAACTCAACAAGCTTACTATCAAGAACCGTTATCCATTATCGCGTATTGATGATCTATTTGATCAACTTTAAGGGTCGAGTGTTTATTCAAAAATTGATCTGAGGTCCGGTTACCACCAACTTAGGGTCAAGTAATCCGATATTCCTAAGACTGCTTTTCGTACTCATTATGGGCACTATGAATTTTGTGTCATGCCTTTTAGCTTAACTAATGCTCCTGCCGTGTTCATGGATCTTATGAATCGTGTCTGCAAACCATATCTCGACAAATTTGTCATTGTATTCATTGATGACATCTTAATCTACTCAAAGAGTGAGAAAGAACATGAGCAGCATTTGTGCATGATTCTTGAACTCTTACGAAAGGAACAACTCTACGCTAAGTTTTCAAAGTGAGAGTTTTGGCTTAAGACCGTACAATTCCTCGAACATGTTGTTGATAATAACGAAATACATGTCGTTCTAGCTAAGATTACCGCTATTCAGAACTGGGAGATACCAAAGACTGCGAAGCATATTCGTCAATTTTTAGGACTTGCCGGTAATCCCCTTACAAAGTTAACCCACAAAGGGAAGAAATTTGAGTGGTCCGAAGAACAGGAATCTGCATTTAAGGTTCTGAAGGAGAAATTGACCACAACCCCGATTCTATCTTTTCTGAAGGCTCCGACAATTTTGTTGTTTACTGCGATGCCTCAAAGCAAGGCTTTGGTTGTGTTTTAATGCAACGTGAAAAGGTTATCGCCTATGCATCTAGACAGTTGAAGAAACATGAGAAGAACTATACCACACATGACCTGGAGTTAGGAACCGTGGTATTTGCACTAAAGATGTGGAGACATTACCTCTATGGGGTTAGAATCACGGTGTATACCGATCATAAAAGTCTTCAGCATATCTTTGACCAGAAGCAATTAAACATGAGGCAAAGGCGTTGGATTGAGTTATAAAATGACTACAATTGTGAACTTCGATATCATCCTGGCAAGGCGAATGTAGTTGCTGATGCCCTTAGTCGAAAGGACGATATTAGACGAGTTCGTGCTTTAAACCTAAAAATCAAATCGAATCTTATATCACGAATCTGTAAAGCTCAACTTGAAGCTATTAAACCGACACTTATCGAAGGTGAAGGACCTATCGATTTCGAGAACCAACTCCAAGTGAAAGCTAATGGTACACGGTACTTTGGTAATAGAATTTGAGTTCCTCGCTTCGGTAATCTCCGTGATCTAGTCTTGGACGAAGATCATAAGACTAGGTACTCTATTCACCCCGGTTCCAGTAAGATGTACCACGATGTGAAGGAATTCTACTGGTGGACTAACATGAAAGCCGACATTGCTACTTATGTTAGTAAATGTCTTACTTGTTTGAAAGTCAAGGCTGAACATCAAAAGCCTTCTGGTCTGTTGACACAACCCGATATCCCGCAGTGGAAGTGAGAATGTATCACTATGGATTTCGTTACTAAGTTGCCTAAGACTACAAACGGTAACGATACTATTTGGGTCATAGTTGATCGTCTTAACAAATCTGCACATTTCTTACCGATCAAGGAAACCGACAAGATGGAGATGTTATCACAACTCTATATTAAAGAAATTGTCTCACGTCATGGAGTTCATATCTCAATTATTTCTGATCGCGACAGTCGATTCGTTTCTAGATTCTGGAAAACTTTGCAATCTGCTCTTGAAACTCAACTTGACATGAGTACAGCCTATCATCCGCAAACTGATGGTCAAAGTGAACAAACCATTCAAACAATGGAAGATATGCTACGTGCTTGTACAATTGATTTCGGCAAAGGATGGGATAGACATCTACCTTTAGCTGAATTTTCCTACAACAACAGTTATCACTCTAGCATTAAAGCTGCACCTTTTGAAGCTTTATACGAACAGAAATGTAGATCCCCTTTGTGTTGGGATGAACTCAAGGACAGACATTTAACTGGTCCTGAAATTATTCATGAAACTACCGAAAAGATCGTCCAGATTAAGCAATGATTAGAAACTGCCCGCAGCCGACAAAAGAGCTACGCTGACAAACATCGGAAGTATATAGAATTCAAAGTTGGAGATAAAGTCATGTTGAAAGTATCCCCTTGGAAAGGTGTCATCCGCTTTGGTAAACGAAGTAAACTCAGTCCACGATATGTTGGACCTTTCACAATCACTCAAAGAGTCAGTCCCGTGGCGTACCGATTCGAACTACCCACTGAACTTAGCCAAGTACATGATGTATTTCATGTCTCGAATCTTAAAAAGTGTCTTGCTGATGACACACTTGTTATTCCTTTGGATGATATCCGCATTGATGAGCAAATGCACTTTATTGAAGAACCTATAGAAATCATGAATGAAGAGGTCAAACAAACGCGTAAAAGCAACATACATATCGTTAAAGTCCGTTGGAATTCGCGCAGAGGCCCCGAATATACATGGGAACGCAAAGACCAAATGATACAGAAATATCCCCATCTCTTCTCAAATGCTGATGCATCCGAGAAGTCTACCTAAAACTTCGGGACGAAGTTTCTAATAACGGGGAGGTACTATAACGACCCTCATTTTTCCATTCTATATTTTCCAATATTAAATGCCCAAACAATATAATTAAAACTTAATGATTAAACCTTAATCAACAATTGTTAAGTATTAAGAATTATAAAACATAATAAATTAACTTTGAACAATAATTGACAAGTTAATAAAAGATGAAAATAATAAGCTAATTAACTTTCGTGAACAAAATGTAATACTCAAAAACTTGTTGCATTCAAACAATTAAACTGGAACATTTAATGAGCCATTTTAACTAACCAAAAGTACAAGGTCTAAAATGAAAAAGTTCTATCTCCTTTCCACTAACCATAGCCGATTTTTGGGCAAGGCAAAAAGACTATTTTGCCCCCCTAAATCACTGCCAAAACCACCACCATAAACCTAACCCTAAAGCTTAACTTTTGCTCCAAGTATTCCCATTAAACCCTAGGTCTAGATCCTTCTATGCTTAACTATAAATAGAGGTGCTTTCTAACCATTTTTCTCATCCCTTTCTCTCATTCATAATCACTTCACAAAAACAATCAAACCCTCTCCCTCTCCTTGGTGGATTTCGGCCACCTTCACCACCACACCACCACCCACGGTTTTCAACAAAACCGAACACCACCACCACCTTTTCAAAGTTTTGGTTATTTGCTTCTTGATTCCGGGTAATATTCAAGTGATCTTTAAGCGTGTTCATCGTGTTCTTTGTGATCTTCAAATGTGTTCTTGATTTTCAATTGCTTTGATCTTCATCTTCAAGTTTTCTTCTTGTTTTCTTGTTAATCTTCATCATCATAAACAAGGTATGATCCAAGATCTTAAAACTTTTAAATCTTTCTTTCAATTCATAATTTAATTCATTCATGTTCTTGATCTTGTTCATTCATACTCATGATCTTGTTAAATTATACAACATCTATACATATACATACACCACGTATACATATACATACATATATATATATATATATATATATATATATATATATATATATATATATATATATATAAATAAACATATACATATACATACCTACGGCTAAAAAAAAATGTTTAGATCTTCAAAACCCTAAAACCTAATCATGTTTAGGTTATTACTCATGTTTATTGATTGTAATATATATATATATATATATATATATATATATATATATATATATATATATATATATATATATATATATATATATATATATATATATATATATATATATATATATATATAAAATACATATACATGTACGGCTACATACATAAAAAAAAGAAAAAAAAAGAATTTTGTTGAGTCTTAAAAACCCTAAAAGATTTACCAAAGATTTGTTAATGGTTAAATAGGGAAACAAATATATATACATAATATATATACATATACGATCTATATATATATATATATATATATATATATATATATATATATATATATATAAATTTTTTTATATATATGTAAAATATAAATATATATACACGGATATAAAAATATATATATATAAATATACATATACACACGACATATACATACACATACACTACACTAATATAAAACCATAATGCTACTTAACCCTAAACATTAATTATATAACCCTAATTATATAATAATCATTACCTAATCATTTAATCATTAAATCTAATCATTATTTTACTAAACCCTAAACCTAATACTACTTAAATACTATTTAAAACATTTAATACTACTCTAATTAATTAAAACCTTAATTTAAACCTACCTAATTAATACTACTTACTAAACCCTAATACTACTATTACTAACACTTATGATGTACTACTTATATTATAATACTTATATTATAATACTTATATTATAAGATTATAACATACACGATAATGTGAGATTACTCGAACGTCAACGCTACTTAAGGCCTAGGGTGATCCTTGGTGCCATTATGGGATGCTTGTGGATCTCGAATGCTAAGACTTAGATTCTGGTCAAGAGATCCTGGACCAACTGGTAACAATAGATAATTCAAGTGACTCGGCGGTGGCATAGATGTTTGGGTATTGTGCACAATATCAAACCCGACTATAGTAATCATACACTCACTAAGTGAACAACACTTGGTCACTTGCACACTTAATAAGTGGTGGATTTATTAAGGATAACTCACTAGTGTTCAACACTAACTTACTAAACATGAAAACTTACTAAAAATGGGAACTTCGTAAAATGAACTACAGTTAAACACTTGCATACTTAAACTTAAACTTGGGCAAATATTTAACTACTCTTGAATGTCATTAGGTTGACTTTCTGCTCACATTCATCCAACTCTTCTATTCTGAGGAATAACAGACTCTTCTCCTACTTACTAAGGTGAACTTCATAACCCCACTTTATATTGTGCACAACTTATTTAACTTACTAGGGTGAGACACATGCTTCTTTTAATATTTACAACTTAGACACAAGTACCAACTACTAAACTGTGCTATACTTGGCTATGTTCTGCAAGTCCCCACAGTGATATTTTTAATTGCTTTTACATAACGCATGCTTAGTTATTGGGGGTAGGCCTATCAGGAGTAACGTCCCCGATACATTTGACCAAGTCATTGTATTACTTAATAATGATTCAAACCGACAAGGACAGTACAACTTGTCACGGGGCAAACTTTGAAACTGTTTAGTCTAAATATCACAAACTTGGCACTACTTTTAGATCCCTGCGAGATCTACTTTTATAAATAAAAATCTTGTGGTCTAAACAACGGTCAACTATTTTGTTAAACCTATGAACTTCACTCAACCTTTTTGGTTGACACTTTAGCATATTTTGTCTCAGGTTATGATTGAACAGCTTGCTCTTATCTATGTGATGCTACTTGGACTCTAGGACTTGAAGAAAGAGTCACATTTATTATTTATGCATTTATGAACATTTTCATTCTTGTAATTAGATTCTTGTAACGACATTCTATTTCATTCCGCTGCGTACTCAATAAAGTTTGTTTTTATCATATATACTGTCGTTCTCATTTATATAATATCTTGGTATTTTTGATATTAATGTCACATTCACCTAGGCCCTAACTGGAGGTGTGATAAAAACCTTCAAACACGACCCCCCTGGCCTCAGAATTCGTAAAACAATCGATACCCTAAAGTTGGGGTTTAATGGATTATTTATAGGGATAAAATTCGGACCCCTGACTGACCCTGCGTCATGACCGCAACCCAGACATCACGATCGGGATGCATCAATTACGATCGGGATGCATCAACCGCGACTAGGATTCCTTGCTGCTCGAAAACTATAATTTATGTCTCTTGATCGTCGCCGGGATATACCCATCGCGACCGTGATGTGCAAAACATCTGAATAGCAGATTCGATTCTTGATTATCATAGAGCTCTGAGTTACGGATGTTTGATCTTTCGATTCACCTTTTTCGATTTCGTATGCTCAAGTTATGGCAAAAACCGTGGAGAATCACAAACCAGAATTTGAACCTTCTTCACCAATCATTTTTTAGCTCCAAAACTCTCGTAAACCACCAAGAATACTTTCAAAGTTGAACCAAAAGGCGATAAACTACATAAAAACCTCATTATATCTTCAAAATATCACAAAAATGAATACGAACCGAACCCGATATCGAAAAATAAAATATGCATAAATGTGGCGATGTCAGTATGGTAAGTAAATTTCAACCTATATAAAAATTAAGTTAAGAAATATTATTTAATCAAGTATAATTGAGAAAATGACACGTGTGCAAATTTAATTAAAGTTTAATTGAGAAATTGACACATGTGTAAATTTAATTCAGATTAGTTTAGAATTTGACACCTGAAGTTATTAACACACACTTTATAATAATGTATATATATGTGTGTGTGTATATATATATATATATATATATATATATATATATATATATATATATATAGCCAAAATGGATGGTTTTGTTTGTTCGGTGTCATTAGGTCGCAACACGTCAGAATCAGCCACCAAGAGGGGGTACTGTTTTAAATTTATATTTAGTGAGGCCTAAATCGTACTACTCCTTATTATGAGTAAGGGAAGTATGACATAGGGTCGTATTTTTAAGATATCAGTATAATCAAACCTATATTTAAAGCTTAAGATAGTTATAAAGGAGTAGTGGTTACCTAATTTTGGGTTTTTCTAGTTTATAAGATAGATAAAGTAAATGCAATAAAATTCATAGTTCAGATAAGGTTAAAACAAGTGCATACTATGATTTCATCAGTTACTCTGCCGAAATTATGGAATGCTAGCTCATGAATAGGTAGAGACCTTGTATTCATTACACTGGTCCTAAACGCCTCTGTCGTAAGACATGTCACTGGGTAATGCGAAGGCTTGAAGATTCTGAATAGACAGCAATGTCCCTTACCCCCGACGTATGACAACCTGGAAATTTCTGACAAAATTTAAACAAAATCTTTACATGGTTTCATTTAAAACTTCGACTAATTTCGACGATTCACGAACCATTATTTGTAAATAATTATGTATTAATATTAAAGTGTTATATTAATATTAGTATTATCACTCACAAGTATTATTATTACAACTATTACTAATGTTATTATTATTAATTATTAATAACATTAATATTATTAATATTATCACAATTATTAAAATTGTTAAAATTATTAAAATTATTGATATTATTATAATACAACTTATTATTATTAATACTATTATTATTATTTAAAATATTATTATTAAACTTGCCATTATTATTATTATTATTATTATTATTATTATTATTATTATTAATATAATTATTATTATTAGTATTATTATTATTAATATATTTAATAATAATATCAATTAAACATAAATTAAAAAGTCAAAAGAAATGTACCAATCCTATATATTAAATCTGCTTTTTATATATTTTTATTAAATCGTGAATTTTTTTATTCAATCATGATCTGCTTTTATTTTTAAACAAATTGCTTTTAATTTTTTTTCTAAGATGATGAACTGCTTTTGTATTTTTTTTTCTTTAATCCATCGTGATTTTTTTTAATATTCCTCCTGTTCTTGACTAAGTGTCGACACCCACATTGCTATAAATCAATGAGTTGCAGTTGTTAAACCATTCATTCGATCACATCATTATCAATTACAATTACCCACTACAATTCATAAACCAAAACAGAAAACCCATAAACAGCTCGACACTCTGTATACAGAGCCTTTTCACCCAAAACTCGAATTCGAACCAAATTTTAAAAACTAGAATTGCAGTTATGTTAGGAATCCTTCAATCGAACTTTCTGTAAAGTTTCAAATTCCAATTCATAGTATCGAGTTCTAATTTTGAGGTCAAACATTCAATTTCAAAAAGTCAACTCTGTGTTCATCACGAAATTCATTCTTGTTTTGATATTTTAGTTTCAATTAAGGTTACAAAAAGTTTCTAATAACGATTTAAAACCTTTTTCATTTAGGAATCGTGATCTAAAACGTCCAAAAAATTCGAATTTGATTTTGAGTTTCAACATGTTCTTCGAAAGTCTGCAGCTGCTGCTTTATTTTTTTTTCTTCTATTCCTGTTCCAATTAAATCAAACAATCAATATGGGTCATTTTTGTTTCAAGTGCAAGACTTAAATCAAACAATTATTTTGAGTTAGAATGGTTACTGTGGTCGATCGAATTAAAGAAGAAAAGGAAACAGAAAAGGACGGTTTAAATATAATTAAGTTGTATTTTTAATCAGAAAAACAGATACAGAGCCATGGTCTAGGGAGTGTTTGGGTATTCGAGAGATCATGGGTTCGAGTCCTGTCAGAGGCTTTTATTTTTAGGAAACCTTTAAGGTTCGTGAATCCGAGGTCAACTCTGTACTTGCTCAGTGCCATCCTATGCATATTTAATACAAACTATCGTATCGTATCGTGAGTTTTCATAGCTCCCTTTTTACATATATTTTTGGGCTGAGAATACATGCGCAACTTTTATAACTGTTTTATATGTTAGACACAAGTACCAACTGTTAAACTATGCTATACCCGGCTATATCCGACTAAGTCCCTATAGTGATATTTTTAATTGCTCGTTAAATGCATTCTTAATTATTGGGGGTAGGCCTATCGGGAGTAACGTCCCCAATACATTTGACTAAGTCTTTGTATTACTCAATAATGAAATTAAACCGACAAGTATAAACAAAACTTGTCATTGGGGCAAACTTTGAACGTTTAGTCTAAATATCACGAACTGGCATAACTTTTGGATCTGCGCGATCTACTTCTATATTAAATCTTGTGGTCTATATCTATTACTGAAATCATTATTTATGATAAACCTATGAACTCACTCAACCTCGTGTTGACACTTCAAAAGAATGTTTATTCTCAGGTACTTAAGTATTGCTTCCGCTGTGTATTTGCTAATTGAAAGCAACATTTTAACGAGTCATTCATGGATAATTTGAAAGACTTGCATTTGCTAAACTGATGATAATTGCTTGCTATGCTTGGAGTCTTCATCACATACCATATCAACTAAAGACGTTTAATGCGTTGTTCATTATATACAATGTAACTTATTTATCTTCCGCTGCAAAACTCAATATAACGTCTCATATAGAGTCGTTCTCATTTATACAACTGTGATTTGATATAATTAGTCACAAATACCCCAGGCCCTATTTGGGGGTGTGACAGAGATTGGTATCAGAGCAGTTTGTTGTAGAGAACCAGGATTGCATTTTAAGTGTGCCTTATACAATTAGGTACCTTAGCAATGTAGAACGTGCCTTTACTTGTTGCCTTTAACTGTTAAATGCTATACTATACTTTAGAAACTTTACTTATCTTAGAATGCTGAGCCAACCTAAGAATTCTGCTCACTTTCCTAAGTACTATCCAATTCTGCCACCGCATTTAAATGCAACACCATGATTTCAGAAATTCTTGACATTCCTATGTCATTTATCATGGTTTTGTGTATTACATATGTATTACATGAAATATTATCCATGATTTTTGAAACTCCTATAATTGTTACTATTCATACTCAAACGTATATAACTCCATGTTATATATCACGTACCTATATGCCTTATGCCTTTATGCATCGGTTTACGAACCAAAAAATGTCATTGGGTTATCACAGTATACGAATTGAAAATCTTTAATCAAAAGATTATCAGATTACATACTTATCATCTAGACACGTCATACTATCATTATTGGAGTATAGACACATCATATCTTATTATATCTTATCATATCTATCTCAATAGACTTTGTCTAACACTTTTCCTAAATTTCCTCCATAAATTACGGAAACCTTTTGGCTATATATACATATTCAAAGAGACAAATATATCATTCAGTATTCAACAACTCATCTCATATCAAAACCCTTATTCGATCACGTAATATGGATTTCTCATCTAATTCCTCGAGCTCCAATGGCAGCGTAACTGGAACAAATGAACCAATCAGCCATCATCTATTCTGGATGAATTGGGGATGGGTTCGTAGTCGACTTAATCAATGGAGAAGTGAAGAAGAAGATCCTTTCCACTCATCAAATTGCCCTATTGGCGAAGAACATGAAGCACTTACCGGCGAACCAATCCGAAACACTATTTTCACCCTCATTTCCAGGATATCCCGTCACGAATGTATAATACCTAGAATTCTAGATCTTATTCATCCGCTAGTCCGAACCGCCAATCATCCCGGAGTAAGAGAAGAAGTCAACGAGCTTCGCGCTCGAGTGGTGGCTCTGGAGAATATGGTACGAATTCTACAAGCATCAGCAACATCAGCAGCATAACCAGCACCACTGGTACCATCAGCATCACCACCAATAGCATCAGCTTCACCAACAACAACATTCGCATCCCACGCCTCAACATCACACTCGGTACCTCGGATATCAACATCATACGCCCCCTAGATACCAAGGAATATTAGTAATAATGAGTTAAGATATATTGACTCATTATTCCTATATATATATATATATATATATATATATATATATATATATATATATATATATATATATATATATATATATATATATATATATATATACACTTTAAAACAATAATAAATCTTTTCGTACTAAGCTATTACGTGTGAATCTTAACTAGTATGTACTACTTGGTTAATTCATATCACTAATATGCTATAATGTACATCCTTCATTAATGACTTAACAATCGTTAATTACTACTTCAACACAAAACTCCATTTCATAATAAACCAAGCGTATTACTCAAATACATGATTGATTGTATACTTCCATTTTCGATATACTCGAAACTTTTTAGAAAAACATTATTCGTGTCTTGTGAATTTCACAAGAATTCCACGAGCACCAACATCATATACCGAGGTATATCAATAACAATGAACGATGAAGTATTGATTCATAACTTCATTTAATCCGCGACAATTATGAAATCTCTAAAGTTTTGAAGATTATTTATTCTCGTTTCAACCACAAATCAAATGAGTTTAATATTATATTAACTCATTAAATCTATATTATATCTGAAGAATACATATATGAATGTATATCTTCATAAAGATTGTAACATCCTTTTGTACAAACTGTTAATTGTGAAAATATTTTAACGGGTAGGTAATACCCGAGACATATTTATATCTCACAGTAATATATTACATTGTACATTCTTCCATTCTGATTCAGCAATTATTAACTATACTACTTACATTCACAAGATATATATATCCGTTCACTAAAGAACAACCATTTTTAATTACATATTCTGATTTTAACATATCAGAATCCAAGTAAAGCTTTAGCAGGTGTTATCTTCCTAAAGATCACTACATTCATGTATTATATTCATTCGTATTATATGATGAATTATCACATCAAACCACCGAAATTATCATTCATTACTTTTGAAATCAACAACGCCTATTCGTCAACCATTAGATCCACTGACGATTACAATCAGCGTTTAATCATCTAAAAATAAGATTTCTTGAAACCATCTCGGATTGATAACCAACGATTCAAATATGGTTGCATTAAATGCAGAGGAAACATTGTATAAAGTCTTAAGGGCCAAAAGTTTGATGATAAAGAATGGTATAAGCTCATATTTGGAACTAGAAAACAGATTGATATGAAGGAGGCTGTGGACAAATCACAAAGATTAAACCTGCCTTCAAAGAATCCAAATGATTCAGTATATGCTGAAGTCATTAACGAATACCTTGCTCCTGAATCTAAACCTTTATGGAAAAATCTTCTTTATCATCCTTCGATATTAGAAATTCTAAGATATCATCGTATCCTTCGTTATAAATATCCTCTATATTTCTGAAGATATCTTCATAAAGATTTTGTTCGCAATTAATTATCTCTTTACGATATCTTTATTACATCATAAAGGAAACTGTTTTAGTTTCTATATTCAAGTTTAAATTATAAATGTTTTGAAGAAGTGTTGAGAATTGAAGCATGAGTTAATATAATATAATGACTTCAGGCCAACGTGATTATATTACCGTAAGTCATGCTAAATTTTTAATGGAAGATGATGATTCATAGACTTTATAATCATCATTTGCCATGTTACACGACTCTTACATTCTATTTAACCTCTAAACATATCAAGAAAATATTTTTCTTGATGATTCGGTCTTTTTCGAATATTCTGGTAATTTGACTAATCAAATCGTGCTACTACAATTCCTTTCTACTTTGTATATTATGATAATTCGAAAACACCATACCTACGAATTCTGTACCATTACTTGTTGTACTTAGAGTCGAGATGAGAATAAAAAGGCAAAGAGCTCCGACATATAAGGGAAAATATAAAGCCCGATAACGACACCGAAATTACAAACCGTGTATATCAATACATATTGCAACGTAAAGACACGGGAGAATTAAAAACATTATACCCCCAAGGGAATAGTAGAAGTAAACAGATTCCTCTGGTGGTAAATGAAAAAGAAGAATGACTGCATATATGGTCAATATAATAACAAGTATCAACACTGGATTGAGCATATTAACAAATCTTTTGGAAGTATGAATTTAGGAAGAAAGTATAGAAGTGGTGAAGATAATGAAATGGAAGAAGCTAATATATAGCAAAATTCTAAACACAGCAATCGAGGCAATTTACCGCATTTAATCAAAGAAATCCTAATTTACTTAATTACCGGAGAATCAAATCTTATACAAATTTACGAAGATTTATTTAAATCCCTTAAATTCCGAAAATCAACTTTAGCTATGTCAAAAGTTAAGACGAACATTTAATTTCATCATTTCACTTTTTTTGTGATAGCTTTGCTTATACTCTTCCTATAATGGAATTATTTTATCTATACTATTCAAAGGTGATAAAACTCTATTTTTCAACTCATACTCATCGTTCTTGTTGTAAACAATGACGATCTCTATCAAATTTCATGACCGTGATTTTTACAAACTCCTCTCTATTTGTCTACCCTAGTGTGGTGGCATAAAACGCTCAAGGTTTTAAATGAGCTCAATATTATTCATAACACATTTCATGTATCTAATTTACTGAAATGACTTGTAAAACATCATCATTTTGAATGATCTCCATTAATGATAAAATGCACTTCGTAGAAGAACCTGTAGAAATTATAGTTCGTATGATTTAAACTCTTGAAACAAAACAATATTCTATCCGTTGGAATTCACGCAAGGCCCCGAGTATACATGGGAATGTGAAAACCAAATAAAACGAAAATATCCTCACCTATTTTCAAACAACGCCGAATGATGGCAACAACTAAATTTCGGGATGAAATTTCTTTTAACGGGTAGGTACTATGACAACCCGGAAATTTCCGACAAAATTTAAACAAAATCTTTACATGGTTTCATTTAAAACTTTGACTAATTCCGACAATTCACGAACCATTATTTGTAAATAATTATGTATTATTATTAAAGTGTTATATTAATATTAGCATTATCACTCACAAGTATCATTACAACTATTACTAATGTTATTATTATTAATTATTAATAACATTAATATTATTAATATTATCATTATTATTAAAATTGTTAAAATTATTAAAATTATTGATATTATTATAATACAACTTATTATTATTAATACTATTATTATTATTAACAATATTATTATTAAACTTGCCATTAATATTATTATTATTATTATTATTATTATTAATATAATTATTATTAGTATTATTATTATTAATATATTTAATAATAATATCAATTAAACATAAATTAAAAAGTCAAAAGAAATGTACCAATCCTATATATTAAATCTGCTTTTTATATATTTTTATTAAATCGTGATTTTGTTTTATTCAATCATGCTCTGCTTTTAATTTTAAACTAATTGCTTTTAATTTTTTTCTAAGATGATGAACTGCTTTTGTATTTTTTTCTTTAATCCATCGTGATTTTTTTTTTTTAATATTCCTCCTGTTTTTGACTAAGTGTCGACACCCACATTGCTATAAATCAATGAGTTGCAGTTGTTAAACCATTCATTCGATCACATCATTATCAATTACAATTACCCACTACAATTCATAAACCAAAACAGAAAACCCATAAACAGCTCGACACTCTGTATACAGAGCCTTGTCACCCAAAACTCGAATTCGAACCAAATTTCAAAAACTAGAATTGCAGTTATGTTAGGAATCCTTCAATCGAACTTTCTGTAAAGTTTCAAATTCCAATTCATAGTATCGAGTTCTAATTTTGAGGTCAAACATTCAATTTCAAAAAGTCAACTCTGTGTTCATCACGAAACTCATTATTGTTTTGATGTTTTAGTTTCAATTAAGGTTACAGAAAGTTTCTAATAACGATTTAAAACCTTTTTCATTAGGAATCGTGATCTAAAACGTCCAAAAAATTCGAATTTGATTTTGAGTTTCAACATGTTCTTCGAAAGTCTACAGCTGCTGCTTTATTTTTTTTTTCTTCTATTCCTGTTCCAATTAAATCAAACAATCAATATGGGTCATTTTTGTTTCAAGTGCAAGACTTAAATCAAACAATTATTTTGAGTTAGAATGGTTACTGTGGTCGATCGAATTAAAGAAGAAAAGGAAACAGAAAAGCACGGGTTAAATATAATTAAGTTGTATTTTTAATCAGAAAAACAGATACAGAGCCATGGTCTAGGGAGTGTTTGGGTATTTGAGAGGTCATGGGTTCGAGCCCTGTCAGAGGCTTTTTCTTTTTAGGAAACCTTTAAGGTTCGTGAATCCGAGGTCAACTCTGTACTTGTTCAGTGCCATCCTATGCATATTTACTACAAACTATAGTATCGTATCGTATCGTGAGTTTTCATAGCTCCCTTTTTACATATATTTTTGGGCTGAGAATACATGCGCAACTTTTATAAATGTTTTATACATTAGACACAAGTACCAACTGTTAAACTATGCTATACCCGGCTATATCCGACTAAGTCCCTACAGTGATATTTTTAATTGCTCATTAAATGCATTCTTAATTATTGGGGGTAGGCCTATCGGGAGTAACGTCCCCGATACATTTGACTAAGTCTTTGTATTACTCAATAATGAAATTAAACTGATAAGTATAAACACAACTTGTCATTGGGGCAAACTTTGAACGTTTAGTCTAAATATCACGAACTAGCATAACTTTTGGATCTGCGAGATCTACTTCTATATTAAATCTTGTGGTCTATATCTATTACTGAAATTATTATTTATGATAAACCTATGAACTCACTCAACCTCGTGTTGACACTTTAAAGCATGTTTATTCTCAGGTACTTAAGTATTGCTTCCGCTGTGTATTTGCTAATTGAAAGCAACATTTCAACGAGTCATTCATGGATAATTTGAAAGACTTGCATTTGCTAAACTGATGATAATTGCTTGCTATGCTTGGAGTCTTCATCACATATCATATCAACTGAAGATATTTAATGCGTTGTTCATTATATACAATGTAACTTATTTATCTTCCGCTGCAAAACTCAATATAACGTCTCATATAGAGTCATTCTCTTTTATACAACTGTGATTTGATATAATTAGTCACAAATACCTCATGCCCTATTTGGGGGTGTGACACGACGCCCGTGAAGTCTAACTACAAGCATACACGTTCAGACGGCTCATCCAATTGAGCGACTCGGTTGGGTGACGTATTAACATTCCACAAAGGTCTAAACTTTCTTAAGCATAATAGAATACATAGTTTACCATATCCGAGAGACATGATGTGTTTTAATGCTTTCATTAATGATTGGGTTTAAAAGATAGTTAGGCCCTTTTAAAAAGAGTTCAACCATAAAGAACACCATGGTCAAGTCAAGTTGACTTCCATGAACACGTTTGGTTATCCTAACGGTCCAATCCTTTCTGTGTTTAAACAAACAGTTCCTTAATTAACCAATAATCCCTCAAGCGGGGTGCAATGCTTGAGACCGTGTTATGGTGCAGTGTACTAATCAGCACTGACCGGGTTTCATGGCCTTACTTAGCAGAGGTATAGCTTACAACAACCGTTGTGCTTCAGCATGCACATACGAAGTTTATATGCTTGGTGACTACACTAGCATGGTCTAAGACCGACAATGTACTAGGGGGTTTAGTTAGATGTTTCACTACGAAAAAGTCCTCAGTCGGAATCCAAAGCTTGATAGACTTACTACAACCGGTGTGCCTCAGTCGATCTTACGTTGTATCCGATAGACGTCGCTTACCAAGGGGTGACACAGATAGTGTACTCTAAATCGGGGTTCACGACTTCCCGATAACAGAGCCAATAACTACATTCTATTAGTTGGAAAAGCGATTGAGTTTAAAGCATAATCGAAAAGCATTTCAACAACATACACAAACCATAATATTATTTCGGCATTATAACTGGTTATATCATAGCATACACTAAAGATAACTACTCGCTAATCATGGCAACAACATCACAGAACATAATGATAGAAGACATTATATAAAGATAAAGGATAGAAGTACCAGTAGATTAAACGAGTTCTGAATACAAAAGTGACAACTTCAAACTATAGACCGCTCCTAATACAATCTTCGGCGTTCTTCTCCGGGTACTAGATTTCCCGCACGGAGTCGAAGACCTTGAAAGTATGACTAATATTGTACAAGAGAGAGAGAAAGAAGTGAATTGAAGTGTGTGTTGGAATGAATGACAAAGACCCTTGAAATAAGCTTGAAATTTGCCTGCAAACGGCTGGTAGGCCGTTTGGCAAGCCGTTTACAGGGGCCATTTGCCAGGCCAGTCCGTTTAACGTGCCCGTTTGATCTGGGCATATGGCAGGCCGTTTGCAATACTGGAAAGCCATTTGGCAGCCCGTTTGGCAAGCCGTTTGGCTTGGTGATTCGCTGAATCGTAACTTGATTTCTTGTCTTTCACCGTTTTCGCTCTAGAATGTTCGTTTTAGCTCCGATTCTCTTGATTCTTTTTGCACCATCTTCGTAATTACTTGATCTTCAATATTAACCGACGAAGTGGGTATTTTTCCGATAAACTTCGAAACTTTCTTGTTTTTGGGCCTTAATACCGGGGTGAAAACGTGACTTTTTAGCCGATATATATATATATATATATATATATATATATATATATATATATATATATATATATATATACTAGTTTTATAAGTCCGTGCGTTGCACGATATTTGTATAAATTAGTAGTCGATAATGTTAATATTGATACTTATTAAATGTATAATAACATGACAATAAAAAATCCTTTATTATTGATAACTTTGTATCGGAAACATTAATATTGAATACTAACGCATAGATTATGATGCTGGTTGTTGGAATCATTTTAACTTCAATTGACAAATATTCGATAAAACACCAAACATGAGTGCCTTAAAGAGTTGTTTTAAAACCGATCGATAAAACACCAAACGTGAAAGTGACATAACACTCCAATAGTGGTGAACCCAACATTCTTGGAGAAGTGTCTTGATTGAAATTTTAGGAAATCTCAGTTTGGTCAAGACTTAGTTAGTCACTTTAATGCATTTGGTTCAATTCTAAAGACTAGTCAATATGTCATTAACTTCCTAGTTCCAATTAATCACAAGTCATGTTCATTGTAAGTTTAGGTAGAGATTAATTGAATGATGTCTTTCTAAGATAATCATTAAGTATGTAGAGACATTAAAGTTAAGTCACACCTGAACAAGCAATCACAATTTGTTATTTAGACAAGACCAAATAAACAATTGACCATAATTTCATTGTGAACCATTTTACACTTAATTTATTGGAGTAGGCTAGTTACTTGAATCCTAACTAGTAAGCACATAACAAGCATATTAATCAAGTTGACAAATTTATGAGTATTAAAAATATTAGCAAGTAGCAAGTAATACTCACACATAGCAAGAGATAGTTACACTAAGAACAATCATATAGATATTTGGACAACTTATAATTTAAGCTTTTAGCAAGCTTACTTGCAATATAACATATTGCATGATTAATGTGTAAGCACACATTATGTCTAACACATGCACAAGGGAAGAGCAATCTCTAGTTGGGACTTGGTGACCATCCTAAATGTATCTAAGTGTATTTTAGGATTACAAGTCTTTACTAGTTACACTTGAAAGCATTGTTCTTCATTTAGCCTTAATTAATCTCTAAGTCATCTTTAATAATAATTATTGTTCTGGTGATATTAACTTAAGTGTGTTGGTACTTGATGATCATACTAAGGATGTCTAGATAAGATTTAAGATCACAATTTATTGTTTAACACTTATGTGTTATGCCTAATCTTGGTTAATTTGTCATTAAGACGTCATTAGTTGTAATTAACCACGACTAGTGTTTTTATGACCAAAACTCGATTGAGTATGGAAAGGGCATCTATTCTAAGTATGTTGAGAAAGGTTTCATGAATTATAGATGTCCAGGGCATCTATTCTAAGCATGTTAAGAAAGGTTTCATGAATTATAGATGTCAGGAACTAGTCAAACTTAATTTGGTCAAAATTGGTGATAGAGAAAACTGCGGTCGCACTACGGTTGACCGTGGTGGCGACCATGCAACTTTTTTTCATAAAACTGCGTTGCAATTCAGTTCGGGGTTCTACGGCTAGGTGTACGGTCGACCGTACCTTGACCGTGTATTTTGCTGATCCTTAATCTCATTCTTTGAGCAATGTTTAGCTTGGTCATTTGCAAGATAAAGTATGGATTAGTGACCTTGCGTGTCTTATGTTAAGATGTCAGTCATCACTTATGCATATGTATCTCTCATCATCAAAACATATTCTTTGGTTAATCATCATGCTTAACTTTGTCGTTTAGTTCATTAACCAACATTCTCTCCCTTTTTGATGATTACAAACATACAAGTGATGAGGGACATTTTGCTATAAATACGCAAGTGTTAACAATCACTTATATCTATCTTTCTCCCCCTTTTGTCGAAGCAAAATGGTTAGCTCCCCCTAGAACTAAGCTCGCCCTTAGAGCAAAGCTCCCCCTTAAATTGTGCATGTTGGAAAATATTTATTAAAACATAACAAGCACACATTTTATTCAAAGCAAGCACGAAACATAGTAATGCATATATTAAAATATGCATGGAAAATACAATAGATCAATCATAGGTTCGTTCTACATAGGGCGAGAGGTGCTTGGCTGATATGAGCATTTTCCACAGACAAGATTGTTCAGAAAACGTCGCAGGATCTTGTGAGTTCGACGATTCTGACGATGAAGGATGGACATTTGAGTGAAAGATAATAGTGCAATGAACTGGTCATCCTCAACACTATCATCAGATCCCGTAACACTCCAGACAGGTGTGTTCTCACCTTCTGTTTCTTCATTAAAAGGTCTAACCAAATCGTAATTGATTGGGAGGGTGGTTAGACCAACAGGATGTAAATCTTGAACACACAGTTGTGTGAAGAGCTTCGTTAGGTGTGCCTCATGAGGAAGGGAGAGTGATTCATTGTACACCAATCCACTCATCCTCTTTGCCATGAATAGTGCCATGTTGACTTGATTTCGGTGTTGGAGACACCAGAGTAAGGAGGCTTCACAGACATGGACATTTGCGGAGAGTTTTTCCACATTGCAGTAGATGTTTTGATTTATGACCTTGAGCCATAGGTCAAAATTTGGTGCAAGATGATTTGCTTTAAGACCATTGTTTTGGATTTCAATGTGATTGATGGGCCTTTGACAGAAGGTGTTGATAATGTCACCTTTTTTGATAAATTCAGGAAGACAGAGGAGGTATGGACTATAGGTGAAAAATTCCACACCATCGTCAGGAACATGCATAAATTTTCCGAAGTCTTTGAGAGACATGGAAAACCCTTTATCAAACAACCGGAATTTGATGTTGTTTGGGGGAGTGAATTCATAGTTAGAATAGAATTCATGAACAAGTGTGGAGTGAATGAGACCTTTTAAGGTGAAGAATGAATCCCATTTTATGTGAGCAAAATTCTCGAGAAGCTCCTCGGGAAAGTGCTCAACAGTGACCATACAACCTTCGACAATTGGTCTAGTGCTAACCATTTGTCAGTTGTGATTGATTATATCCCGTTCTTCTTGGGAGTTAGGAAAGTGATTGTCAAAGGAGTCGGAAACGGAAGAGGACAAGTCAATCACAAAAGGATTGTTAGGAGAGTTGTTTTGTTTGACTCATTTTGAGTGAAGTGGTGTAGTGAGTTTTGCATCATGATCTTCTCAATTTAAAGGGAGGAAGATGAACCTTCATTTAATCTTTCATTCCCTTTTGGAGTAATTGAATCTTTTGAGAAATTTGATCATATTCAAGTATGCTAATTTGTGAATGATACTTTGAAAACAGATCCATTTAGTTTTGAAAGATTCAATGTGCATTTATTTTTCAAGGAGAGAGAAGAAATTATGTCAGACTGGTACACGGTCGATTCTATGGTCGACCGTGCGGTTGGCCGTGTGAGATCTGACAGAAATCTGTGTTAATTTAACAGCCCAATTTAATTCATTTAAACATATATTATCCTAGAAATATTTAAATAGTCACACATTCAATTATTACAAAATAAATTATTCAACCAACATTATAGTAAATTCATCTTCTCCCACTTCCTTCACCTCTACTTCTCACATCGCTGCTACTTTGACATGAGAAGGCCCTTTTCGCTTTCTTCAACAACACTCGAATCTTGGATTGATATTTCTTTATCTTAGCTTGATTCAGGTAGATTCGTTCAGCTTTTGAATCACGATCCAAGCCATAAAAAGGATCATTAGCTTCATCCGGAAACAGTTCTTCATCAGTGTCGGATATATCTTCCAAGTTTATTTGTGAGTTGGTTATGGCTTCATACACCCTTTCAATCTCATCAGAGTCATCTTCATCATCGCATCCCATCAATGTTAATGTATGGCGATTAAATATTTGATTGGTTGGATTTATGTGAATGTCATCTGTTATTCTTAATTTTTCGAATAACTTTGTAAGATGCATTCCATAAGAAAGAGCTCTTGTTGAGTCCTTTGGTACATTGCTCATTCGTGTGGCCATAAAATAAGCCATGTTCACTGGTTCTTGCATTTCTAAATACCAAAGGAGAGCCATCTGAACAGCGTGAATATGCGAACGATTTCCCATTTTACAGTAAACATTGTAGTTGATCATTGTGTTCCATGTGCGGAACTTCTTTCGCAGGTGTTTGCCCAATACTCCTCGACTGAGAATTTCTTCTCTTAGAGCGTTGTTTTCACACAGTGTTCGAATAGCAGCATCTTTATTGATGAATTCTGGAAGATAGGTCAGACTGTGTCCTGTGTGGAAGAACCTTTGTCCACTTGCTGAAACTCCTAAGAGTTTTCCGAATTCTTGAAGTGTTACCGTTGTTCTTGTTGCTTTCATCCTAAAGGTAACTAATCCGTTGGTATAGACGAAGCTAGAGTAAGAGTCTCAAACGAGTGATGGATAAATTGGTCAGTTTAAATCAAGAAATACATCCCAATTTAAACTGAGAAAGCTGCTACCATTTCAGGAAAATCTTCTGCTTCAATTCTTCTTCCTTCTGCTATTTTTCAATTTCTCACTTTTTCTCTGTTGAGTGTTGATTGGTGTGGACGAAAATTGGATGAGCTTTCTCCTTGATTGGCCATTTTCTGCACATTGACACTTCAAATTAATTCAAAGTGTATGTATAGTTCAATTGTGGGTAACATGTTTTGCAAACTTTTATTACCATCAATACTTAAATGTTTTGATGTTAATGTTCTTCACATTTTCACTCTTCATTAGTGTCAATGAGTTTGTAACTAGATTAAGATTTTCACAAAGTTCATATGTGTTCTAGACTTTTGAGATCATCATTAACACATGTTTTGACACCTAACATTATTACACTCAATTTGCAACAATGTCATTTATATCATATGAAAATCTAACCTAGATGTATAATGATTCCTAGAATTGTTCAAGGTTAAATCAATGCATAGATAGACTACTACAATTGTTTCTAAGTTGTTCTTTAAGAACAATTTTGATTGTTTGCATCAATTTAAGTTTTGATTTATTCTAGTTAGGGTTTCTTCATGGCCCTAATTCATCATACAAACACAATTGAATGCTAGGAAAGCAAGGATTAATCATACCGAAAGTAGGAATTGAGATGGAAGGAATGCATGTTCTTCTTCGTGCGGTCGATCTCCTTAGCCATGTGCAAGGTGTGTGTGTTTTGAAGTGGGTTTGAATGAAATAAAAGTGAGAGTTTTATTTAATTTAAAACAGAATCAGACCACGCACGGTCGAAGCACAGTCGACTGTGGTGTTAGCCGTGAAGAAATTTCCAGACGTATAAAATAGGAATCTGCGGTCGTGTATACGGTCAGCCGTGAATTCTTTTGATCACCAATTTCTTCACTTCTTCTTCTTTTGAGCGCATTTTGACGATTCTTAGGTTCTATAGAATACTTGAGGACAAGTTTTCTTTTCCTAACATTGAATGATCACATCCTCTCGATGTTTAATCATCAATGACACGTAATATACTATATATATATATATATATATATATATATATATATATATATATATATATATATATATTTAATTATACACATAGTATACACAAAATGCATCAATCTTGTACTTAGCATGCAATTCATAGTTTCACACAAACACACAATCCTAATACAAGTAAGCTTCCTTCAATAATCTTTTAAAATCATTTTTCAAAAACAATTTTGTATTTGTAAGAAAAACCTTTCATTAATTCAAAGTCTTTTTGAGAAGGTTATTCTCATTAGTATTTTGATCATTGGTTTTGATTGATTTTAAGATTACTCAATCCTTGACTTACCCATACCATTGAATTACTAGTTTGATCCATTTTCCCCATGTTCTCAATTCTTCTAAAAATAGACAATGGACTTTGATTACATGATTTGTGTTTGTTAGAGTCGCGACACACATTCATTTCAAGTTTATATTTTGATGAATCATAAATAGTTATCCTTTCAAGTTTTCTTTACAAAGTGTTATTTTCATCAATTAAAACTTTGTTTAAGTTGTCTAACTTTGTGTAATTCTTTCTCCAAAAGTTTTACTTTGTCACGACTACTATCATACACAAATTTAATAGTCTTGTAATCATCTAACAATTCTTCATAATTAGAAGGATATAATACATGTACCTCATTTCAATCCATGCTTGAGACATCATCTTCTTTGAAGGGAGATTCAACCTCTTCTTCACTTTGACCATCTTGATTTAGATCATCCCAAGAACTCATGAGGCAGAAATCTTCATTTCCATCCAAACCTTTTTCTTGAAAATCTCCAAGCTTCTCCAAATTCTTCCTTACTCCTTTATCCTTTAAACTCCTAGAGTTTTCTTCTTCTTGAGAGCATAGTGAATCCCAACATTCCTTTGCACTTTCACATGAAATTATCTTTATTACTTCTTCATTATGAAGAACTCCATGAAGTAATGAAATTGCATCAAATTGTTTCAAAACATCATTGTTTTGAAGTGTTGACTTCACTAATCTTGAACTTGCTTGTAGAACAAAGTCTCCTACTTTGATTATTCTCCACAAGTAGTAATCTTTGGATTTGAGACAAGTCTCAAATCTCAATTTCCACACATCAATATCTACCTTATCAAAGATTGGTGCTTCTTTCATCAATTCTTCCAAGTATCCCATCATTTGAGTTGATCCGAGAATCGTTGACTCAAGTTTTTGCACAAAACGAATTTTGACACTTTCAAAAACGTTTATAGAGCAATGATTTGAGCAACCACTCTGATACCAATTGTAAGTAACTAAAGGGGGTGAATAGTTACTTAATACATTTTTAACACTTTTTCGATTGATCACCAAATTCGATTAACTATGATCAACCAATTCAACTCAAACTTGATGCGTGTAGTGTATATGTTCAAAATGATGAATAAAGTAATATAAAGAACATAGACACAAGGATTTATAGTGGTTCGGGTGGATGTTAACTAATCCACCTTAATCCACTCCCCGATTACACTAATCTGGATTTGTTGCTTCACTAAGCACTTTTCTCCAAACCCGGTGGAGATCCGATTTACAAGTCTTCAACTTCTTTGGTAGACAACAAACCTAATCTTTCTATCCCTTTGAAAGATCAACTCCAACCTAGATCAACTTGTCTTCACCTTGGACAAGTATTAATCTCCAAATAAGATTAATCAACTTCCTAAGTCCCTTTAAGGAAGTAGATCACTAAGCTAGCCTATGCTTCCACTAATTGAAGTTACAAGACTTATACACTTTGCAATGATGATCCTAAGATAATACTAGGACATACATTACACTAAGTAAACTCACAAGATTATTGATTTTGATTAGTAAGTTTACAACAACCAAATTCTATATCTATAAGATCATAGAAACTTCTCTTGCTTGATCACATTTGCGTAGTAATTAGAGCCCTTGTGATCTCTGGAAATAAGCTTTTGAAATATGCAAGAGGGTCAGCTTCAAATGCTCTTCAATGCTTGCCTTTTATAGTAGGATTTAAAATGTAGCCGTTGACACACGGTTGCCAGCACGGTCGATCGTGGTTCGACCGTGCGTTCTCCAGTCTAAAATTGGTATCCATTGTATAGCCGTTTGACTCAAATTTGAACACCATATTTTGGAACCTTTACTCCTTATAGCACCTGCAAAAGAAACCAAACATCCTATACAAGTATTATATGCATTAAGTGTGTGAGATTTGGTCTTATTGTGTGAAAGTGACATAACACTCCAATAGTGGTAAACCCAACATTCTTGGAGAAGTGTCTTGATTGATATTTTAGGAAATCTTAGTTTGGTCAAGAATTAGTCACTTTAATGCATTTGGTTCAATTCTAAAGACTAGTCAATATGTCATTAACTTCCTAGTTCCAATTAATCACAAGTCATGTTCATTGTAAGTTTAGGTAGAGATTAATTGAAAGCCAAACCGAATCAATCAAGAATCTAAAAGCTCGACTTGATCAAGCACAATCAAACCATTAAACCTCCATTTAAAGCATCGAACGTAATGTCACGAAACTATTTGAGCTTGCTAAAATAAAAGAGCAACCTAAGACATCTAACCAATAAGACCAAGCCAATATAATAAACTCACATCCACTAATGGAAGGTGTAGGGGAATATGTCTTAGTATATGATAAATCAAATGATAGAGACCCTGAATAAACCATTAAGAATCAAGAAGATGAGCTTGCTCTTTCAATTATTCCGAGCCTATAAAAAAGTTCTAATTTCCTATAATTCGAGAAGATCCCAGCATGTTTCTCGTTCCATTTAAGATTCGCGGGCCAATTACAATCACAGCTTTCGCTGATTTAGGAGCTAGTATTCTAACACCGTGGCTAATGGCCTAGATGAAATGTGTAAATTGTGTTATTTTATTATTATAATATAAATAATATATTTAAATTATGATTAATTGATTAAAATTAATTATAAAAGTGAAATAATAAGTTGTGAGAGGAGAACTTATTATGTGGACGTGCATATATATATATATATATATATATATATATATATATATATATATATATATATATATATATATATATATATATATATATATATCTACCTTAGCTAGATTTTATCACTACCCAATTTGTACACGTGATTGTCATGTTCCCAAATTCCCGAGTTGTGTCAAACATACAAGTGGGGGAAAGGATAAATGAATGTAGGTGTTATGTGATTTAGATAACTATGGTTAGGATAGGTACTAACAGATTATTATCTAAGTTTTTTTGTGAGATATTGGGATAAGACATGTTTGACGATTGATCAAACCCTGTTGATGCCTTGTTAACCCCCAGTTTCTTCAGAGCTATTTCTGTGATAAAGTGAACTACGAAATACAAAGGAAAATATGAAAGAGACGGAATAGCAATAGACTCAACCAGTTCCGGTTGTCATTACTCCAGAGATGAGTATCTAGTTATATGGAAGGGTCAGGGGTGCAGGTAGGATCGATGTGTTGATTGTGAAATAGATATGAAGACGTCTTCTTAATCATGAAGGTACGTTCTTGTTACATTTTTGTAATTAGTAATGTACTATTTTATTGTGGTCAAATGCTCATCTGTGTTTGTAATCCGTTGTGATTAACTAAGATTATTTATGATACGATTGCTTATTCCTAATAAGGTAGAAGTAGTCGTTGGTCTGATGGCTTCAGTCACAACAGTTGCGTTTGGAGCTACCACTGAAATTATTCGGGATTTTATTTCCTGCGACTTGTTGCTATATACTCTGTGAATTGACTGTTATGTATGTGACATGATTTCCATTCTCGTGATTAGATTGGATTGCATATGACTTTGTTGTGATGTCTGTTACTTGTCTTGAAGTTGTGATATGCAAGAACTAAAAAAGTTGTGTAGGAATGATATGAGCTAAAAAAGTTGTGTAGGAATGATATGATACGAATTTTCCTCAGACTGATGGGACACACATGGTTGCCCGTAGGGATCGCCGGATCGGTATTAGGTAGTAGTCTACTTGCATAGTGATAAAGGACTTAAACCTTGTGTTCTGTTGCCATATCGTGTGTGATTCGCATGTTATGTTGATCAGATAGAATTGTTGTGTGTGTTACTTGCCCTACTATTTTGATATACATGATTGGACTAGTTATGCATGACCCGTTGTGATGTCATAAGGATTTGTTTTCATTTTTCGTTGGACTCATGTGACTTTTGTTGTAACCCTTATGAAGTGGGTATGCATGATGCTCCATATGTTGTCTCTTTAGAAGAGGGGAAACCCTTGACCTTGATTATTGATTCATATTGAGTATGTATTGTGAATGTTGAGACATAGTAAGATATGAAAATATGAGTGGGCTGTGATCAGCGCACCGTTGAGTCAAAATTATTGAATTTGATATTTCTATAATGACTTTTGAAACTATTGTGGTTTTTGAGGATTCGAATTGTACTGTTTGGGCAAGCAATTGTGTTTTTGGACTAAATGAATCTGATAAACCGAGTCTGTGGAGTATTGGATTAAATTGCAAGTGTGTTTACGAATGATGACTTGATCAATTTTGAGATAGAATATACTAAAGAGTTTGGTTGTGATTTTTGAAACTGAGAGTTTCTGGAATTTGTTGGATGTTGTCAACATGACTAGTTCATTAATGGAGTGACCAAGAAAGATGTGACTCGATGAAGTTGGAAACTGGAAATGACTTTTCCAAAGTTGTTTGGTTACTGTGACGGATCTTTGTGTAAACCCTAATCAATGAATCTGTGGATGTAATTGATTACGAATGTAGTTAATTACTGCAATGATTCATTGACAGGAGTTAAATGTATATTGTGGAAACGAGATCGAGTATTTGAGTTGGAAATTATATTAACATTGACTATATGGTGTGAATTGTGTTATTTTGTCGATTATTTGAATCCGAGTATATCTGCTCAATGAAATAATTGATTGCGCGACTGAAAAACTAATAATTGGTCAGAGACAATTATTGTGAAATTGGTTGGGAATTCGAGCAAGTGAAAGTTGTCGCCTACTAATGGTGTATCCAAGGAGATACATGCATAAAAACATCATTTTTACACAAAAGAAAGGAGCAAAACGCATAAAAGATAGTAATTTCGGCAGTTTTTAACATTATCCATTCAACGCTCAGCCAGGCCGCCCAGCGTCATGCGTAAGCTCTACAAGAAACTTCTATGCTTAAGCCCTTTGATTAAGTGCGTGAGCGGCACGCAAACCACGTCAGCACATGCCAAAGGCGGTTTTGAATATTTTGTATAACTGAATTGATCAGCGTTTGACACGTATTTTCGAGAATTTCGAACATTCTACACCTATAAATAGACCCCCTGGGTCACCATATTTTACAGGGGAACTTCATTTAGTGAGAAGTACACTTTCTCTCTCACACAGTACTTTATCACTCTAAAACTTTAACCACTTAGCAATAGAACGCTACACGGACCAACTTCAACTTGGTCCAAAGACTGATTGAGGCCACCCCACGGATATCTCATCCGTGTTCCGGGTCTGCAGGGATCTAATCCCAAGGGCAAACATTAGTCAATAACATGTCGCTCAATGCTAGGCTGTTATAGTACTGTACTGGTACCTTTCATCCACTATACGAAAAATAGTACCAACATATGGAGCCATTTGTTTTGAAGAACACCAAGAACGCAAAAGCAGCTGACATGACTTCAACATGAAAACCACGTGATCCAATTACTGAAAACCTTGTCGAGAACATACCAGTTAACTAATTAACTTTGGAAGAAGCTTCAATTAAACAAGAGGATCACGTGAATGCTGATGCAACAGAAGAACATGTTAATGAAACAGCAACACGATTGCAGAAAACATTGTTGGATAACTCCAAGGGGAGAGTGCGGAAAGCACGATGAGGGACGCACAACATCTCTTCTAAAAGAACATCTGATGTAAACACGAAGCATACATTCAAAGGGAAAGCAATTTCCAAACAACAATTGTCCAATCTATTCAATCCGTTAAATGCTTTGGTAGATGATTCTGAGCATGCGAATAATGATGAAAGTTTTCTGGAAAATACATGGGAAAATGGAGACGAGGAAGAACAACCATTCATGTCTGAGGAAATGTAAGGAAAATTGACGGATGGGATCTTGACAAAAATGACTCCATTAAAATACAAATAGAAGCTAGCGCAACCCGCCATCCGTGCAACGGCGATGGATAGCTTGTTTTCTTTAATCATAGGAGATGAAGCTATTAAGCCTCTAACAATGGCAGAATCAACTCAGTGATTTGTCACTCGGATTGCAAAGTATCCACTTCCAAGAAACCTAGGGATACCATCTATTGGTGTTTATGATGGAACGACTGATCCAGAAGATTTTCTTACTATGTTTGAATGAGTAATGAGATTGCAGCATTGGGAAGATGAGGTTGCATGTCATATGTTTCCCATGGTGTTGCAGAAGATGGCAAGAGAGTGGTTTGCAAGTCTTCTGCCTAGGAGTATTACCAGTTTTCTTGATTTAAGAGCCAAGTTTGGTCATGCAATACCAAAGTCTGAGGAGTTGCACATTGTCACATATGGATGCACATGAAATCGCTATGCATCTGAATGAGTCTTTAAGTAATTTCATAAAGCGTTATACTGTTGAATGCCATAAAATACCTGATATACCAGAGTCTCAACTTGTGTCTGGTTTCATCTTCTGCCTTGACCAACGTCGATTGTCAAGTTTGGTTCATGCATTACGATATGATGTTCCAAAAACATTACATCAAGCGTTGATAGTAGCACATAAACATTTGAGGGCTGGAGAAATGGGACATCCCCGAGTTGAAAGAAATTACAGACATCAGAATGGAGGACGGTACCCGAATGACAACTACCAAAGACAGTGTGGTTATGACAATGGTTATCAAAGGCAACAACATGGTTGGAGGGGCAATAATCACCCAAATGATAACTATCATCATCGCAGACCATTAGAAAGGCATCCACTCATCATGGCTTTAACAAAAACACCAAAGGAAATCTTATTCACTGAACCTATCAAATAAACTTTCAATCCTCCAGCACCAATGGAAGAAAGGGCGGGGCTAAAGAGTGACAGGTGGTGTGATTTACATGAGGCATATGGGCATGATACTGACAATTGCAAGTCATTGATGAGAGAGATCATTGCTAAGATCAAGTTTGGTGGATTGAACCATTTATTATCTGGAAAGTAATACAGAAGGAATGACCCAAACAAACGTTTTGCTTGGCAAGAAAATCTGCGTCATGGTGAGCGGAGAGATTATAACCGAAGAGAGGAAAGGAAGAATGAGAGGGATCCAACTCCTGAACGGCACATTAAAGTCATTTGGAATGAAGGAGAAGAGCATGGGGTAAGCATAGAGCGCAGCATGGAGGCATGGATGTATGCTACTATCATCTTCCACACGATTCCTAACTGGCGACTGTCAGAAGATCCTGTTGTCATCTCTGCTGTGATTGCAAACAAGTTCATAAACAAAATTTATACAGATACTGGTAGTGAAGCAGATCTTGTACTTGGACTGTTTTAGAGATTTTCCGTTCAGTGTTAAAGACAGGCTCCGCAGCACGGATTTGAAAATAGTTAGCATAACTGGAGCATCAGTGAGGGCAGTTGGGAAGATCAAATTGGATGTCATGCTGGGAACATATCCTTTAGTTCGCACATATATCGTGGATTTCACAGTGTTAGAAGGCAAGTCAAGGTTCAACGCTTTGTTGGGACTAAGGACTCTGCGTAAGTTTGGTGCAATCTCTTCCACGCCACATGCGGAATTATGATTCCACACCCCTAATGGCATAACAGTGGTGCATTTAGAGTTTGTGGGACTAGCAAGGGAACACTCTGTTGTTTATGAAACAGGAAGGGATGCGGACAGAGGTGGATTCTCAAGGCAACTGTTTAGCAGGAATGAGGTGAACGGGTACTTTAAAGTATCCAAAATGATGGAGCATTAGAAGCACAATGGAGTACGGTGCACGGAAAGCATAATGATTACATTTACCGTGTAACACAATATTTGAACATGTTTTCTTATTCTAATTTCCAATAAGCACAATATAAATTTTTGTAGTTTTCTGGATAGATTTGATAACCCTATCCATACGAAAATTTTTATAAAAATCTTTGTAAGTGCAGCAATTTGATATCAATAAAATTTTATCTTTTTGCTTATGCAAAGCGCCACACGTTACGAATGTAGAACAGTGCATTCATTATCCTAACCACAAAAGATAAAGCATTTTTATACTCCCGATGGTAGACACTTTTGTGTCAACATTACAGACACAAGGGATCGGCTAGTGTAAATGTTAACTTCACTAGAGAACACCGAGGCAAAAATTCAATATCTCTCGAATGTCATGACATATACAATGGTTTATCTCAACTGCATAAATCCATTTATACGAAGAACAGAAAAGTTTCATATCAAAATACAAGTGTATTTTTGAAAAGCTGCACAACACCTAAGTGCAACACGCTGTACATAATGCAGATATTTTCTTAAATACATATTCCTCAAATTTTACAAGTTCAATTCTTTTTGAATAAATTCATATCTTTACAAACAAGAGTATAGCATGTTGGAAAAATTCATCATTTGTTTTAAAATTTTGGCTTCAACAAAGATAGCAATATATTACATCAATAAAAATATTTGGCACAACACGGAAAACAGATGACGTTTAAATACATCCGTCATGCAAAAAGCAGTAAAGGCAAATGTATTTTATTGACAAGTTAACATAAAACAAACATTATGAACACGTCATTCGGGCAATCATACATACTAAGACATATGGCATGAAAACTTGTCATTGCTACTATTAAGCATACATATGTTTTCATCAAGCAGTAGCATATGTTAACATAATTTTATAGGTAACATGGCAAATTGTTAAACATTAGACATGAATATATCATTAAATCAAAATAAACATTAAACAGTCATTGTTAAAAATTGTTTCACATTGTATTACATTATACTGGCACGTCCAGTATTTCTTTCACTGAAACATCATCTCTCTTGCACACTCTTCCAAACAAACAATCCTTAAAGCATCAACTGCATCTCTGGCAGTCTCCAGCTCAGCTGCAGCATTAGATTTGATATGCTTTGAAATTTCAGCTAGCAGGTGATCGGGCTTGTTGGGGATGAGGTTGACAACTTCTTTATCACACCCCCAGTTAGGGCCTGGGCGAAATGTGACATAATATAAAAATATACCAACATATTATAATAATGAGAACAATAATAAATGAGAAAATTAACTTTAATGAGTACGCAGCGGAAAATGAAATGTCGTTACAATGGAATAAAGTAAATGTTTAAATGCAATGGTAAAATATGCGATAATCTATTGATCCTATGTTCAAGTAGCATCACATAAGTAGTAGATAAGTAAGCTTGAATCAAACAGTACCTGAGACAAAACATGCTAAAGTGTCAACCAAAAAGGTTGAGTGAAGTTCATAGGTTTAACAAAAGTTTGACCGTTGTTTTAGACCACAAGATTTAGTTTGTAAAGTTGATCTCCCGCAGGATCTAAAGGTATGCTAAAGCGTGATATTTAGACTAAACGTTTAAGTTTACCCCATGACAAGTTGTGTCTGTCCTTGTCGGTTTTAATTTCATTATCAAGTAATACAAAGACTGAGTCAAATGTATCGGGGACGTTACTCCCGATAGGCCTACCCCCAATAATTAAGCATGCAGCAGCAACTAAAAATATCACTGTAGGGACTTAGTTGGACATAGCCGGGTATAGCATAGTTTAACAGTTTGGTACTTGTGTCTAAAGTGTAAAAAGTAAAAAACAGCATGTGTCTCACCCCAAGTAAAGTAAGTAAGTTTGCTAGCAGTAAAGAGGGGCTATGAATTCACCTTAGTAAGTAGAGAGAGAGAGTTATTCCTCGGAATAGAGATTTGAACGAGTGATCAGGAAAGTCAACCTATTGACATTTAAGAGTAGTTAAGTATTTTGCCCATGTTTGAGTTTAAGTACGTGTTTATGTATAGTTTGTTTCACTAAGTTCCTATTCCTAGTAAGTTTCTATACTTAGAAAGTTTCTACTTAAAGAGTGTTTTCGATTTTAGGATACTTGTCGTATTAGATCAGCTTCCAATCACCCCTTTCCCTTCGAATGGCCATTTGAGATCTAGGGGCTTGAGCCATAGGACCCTTTAAATTGGAAATCCAAACCCTCTGCCTAGAGTCTCGTAGAACCATTCGTCAAGAAAGTTCGAAGATCTATACATCTCTAATACATATCCCAAAACGTTCTTAAGTGTTATAATATAAGTAGTAGGTTATAGGTGCTAGTAATAGTAATAGTGTATACATGTTAATTAATAGTATAAGTAGTATTAGGGTTTCATTAATTAGAGTTAGTTATTTAAAGTAGTAATTAATTAACTAGGGTTTAGTAATTAATGTCCTAGGGTTTCATAAATTAAGGTTTAGTAAATTAGGGTTTTATTTAATGTAATAATGATTAAGTAATGATTAGGGTTTAATAATTAAAGTGGTGTTAAATAATTAGGGTTAGGTTTAATGAATTAGGGTTTGATAATTAATTAGGTTTTTAATAAAACTAGGGTTTTAATTAAAGTAGTATAAGTTAAATTAGGATATAGGGTTTTAGTATGTATACATATATAATGTCGTATATATGTATATATGTATATAAAAATTTATTTTTTTACAAGTATATATGTATATGTGTCGATATATATGTATATGTACATATAGTTATTTTGTTTCCTTAATTAACCACTAACAAATCTCTTAATTATATCTAGGGTTTTAAAGATCAAAGTTTCTTCCCCTTTTTTTTTATCCTAGTCGACATGTATATGTATATGTATATATTTATCTTTTTTTTACATGTATAGATCTAGGTTTGTTCTTATATTTATGTGTTTATGATTTTATTTGAATATAGATTAAAACAAAGATCAAAGAATTAAGAAAATAAATTAGGGTTTTATGTTATACCTTTGAAGATTCGAAGATGACTAACGAAGAAAAGAAGAACTTGATGAAGATGAAAGATCAAAGCCTTGAATATCTTGAAGAACACCTTGAAGATTCTTGAAGATCATGAAGAACGCGAAGAACACTTGAAGATTTCTTGGAAACCCTTGAGGATTTCGATGGTGGTGGTGGTGAATTTTCGGTTTTGGCCCAAATTTAGAGAGAGAGGGGAGAGATTTTAGAGTGAGATGTAATTATGATTTGGTACATGGAATGAGTTAGGCTAGGTCTCTTTTTATAGGGGTGTTAGGATTATTCTAGAATTAGGGTTTTATAAGGAATTACTTAGGGAACAAATTAGACTTGGAGAAGGGGTTATGGTGGTGATTTGGGCCGAAAATTTGGAGGGGTAGAAGGGTAATTTTTCCCTTCCAAATCAGCTAGGGTTTTATGAGCTAGGGTTTTAATATTTTCACTTAAGTCCTTGTATTTTAATTTAGCTTAATAACCCTTAATTATTCAAGTTTATTCATTTTAATTACACAAGTCTTTTTAGTTATTTATTTTCTCACAAAAGTTTATTAACTTATTATTTTTATTAACTTGTTAATTAATGTACAAAGTTAATTATCGTATTTTATAATTCTTAACGCTTAACCTTTATCGATTAAAGTTTACTTATTAAGTTTAATTATTTTATTGGGCATTTAATAAGAAAAGTATTGAATGGAAAAATGAGAAATATAGAATGGAAAAATGAGAGTCGTTATAGTACCTCCCCGTTATTGAAAACTTCATCCCGAAGTTTTTAGGTAGTTTCTTGGTTTGCATCAGCAGTTGAGAAGAGATGGGGATATTTCCGTTTCATGTGGTCTTTGCGTTCCCAGGTAGGGCCTCTACGCGAATTCCACTGGACTTTAACGATAGGTATGTTGCTTTTACGCGTTTGTTTGACTTCTACTTCCATGATTTCTATAGGTTCTTCAACGAAGTGCATTTGCTCATTAATACGAACATCATCCAGAGGAATAACGAGTGTGTCATCAGCAAGACACCGTTTAAGATTTGAGACATGAAACACATCATGTACTTGACTGAGTTCGGTTGGTAGTTCTAATCGATATGCCATAGGACCGACCCTTTCAGTGATTGTGAAAGGTCCTACATATCGTGGACTGAGTTTACTTCGCTTACCGAAGCGAACAACACCTTTGCAAGGGGATACTTTCAACATGACTTTATCTCCAACTTGGTATTCGATGTCTTTTCGTTTCTTATCGGTATAGCTCTTCTGTCGGCTACGGGCAGTTTCTAAACGTTGCTTAATCTAAACGATCTTTTCGGTAGTTTCGTGGATAATTTCAGGACCAGTTAAATGTATGTCCTCAAGTTCATCCCAACACAGAGGGGATCTACACTTTCGTCCATATAAAGCTTCAAAAAGTGCAGCTTTAATGCTAGAGTGATAACTGTTATTGTAGGAAAATTTAACCAAAGGTAGGTGTCTATCCCAACCTTTGCCGAAATCGATTGCACAAGCACGTAGCATATCTTCCATGGTTTGAATAGTCCGTTCACTTTGACCATCAGTTTGAGGATGATAGGCTGTACTCATGTTGAGTTGAGTTCCAAGAGCAGATTGTAAAGTTTTCCAGAATCTAGAAACAAATCGACTGTCGCGATCAGAAATAATCGAGATAGGAACACCATGACGTGAGACAATTTCTTTAATATAAAGCTGTGCTAATCTCTCCATCTTGTCGGTTTCCTTGATCGGTATGAAATGTGCAGATTTAGTAAGACGATCAACTACGACACAAATAGTATCGTTACCGTTCGCAGTCTTCGGTAACTTAGTAACAAAGTCCATAGTGATACATTCCCACTTCCACTGCGGAATATCGGGTTGTGTCAACAGACCAGAAGGATTTTGATGCTCGGCCTTAACCTTCAAACAAGTAAGACACTTACTAACATAAGTAGCAATGTCGGCTTTCATGTTAGGCCACCAGTAGAATTGCTTCACATCGTGATACATTTTACTGGAACCGGGATGAATAGAATATCTAGTCTTATGAGCTTCATCCAAGACTAGTTCACGGAGATTACCGAAACGAGGAACCCAAATTCTGTTGCCAAAATACCGTTTACCATTAGCTTTCACTTGAAGTTGGTTCTCAAAACCAATGGGTCCTTCACCTTCGATAAGTGTCGGTTTAATGGCTTCCAATTGAGCTTCACAGATTCGTGAGATAAGATTTGATTTGATTTTTAGATTTAGAGCACGAACACGTTTAACATCGTCTTTTCGACTAAGGGCATCGGCAACTACATTCACCTTGCCAGGATGATATTTCAGCTCATAGTGATAATCGTTCAATAACTCGGGCCATCGGCTTTGCCTCATGTTCAGCTGTTTTTGATCAAAGATGTGTCGAAGACTTTTATGATCAGTGTACACTGTAAAATGGGTACCATATAAATAATGTCTCCATATCTTTAATGCAAATACCACGACACCTAACTCAAGGTCATGTGTGGTATAGTTTTCTTCATGTTTCTTCAACTGCCTAGATGCGTAAGTGATAACCTTTTCTCATTTTATTAAAACACAACCAAAGCCTTGCTTCGAAGCATCGCAGTAAACAACAAAATCATCAGTACCTTCAGGTAAAGATAGAATCGGAGCTGTGGTCAATTTCTCCTTCAGAATCTTGAATGCAGATTCCTGTTCTTCGGACCACTCAAATTTCTTCCCTTTTTGAGTTAGCTTTGTAAGAGGTTTAGCAATGAGAGAAAAATCTTTTATGAACCTTCGATAGTAACCGGCAAGTCCCAAAAACTGGCGAATATGCTTCGCAGTCTTTGGTATCTCCCAGTTCTGAATAGCAGCAATCTTAGCTGGATCGACATGTATTCCTTCTCTATCAACAACATGTCCAAGGAATTGTACAGTTTTGAGCCAAAACTCGCACTTTGAAAATTTAGCATAGAGTTATTCCTTTCTTAAGAGTTCAAGAATCATACGCAAATGTTGCTCATGCTTTTTCTCACTCTTGGAATAGATCAAAATATCGTCAATGAACACAATAACGAATTTATCGAGGTAAGGCTTGCAGACACGATTTATAAGATCCATGAATACAGCAGGAGCATTGGTTAAACCAAAAGGCATAACACAGAATTCATAATGTCCATATCGAGTACGAAAAGCAGTCTTAGGAATATCGGATTCCTTGACTTGGAGTTGGTGATAACCAGATCTCAAATCAATATTTGAATAGACGGTTGACCCTTGAAGTTGGTCGAATAGATCATCAATACGCGGCAACGGATAACGGTTCTTGATAGTAAGCTTGTTAAGTTCGCGATAATCTATACACATCCTTAACGTACCATCTTTCTTCTTAACAAACAGAATAGGAGCTCCCCATGGGGACGAGCTAGGATGAATGAAACCTTTATCCAATAGTTCTTAGAGCTGGTTGGATAATTCCTTCATCTCGAAGGGTGCTAAACGATACGGTGCTTTAGCAATAGGAGCAGCACCGGGAGTTAAATCAATTTGAAATTCAACTTGTCGAGGAGGTGGAAGACTAGGAAGATCTTCGGGAAACACATCGGGAAAGTCTTTAACCACTGGTACATCTTCAATACGCTTCTCTTTTGATTCAATCATCTTAACGTGAGCTAGAATAGCTGGATAACCTTTCATAAGGTATTTGCGAGTTTTAATACAGGAGATGATGTTGAGATTGGAACCACTCTTTTCACCTTGGATGATGAGAGTCTCTCCATTTCCCAATGGAACATGAACAGTTTTATCGTAACACATGATGGTAGCATGTAATGGACGTAACCAATCTATTCCGACTACAATGTCAAAACTTCCGAGTTGGACCGGCAAAAGGTCAATCTTAAATTCCTTATCGGCTAAGATTAAGTTGCAGTTTTTATAGATTTTATTGACTTGCATGATCTTTCCGTTGGCTACTTCTACTAATCGTTTAGTTTCTAAGGGTTGAGGCTTTTTAGTAAATAGGGTACAAAAATCACTAGACACATAACTTCGATAGGCACCGGTATCGAATAAAATAGTTGCATAACAATTATTGACAAGATATGTACCCGTGATGACCTCATCCTCATCTCGGGCTTCAGCAGCAGTAATAACAAACGCACGACCCTTCGCAGCAGTAGCATTAGCTCCAGTAGCGGGATTATCCTTCTTCTTAGGACAATTAGGACTAATGTGTCCCTTTTCTCCACAAGTATAGCAGGTTGGAGGAGCTTTGGCTGGAACGATAGCCTTATCCTTTGGAGGAGTCTTACACGTCTTAGCAACATGTCCCACTTTCTTACATAACGCACAAACCCCAGTACACTTCCCCGGTGATGCCTCTCACAGCGAATACAAAAGGGATAAGTACCCTTATAATTCGACCTTGTGTTATCCGCAGGCTTCTTATTATCATTCTGAGCCGAACCTTGAGATGGCTCAAACTTCCTCTTACCATCATTATCCTTGGTTTCAACCTGCTTATTGGCCAACGCTCTTCTTCTCTTGGCCAACATCAGATTTTGTGCCATAAGAATCACAGTATCCAGAGTAAACTTCTCGGCAGCTATAACATTCCCTTGAACATACTCTGGTAGACCTTCTATATACCGCTCAATTCTTCTAGCTTTGGTAGGAAACATCTCAGGACATAGAGTAGAAAGTTCCAAATAACGATTGGTGTAGTTCTCAATATCAGTACCCTTGACCTTGAGTTCCCAGAACTCCGCTTCAAGTTTCTGAACTTGACTCCTCGGGCAAAATTTGTTGACCATCATACTTTTGAGTTCGTCCCATGGAATTGCATTAGCATTATCAATTCCTACGGACTTGGCATGAGCAGTCCACCAAGTCAAAGCATTACCACCCAATGAGCTAGTGGCATACTTTACTCGATCGTCATCACCACAATTGAAAATATGGAAAATAGATTCCATTTTCTCGAACCAACGGACTAGTTCGACAGCTTCCTCAGTTCCCTTAAATGCAGGAGGATGACAGTTTGAAAAATCCTTGTAGGAACAAGGTTTCGGTTGAGAATTAACATTGTTAGTTTGATTGTTGCCTTGTGCGGCAGTGAGTAGTTGTTGGAATTGCTCAGTAGTTAAGACGATATTGTTAACAGTAGGTGCAGCTGGACGAACCATTATGTCGCTACATAAGTGAACATAAGTCGGATAAGTTAACAAATTATAGGGTTGATCAATTACAAGTAGGAATAAGATAAAGTATTAATATCACATGATATAAATAAAACACTTTATTTTATTAAGGAATGAGGCATTAAATAAGCCTTATTACACGATTCGAAATTAGAAATAGTTTTAAGGCATAGCCTTTACATAGATGGAAAAATAGGAAAGATAACTAAAGAATATTAAGATTGAAATAATCTTCATATCTCTTCTTCTCGTCCTCAAACTGCTTCATCACTTTTTCCATGTTATCCTTCACAAGTTTCTCTAGCCTTTCGGTTTGAGAGTCGAGAGACTCTTTGATAAACTTATCATATCGCTCGTTCTTCCCTTTTTGCTTTTCGTAGAGATATTCGAGATTGTCGTAGAGGTTGGTAACACGACTGTTAACGGCATTGGTGTCGTATTCCCTTAGGGCAAGTTGTTTGTCGACTCGGCATCTCTCCATTTTCATTCGGAAGTCAACATCCTCCTGGAGATGAGCAAGTGATTGCTTCCCCCAACGAGTGTTGCATTCTTCCTCGTACTTTAGGAGCCTTAATTCTTTTCTTAGTTCAACATTTTCCTCCACCAACTTCTTAATTTCGCGGTCCTTCTCATCCATATGGACCTCCACTCTCGCCATGTGGCAAAGCAAATCCTCATACTTAGTAGCATCATTATAAGAAGGAGTCCGGGCTCTCTTCCTTGATGGACCGGCTTCTTCATGACGTTTTCCTTTATCTTCGATTCTCGGAGTTGGATAATATTGAGGAGACCTTTGTGAATTTCGCAGAGTATTTGGACTGTAGTTTGGTGAAGCAGGGCTGTAAGAAGGACTTCGAACAGGTCTTGATATTTCAGAGTGTCCAACACCTACTTCGGTAGCAGGGTTGTGATTTGCCTTGTTGGGCTTGTTAACTTTGATTAGAATTTTTTAGTCAAGTTTTAAAAAGCATAAATGTTAAGATTATAGGGCAATCCTAAATGCTTTAAAGTCTAAGGCAGGAAAGGTTATAGTTTCCTAGATTGCTAAGGCACCCTAGACAGCAAATAAGGCACACATAAAAATGCAATCCTGGTTCTCTATAACAGCCTGATTATGCTCTGATACTAATCTATCACACCTCCATTTAGGGACTGGGCAAAATGTGACATAATATCAAAATATACCAATATATTATAATAACGAGAACAATACTAAATGAGAAAATTAACTTTAATGAGTACGCAGTGGAAAATGAAATGTCGTTACAACGGAATAAAGTAAATGTTTAAATACAATGGTAAAATATGTGATAATCTCTTGATCCTATGTCCAAGTAGCATCACATAAGCAGTAGATAAGTAAGCTTGAATCAAACAGCACCTGAGACAAAACATGCTAAAGTGTCAACCAAAAAGGTTGAGTGAAGTTCATAGGTTTAACAAAAGTTTGACCGTTGTTTTAGACCACAAGATTTAGTTTGTAAAGTTGATCTCCTGAAGGATCTAAAGTTATGCCAAAGCATGATATTTTGACTAAACGTTTAAGTTTGCCCCAGGATAAGTTGTGTCTGTCCTTGTCGGTTTTAATTTCATTATCAAGTAATACAAAGACTGAGTCAAATGTATCGGGGACGTTACTCCCGAAAGGCCTACCCCCAATAATAAGCATGCAGCAGTAACTAAAAATATCACTGTAGGAACTTAGTCGGACATAGCCGGGTATAGCATAGTTTAACAGTTTGGTACTTGTGTCTAAAGTGTAAAAAGTAAAAAACAGCATGTGTCTCACCCCAAGTAAAGTAAGTAAGTTTGCTAGCAGTAAAGAGGGGCTATGAATTCACCTTAGTAAGTAGAGAGAGAGAGAGTTATTCCTCAAAATAGAGAGTTGAACGAGTGAGCAGGAAAGTCAACCTATTGACATTTAAGAGTATTTAAGTGTTTTGCCCATGTTTGAGTTTAAGTACCTGTTTATGTATAGTTTGTTTCACTAAGTTCCTATTCCTAGTAAGTTTCTATACTTAGAAAGTTCCTATTTAAAGAGTGTTTTCCATTTTAGGATACTTGTCGTATTAGATCAGCTTCCAATCACCCATTTCCATTCGAATGGCCATTTGAGATCTAGGGGCTTGAGCAATAGGACCCTTTAAATCGGAAATCCAAACCCTCTGCCTAGAGTCTCGTAGAACCATTCGTCAAGAAAGTTCGAAGATCTATACATCTCTAATACATATTCCAAAACGTTCTTAAGTGTTATAATATAAGTAGTAGGTTATAGGTGCTAGTAATAGTAATAGTGTATACATGTTAATTAATAGTATAAGTAGTATTAGGGTTTCATTAATTAGAGTTAGTTATTTCAAGTAGTAATTAATTAACTAGGGTTTAGTAATTAATGTTCTAGGGTTTCATAAATTAGGGTTTAGTAAATTAGGGTTTTATTTAATGTAATAATGATTAGGTAATGATTAGGGTTTAATAATTAAAGTGGTATTAAATAATTAGGGTTAGGTTTAATGAATTAGGGTTTGATAATTAATTAGGTTTTTAATAAAACTAGGGTTTTAATTAAAGTAGTATAAGTTAAATTAGGATTTAGGGTTTTAGTATGTATACATATATAATGTCGTGTATATGTGTATATATATATAAAAATTTATTTTTTTACAAGTATATATGTATATGTGTCGATATATATGTATATGTACATATAGTTATTTTGTTTTCTTAATTAACCACTAACAAATCTCTTAATTGTATCTAGGGTTTTAAAGATCAAAGTTTCTTCCCCCTTTTTTTTTTATCCTAGTCGACATGTATATGTATATGTATAGATTTATCTTTTTTTTTTACATGTATAGATTTAGGTTTGTTCTTATGTTTATGTGTTTATGATTTTATGTGAATATAGATTAAAACAAAGATCAAAGAATTAAGAAAATAAATTAGGGTTTTATGTTATACCTTTGAAGATTCGAAGATGACTAACGAAGAAAAGAAGAACTTGATGAAGATGAAAGATCAAAGCCTTGAATATCTTGAAGAACACCTTGAAGATTCTTGAAGATTACGAAGAACGTGAAGAACACTTGAAGATTTCTTGGAAACCCTTGAGGATTTAGATGGTGGTGGTGGTGAATTTTCGATTTTGGCCAAAATTTAGAGAGAGAGGGGAAAGATTTTGGAGAGAGATGTAATTATGATTTGGTACATGGAATGAGTTAGGCTAGGTCTCTATTTATAGGGGTGTTAGGATTATTCTAGAATTAGGGTTTTATAAGGAATTACTTAGGAAACAAGTTAGACTTGGAGAAGGGGTTATGGTGGTGATTTGGGCCGAAAATTTGGTGGGGTTGAAGGGTAATTTTTTCCTTCCAGATCGGCTAGGGTTTTATGAGCTAGGGTTTTAATATTTTCACTTAAGTCCTTGTATTTTAATTTAGCTTAATAACCCTTAATTATTCAAGTTTATTCATTTTAATTACACAAGTCTTTTTAGTTATTTATTTTCTCACAAAAGTTTATTAACTTATTATTTTTATTAACTTGTCAATTAATTTACAAAGTTAATTATCGTATTTTATAATTTTTAACGCTTAACCTTTATCAATTAATGTTTACTTATTAAGTTTAATTATTTTATTGGGCATTTAATAAGAAAAGTATTGAATGGAAAAATGAGAAATATTGAATGGAAAAATGAGAGTCGTTATATTCTTCCACCACCTCAGACACATCTTTTGCTATGGAGGCCTCAAGATACATGTGAAATGTTTGACCAACAAAATCTGAGTCTAATATCCTCTGCATAAGACCAGGAATACCAGTTCTCAAATCTATCAAGTCCTTTTGAGCAGCAGCAGCAAGAGTAACATTTTCTTCAGCTACACGACCTTTCTCCTCTACAACCTTCTTCAAATCCTCAACTTCCTTCAACACTTTCTCTTTCTCTTCCAACAGTTTGTCTCTCTCAGACCTCACTTCAACACACTTACCTTTCACCAACTTCAAAGACTCATCTTTCTTTTGCACGAGATCAGCTGCAGTCCTCCATTTTTTGTGCACATCTTGCACTTCCACCTCTAGTTTCCTCAGTTTAGCTGCATTCTGTATAGCATTGGCCACAACAGCTTCTTGTGCCTCTTGCATTTTAAGATTGTGTAGAGCATTTTGCGTGTGCAACATCAGAGAAGCAAAGGTGGATTGGCAGCTCTGCATCAAAGTCACGACAGAAAGTGAAGAAGAGAGATCCGCAATAGAGCTTGTCTGCACAAAAAGATTGTAATTTACAAGGATCAATATAATTCACAAATCTATAATACCAATAAATTAAATTTTCAAATTAAGCATTTTACCTTCAAAAACTCAACAAAGCTATCAGATTTGTTGAAGGGATCCTTAAGAAATATTTTAAAGCTGGCTAGTGGCACGGTGGACGGAGGAAGGGAAGCAGAAGGAGATTATGTAGTGCCGAGACCTTTTGACAACATCGGAGTAGAGAATGGAGTTTTCTCAAACACATCATCATTATTGGCATCATCATCATTATCATCATCATTGTTGCCATCAACAGTGGCTTCATCATCATCATCATCATCATCATCATCATCACCATCCTCATCTTGCAGAATCAGTTCTGGTAAATAACATTAAAAATGAGTATAATAACAAACTGTACATGTAATAGCAATATACAAGAATAGTACGTACTTCTTTGTTTTTTGGGTAGAGAAGCAGAATCAACCATTGGGCATTTACCAGCACGCTTCGAGCATTTATAAGCTTTTTTCGAGCCAGCTGACAAGGGGTCACTTCAATAATTTCCAGATCTGGTGATGGTTATGCAGCATCACCACCCTCGCCCTCCGCCGTCCGCTCGGGACTTTTCAATTGCTGCTCAAATTCAGCATTCTGGGCCTTGTCAACCTCAATCTCCTCAGCGGTTTTTTTCTCTTTCTTCAACAATGACATTGTCAAGGTTGGGTTTGTTGAAAGTATTGTAAACCTTCATTTCTTCGTCTGCATAGCACAAACACAAATACAAGAAGAAAAAACATACATAAGAACATATATGACTCATATTGCCATGATTAAGACATAACATATTCATAAGGGAGCCTATCATGGCCTGTCCAACGCAGTTTTTGCATAATCCCAGAACGCCAATTATTACTCATGCTGCAGAGGACCATAATTGCTTCAAAGTCAACATATGATCTCTGTGGAAGCCTCAACGCCTTCTACGCTTCAACGGTTTTTTCCATTCTCTCCGATATATCGATAGCTTTGCTGGCGCCAATTCTAGTTTTGTCCCATTTGCCAACACTAGCCCATGGCTCTTGAATAACTCTCTCATTGACAAAGAAAAAGGGTTCTTTACAGTTTTTCAACGACGATTCTTTTTCACCTACAAAGGCTTTCACCGGTTTACAGTCGAATGTGTACCAACATTGACTAACTAATCGAGTTCTAAATAACTCGTGGAAAATTTGTACTATAGGTTTCCTATTCAAACAATTACAATACATTTCGAATTAAATAATTTTCTGTAAGCTAAAAGGGTGAATTTGGCTCAAACCTATCCCATAATGAGCAAGAACTCTTTGCAGAAACACGAAAGGCGGAATACGCAGGTTTCCTACAGTTAGTTGTAATTTGTACAAAGTAATCATTTTTGGAGGTGGCTTATTGGCTCTGTCATCAGGAGAAGGGACTATCGGGTTTAAACGCCTAAGATTTTTGTATGATGTACATAATTCATCTATTTGAGCTTCTGTTATACTTGATGGGATGGTATTTACATTACGAGTATCCTTCTGGGATGATGTACAGGTAGACTCGGCCATGGTAGTAAGATAAAACAACGAAAACAGAGGAGAAAGGAATCGAATACTAACCTTGCAGGAGTAATTGATAAAACCCTAGATTTGATTGCACAAAGAAGATCCTTGAAGAGTTTAAGAGTTTCGGAAAAGGGTAATTGAAGTATAGATGGAGTATTTATAGTCAATTTGGTGGGTGAACGAAAGGGTAAGATTGAGCCACGTGTGCGGCCCTGATGAAGTGGGATTAATTTTTGAATTTCAAAAAATAATTAAAATAAATTTATGGGTGTTTTAGTGGAAAAATCATCATTGGAGGGTGACGTCAAGTTAGAGCAAAAGACGGTTACAGTAGTTTGTGTTCTCGAGGAAAAGGCATCCTTAATTTTTTATAGTTTAATGACTTTATTTTTTTTACAAAAATAAAGACATTAAACTGGGGGGACTTAATGGTGTATCCTAGAGGATACACGCATAAAAACATCATTTTTACATAAAAGAAATGATCGAAATGCATAAAAGATACTCCCTCCGTCCCAATTTAATAGTCCACAGACAAACGGGCACACAGTTTTAGGAAATCCCACTAACTTCATTTATCCACCAATGAAATATTTTCTCTCTCCAGATCCACAAATCAAATATCCTCTTTTCTTTCTATTTATGGAAGTGGACTATTAATTTGGGACATCCTAAAATGGAAAAACAGGACTATCTAATTGGGACGGAGGTAGTAGTAATTTTGGCAGTTTTTAGCATTATTCATCCAGCACTCAGCCAGGCTGCCCAGCGTCAGGCATCGTCTATACTTAACCCCTTTGATTAAGAGCGTGAGCGGCACACAGCCACGTCAGCACACGCCAAAGGCGGTTTCGGATATTTCGCATAGCTGAATTGATCAGCGTTTGACACGTGTTTCCAAGAATTTTGGACATCCTACGCCAATAAATACACCCCCTGGGTCACTACATTTCACAGGGGAACTTCAGTCAGAGAGAACTACACTTTCTCTCTCACACAGTACTTTCTCACTCTAAAACTTTAGCCGCTTAGCAACAGAACGCTACATGGACCAACTTCAACTTGGTCCAAAGACTGATTGAGGTCACCCTACGGATATCTCATCCGTATTCTGGGTCTGCAGGGATCTAATCCCAAGGGCAAACATCAGTCGACAATATATCACTTAACGCTAGGTTGTTATAGTATTGTACTGGTACCTTTAATCCGCTCGACGAAAAATAGTACCAACACCAACACTTTAAGCTGTAAAGATCTAGATTTTACAAATGTGAGTTAAGATGAAATTGACTAATGTGAATTGTTTACTACTGGTATAGTGAATCTTCCCAATCTAATAGTTTATTGACGCTTAGCAGGAAGTTGCGTTTCTCGGTAGATGTCTGAACTATATAGGATTTTCCTAACTGAGTGACACATAACGAAAGTATGATTTAGAATAATATAATAGAGTTTGTGAAAGAAATTATATTGTGGTAAATCATACGGAAGTTCTGGGAAGCTGAAGGAAATTTAGATAATTCAAGTGTATGGACCATGGACTGATTGATGGACACCGAAATGATTGAGCATGAAATGACTAGTATGGAAGATTTTAGTGGATTAGAGATCTTCAGTGAGAATTTAATGGTTGAACTGTGAGATTTATAACTGGCGACGAATTATCGTGGGATGGTTCTAGTGGATTAATGACTTATTATGACTTGTCAATTATGTATTTATTTGTATACTTTGAAGACCGATGTGACATGTTTTGTGATAAAGTGTTAAATTATGTTAATGTGTGATAACGCGTCATGAGTCATGTTTTCACATCCATTATCTCTCTCATTTTATCCAAGAAAAATATAAAAGAACCTAATATATATTATTATTAGCTAATTTTTTAGATCTTGGATGACAATGGCGGAAGAATCGAACAAAACGGACTTATAACTAAGAAACTAGAGAAAAACTGAGAAATACGTATCGCTTTCACACCAATTAACTACTTGGCACCAATTAAGTAATTAATGAAATTGAAGATACTTGCCTTAGATCATCTTGTAGATAATTTAATTACGAACTCGTGGGCTCGAGAATCGTCAAAATCAGCCAAAAAACGAAAAGGTTATGGCGAAAACAGTGAAGATGATTTGCCGAAAAACCCTAAATCAAGACCCAGGTCCCAAAACAGAGACCTTAAACCCTAGGGACCGAGAGGGACACGAAAACCGACCCTAAGGCCACTTGTTACCCCTCGGCATGCTCTAAAGGTGTCGGGACCGACCCCTAAGGTCCCAAAACCGACCAGTATGGTCCAAAAAAGTGTTGGGACCGAGAAGGAGAGAGAAACCGAGGCTTTGCGTCGGTACCGAGTGCTATTCTTTTTTGCCAACACTTGCTTGCATCGGTACCGAGGCCCATCATTTTGACCGAGGCTTTCATATGTCGGTACCAATCAAAGTGAAGAAACCGACACCTGACACCCACGGTCCCAATTTCGGGGGATTTTTCCAAGATGCAAATTTTATTTATGTTTCTAGACTGAGAGATACACACATGTCGGTATGCCGACATCCACACTAGGTGTCGAACTACAAGTATGTGTAGGGACTGATGTGAAAAAGTGTGCAGTGCTTAATTTACCTTTCAAACTTTTAAATTTATATAACCTTTATTAATACACTTTTAACACCCTACGAGCAACAAAACCCGATCAGATGTTGTATTTTAGGTCATCGTCCCAAGAGAGCGTAGATGCGGATAAGAGTTATTTTATTATTTAATTCTTATTAAAGAATTAAAGATATAATTTTATGTCTTTTATGGGATATATTCTTATCTCTTATGAAAGAGATGATTTAATATCAAATAAATAACAAAATATAAAGCAAGAAATAAAGATTTAAAATAAACAATTATAAAAGAAAAGTGATTACAAGGACATGTGAATCATGAGGGAATTGTATTAATTATTTCATAACCTATATTAACAAATAGCATGATAACAATCATAGACCAATCATTATCCCTAAAAAGTTAAGCTAAATGTCACATATCATTCATAAGGTAGGACCTAAAGCATACATTAACTAAGTGATATTCTTAGCTAATGTCTTCATTCATAGCATTCAAATAATCACATGATAAATATTACCTAAACCTGATGTGAATCCAAGGCAACATTTAATTAGACTGGCAAATTATATAAGCTAATAAACTTAATCAGATCAACTCAAGTTACTAGCTGAAAATTAATCTTAATCAAGTTCTCATGCAATTGACAATTAAACACACATAAACAAAGGTTCTTCGATTAAGCCTAACAATAATGAATTCTATTATATAAGTGTGATTCAAATTCAACTAGTTGTATAACTACCGATGATGTTGACCTAATTTGCATGCAATCCAAACACTATATTTGATGGACTAGATCTAAACAAGTGATATGAATCGAATATAAGATCATATAATTAATGACTAGTTAATCCTAGATTCATAATATTTAAACATTAAGCATGACAAACAAGTTATTGAATCATGGCAGACATAAACTGTTTAAATAATCATCACAGAAACATGAACATACAGATCTGGAAAAGAATCAGAAACCGTACGGACTGAAGCACGAAGCCGGCAGCTAGGCTCAGCTAAGACGGCGGCTTGGACTGAGGAAGCCGGCGGCTTCATCTGTTTTCATAGATGTTCACTGTTTTTGTCCAAGTAATCACTATGAACGTTTAGTTCATAGTTGGAGATGTACAGAAACAGATAACAGTAAATAAAAACATGATGCGATAAAGTAAATAAGATTATAACTTACAAAGTAATAAAGAGGAATAAGAAAACTGCATTAATCTTGAATTTAAACTTGAATCCAATGCAATATAGTTACTTTACATTGAAAATAAAACCTAAACTAACCCTAAACTACAGAATTTCGAAAGTTGAGAGTGAAATAATGAAAAGGTACATTGAAAACTGTAGGATTCGACCAGTATTTATAGACATCGTAAACCGTGCCAGGCCGGTGGCTTCCCATGACGGTGACTTGTTCTTCACTCAAAACTTGAACGTTACGCCTAAGAAAACGTGTTTTAGGTCTAAGCCGGCTGCTTCGGATGTTAAGCAGGCGGCTTCACTTCAGATCTGAGCTTGGAGGCCAAGAAAAACTTGCATAACAAAATGTTGACTTTTTGACCAAAGCCGGCGGCTTCCCCTTAACAAGGCCGGCAGTTTCCTCCATTTTATTGTAGAATTTTCTGTTATGGTCGTTTTGACAGGTGGCTCGTCGAAAACGGAGTCCGGATGCTCAAGATATGGCCAAAAAGGTGACATCACGCAGATTTTCAGCGTTGCTTCAACACTTACTTCCTTTTTCCTGTTTTTAGCCCTGTTTTAACACATTTCTCAAACAAAACATTAAAAATACCTTTTTTCCCATTTTTGCCCATTTTTGTGTGTTTTAGTATCAAAATGCCTTTAAAATACCAAAATAACTCCTCAAAATGTATTCAAAAACATGTATAATTTAGGAGTTATCAGGGACCTTTTGTGCAATTTTGAAGACTTCAACTCCTATAAATACTCCATTCCATTTCACATTTCAAACATCAACTATCAAATTCACTCTCAATTTTATTCTATTTTTATTATGTAATTTCCTACTTTGTCTCTAATTAACTTTACTAATTTAGAGAGAGTTAAGTATCAGACTTAGGAAACAATAATTAGTAGTTAGTTTGGCGCAGTAACTCTTTAGATATTATGAGGAAATACAAATGTTTATTCTGCCCGCATTATTCGATTTTATATATCCTTTTGTTTATGTTTGGAATATGCTAGTACTAGGAATATTTAATTTTTGGTAGTTATTTGTACGTTTATCATGAGTTAGATAATTATTATTTTTATATAATATTTTATTACGTTTTGAGTAATTATTTGTATTAAATAATATTTAATTCACGGTAAGCTTTATAGTAATATTCGTGGCTATAAACCATCGCTAGTACTTAACAAATACTAATAGGGGTAAGTAGTTATCTGTTTTAAATGCCATAATAAGGATTATTCTGGCTTAAGGTTATGGTCGACGTAAGACTCATTGCGCTAGTACTGTAACTTTCCCAAAGACATGGTCCGCGTCAGAAGCATATCTTAAGATATGATCATATGATCTGGGGTTGTATAATTGTATTGTAAAGGAGAATTTAAATCATACAAACTGGCCACTCACTTAGATATTTAAAAGGATATATTAAGGTGTTAAGGACAGTTAGGTCCCAAAAGAAATCATATATTCCTATATTGGCTATGTTAATCTGGTCGAGTGTCTAAGTTCCGCAATGCATCCCAGTAAAGGTATGCACGTTGCCCTAACAAAGGCCACTACCATAATTAACGGCAATTAAGGGTAGTGTCGAGAGCTAGGCATAGTCGATCTAATCAGAATCATGATAACCTAGTTCCCAGTGACATATCATTTTAGAAAGCGCGCTAAACTGGTAGGGTATAGAGTTTACACCAAGGTCTGTCTAATTAATCTAAGCGTGTCGTTATCAAAAATCATGGTAAACCTCGTCCTCCTTATCCGTAGTTGTTCCGTGCAGGCCAGCTAGTTTGTTGTAATTAACTGTGTATTTATATTTAAAAAAACCAACTACTCTATCTCTACAAAATTAAGAACTAAATAGCTTGTGTCTAGAAAATTTCTATCTGGACTTGGTTGTTGGATATTTCGAAAGGTTATAAACCGAAAAGATCTCGCCTCTCTAATAGATCTACCTGGCCAGTGACGTTGGGAAATAAATTATGTAAACTTAACTATCTTGATTTCTAAAATAATCTGAATAACCTTGATAATGCTAAAAACGAACATATATTTCATAGCATTATCCTTCAAGAAAGACAAGCTTTTAGTTGCAATTGTTCTATTTACAAGTGATATTCGTTTAAATATTAAAAGGTGAAGACAAAAGACAGATTCGACGATTTGAAGACGCAAACGACCAAAAAGCTAAAAAGTACAAAGTACAATCCAAGTGGTTCAAATTATTGATGAGAAATGTCTAGAAATTACAAGAGTACAAGCCGCAAAACGCAAAGTACAAGATATTAAATTATACGAAAAGGCATTCGAAAATCCGGAACCGAGACATGAACCAAGTATCAACGTGCGACTCAACGGAGCTAAAATTACAAGTCAATTATGCACAAGAATATAATATTATATATAATTAATTATATATATTATATATTATTTTAATCAAAGCAGTCCACGTTTAATTCATTTGGTGAGCTGGAATCCGAAGCTCCGCACTCACGGAGCTGTGAGGCACAAAACCTCCGCACTCGCGGAGCTGTACAGTTCTAAGTGGGCCTATAAAAGGCCGCGCATTCTGCTCGATTCATTACACCTTTTTCTTTTCCTTTCTCATATCATATACGATATATATTTATATTTATATTTTATAATTATAATTTTAATTTAAGTTTAATAATAATAAGGTTATAGTGGCGAATGTTTTAAGTTTGTAAGTCAAAATTCTGTCCGTGTAACACTACGCGATTAATACTCATTGTAAGTTATGTTCAACTTTTTAAAATTATTGTCTCGTAGCTAAATTATTATTATGTTTATTTAAGTCGAAGTAATCATGATGTTGGACTAAATATTAAGACGGGGTTATTGGGCTTTGGACCATAATTGGGGTTTGGACAAAAGACCGACACTTGTGGAAATTGGACTACGGGCTATTAATGGGCTTTACATTTGTTTAACTGAATGATAGTTCGTTAATTTAATATAGAGATTTAAAATTTGAGGTAATTATAAATAACCACATACACTCGATCGGACACGATGGGCGGGATATTTATAAATACTAATAATCGTTCATTTGACCGGACACGGGAATGGATTAATAGACAATGGACTCATTAAAACAGGGGTGGATTACATACAAGGACACTTGGTGTAATTGTTAACAACGTATTAAAACCTTGGGTTACACGCAGTCGATATCCTGGTGTGATCATTAACAAAGTATTAAGACCTTGTTATAGTTTAAGTCCCCAATTAGTTGAAATATTTGACTTCGGGTATAAGGATAATTTGAGGAGGACACTCGCACTTTATATTTATGACCGATGGACTGTTATAGACAAAAACCAGATGGACATATCGAATAATCCAGGACAAAGGACAATTAACCCATGGTAATAAATTAAAATCAACACGTCAAACATCATGATTACGGATGTTTAAATAAGCATAATTCCTTTATTTTATATCTAATCGCACTTTTATTTATCGTCATTTTATTTTTCGTACTTCAAATTATGGTACTTTTAATTATCGCACTTTTAAATATCGTCATTTACTTTACACTTTAAATTAAGTTGTATTTATATTTAATATTTTACATTAGGTTTTAATTGTGACTTAAGACATAAAATCGACAAACCGGTCACTAAACGGTAAAACCCCCTTTTTATAATAATAATAATAATACTACGTGTGTGTATATATATATATATATATATATATATATACAATTATAGTTTAAAATAAATATAGCGTTAAACTCAGCTAGCTCCCTGTGGAACGAACCGAACTTACTAAAAACTACACTACTCTATGATTAGGTACACTGCCTATAAGTGTTGTAGCAAGGTTTAGGTATATCCCATTCAATAAATAAATAAATAACTTGTGTAAAATTGTATCGTATTTAATAGTATTTAGTAGTAAAATATAATCTATTTCGTACTACACCTCGCACACATTAAGTATTTTTGGCACCGCTGCTGGGGACTTCATCAACACCGAAGCGAAATGCTATAAAAAAATTTGTTTTTAAGTTATTTTTGTAAAAATATATGTTTATAAGTTTTAAATATTAAAAATACAAAAATATAAAAAGAAAATAAAAATAATTACAGTTAAACCTGGTACGCGCATTAATTACAGTTTAGGGTTTTATTAATTTTTATTATTATTGATTAACCTAATTAGGGTATAATTAAAATACTAATTAATTTTAGTTTTAATTAAATTTGTATTTCTAAGTTTTATTTAGTTTTATTAATTATAAAATTAATACTTTTATAAAATAATAAGATAAAAATAATATTTTTATAAAAATTGTATTTTTATAACTTTAAGTTTTATTTTTATATTTTGTATCTTTTTATTAGTTTAATTTGTAATTTGTATATTTTTAATTCGTAACTAGTTTTAAGTTCTAGTTTTTACCGTAGTTATTTTTTTATATTTCTAGATTTTTAGGTTTTGCCGTAAAATCCCTTAACTGCTTTTTCTTTAGATTAAGATTTAAGCGCTTTAGAAATTTACGACGTCGCTTATCGCTCTAGTTTTAAATAGATTTTAGTGCCTATTAAGTTATTGCCATTTTTGATATTGAATTCCTTTTAAGTTTTAATTCCTTTAGACGCAACTTTTAATATTTAGTTTTTAGACTTTTAAGTTTCGACGCTCTACTTTCTTATTATTGTTTTTCGACCTTTTATTTTTCGACGTTTTTCGACGCACTCTTCTTCTTTCTCATTTCTACGCTCTAGTTTTTAGGACATAGAATTTTCTTTATTTTCTTTAAACTTCGAAGAAAAAATTATTTTAAGCGGTTAAATTGATAGACATCCAAAATTTTCTGCTTCGTAGTAATAGTTGGATTTGTTAGTGGCTGAGTTATGGATTTTCTGACTTAAAGGATCCTGGCTTCCTGCTGCATCTTTTGACTATTCGAAACGTGGGCAAAAGCAGAAAAGTCTATTAATTTGATAACTTATATAATTTTTATCTTTATAACTAATAGGATATTCAGTGAATGTACCGAGCAAAACGTTCATCACCTTTCATACATTCACCACTTGTAACTCGATCAAGACATCTAGCCAATATTGTCGCCGTTGATTTTTCTTTAGAATCATCATCTAGTCGACCAAGTACTCCAATTCAAATTTCCCATAATCCATTTTTTGAACCCGACCTCACAATTGAGAACCCGGAGGGTATTCAGGGACAATTCAGAGATCCTGAACCACTAATTATTCCTCCTGAACCACAAATTATTCAACAAGAGATTGTCGAGGAAGAAACCATTAAATCAGAATCCTCTAGTGATTCAGATTCAACAAATTCAAGTATGCGAGGAAGGCACCAGACCACGGCAAAGGTCGCGGCGCGACAGGAGGAGCCGTGGCGCGACGAACTAAAGAATTCAAAGTCAGGAGGCACGATAAGACAGCCACCAGACCATGTTATATGTCGCAGCGCGACGAATAGGGCCGCGGCGCGGCGTTCTGGGCGGACTGGTACCAGATTTTAGTAATTTTAAATAAGGTTCAAGGGCATTTTGGTCTTTTTGCGTGTGAGCCAGATTTGAGATCTTAATCTCATCCACTCATTTCATTTCTTCATTTTCTTTTCCTTTTCTTTTCCTTTTCTTTTCATTTTCCTATCAAAAACTTCAAACCCCAATTGATTCAAAGGGATTTTTGGAAAGGAAGAAGCGGGTTTTGATCGAAAGCGTAAGAGACAAGTTTGTTCTCCTCGTTCTTAGCTACAAGGTGATACTAGCGGTAAGCACTAACTCCGAAATACGTTTATGTGTTCATCATTCAAATTTAGGGCTTTTGGCTTGTATGTTCATAGATGGAACCCATTTAGTTGCTTATTGAAGATTAACACCAAGATTCGGGTTTATTGTTGTTATTGGTGGGTTTTGGGTTTGGTGAACAAGTGTAAGTTTGTAAGACTTGCAAATGGGTGTAATCACAAGTATTTAGTGATTATTGAGGTGTTGGAAGCCTTTAGGGTTCATTCGGTTGACTAATTTTGAAATGGGTTAAAATTAGGATTTTGGTGTCAAATTAGGCAAGACAAGTATTTAACACTTGTGTTCAGGTTTAATTGTCTTATTAGGACCATTGTCACTAGTGTTAGTGATTATTGCTTAGTTTGGGCTCGGTTTGTGCTTGTAGGTGCATTTGGGTCGAGATTGCACTAGTTGTCAGTAAATCCACCCTAATTGTGTTGTTTGTATTGGGTTAATGGAATAGGTACATTCCATCGGCGAGTTGCGGATTATCTTGGTAGCATTCATCAAGTCGACAAGGTGAGTGTTAATATCCTATGTGCATATGTATGTGTAGGATGGGTGAGGGTCGAGTGAAGTGATTCTCGGCTATAGAGCTCACTTCACATATAGGTGGGTTTGATGGACTTGTGTATAGGTCCAATTGGCACGGTTGTGCGTTTTGGTTGACCACCTTTGGCGAGGTGCACACTTTTATGTGTACGTTATCACATGTGCTTGTGATGTGGATTATATAACTCCAATGGCGAAGGGTTGGTATTGAGTTGCGGATGAGTAACCCCGATGATGTGGGTTTTGATATTGGGAAGTGAGTGGAATAATTATATGAGTGCATATATGACGTATTTATTGTGTAGTATGAGTTGTGAAGTGTCAAAGTGTTAAGACACCGCTTCTCACGTGGCGAGTGAAGTGTCGATGTGTTAAGACACCACTCGGTAGTGAAGCATCGATGTGTTAAGATTCCACTTCGGGAGATGTAACGGGTGAAGTGTCGAAGTGTTAAGACACCACTCGGGGGGAAGTGTCGAAGTGTTAAGACACCACCCGGGGTGAAGTATCGAAGTGTTAAGATGCCACCCATGGGGTTAGTGTGCGAAGTGTTAAGTGAACTAATGGTTGTTATGAACTCCGACGGTCCTTTAAATACCGTTCCCTCATTCTATTGGTTAACTATGGTTGTGTGTTGTGATGCACCTAACCCTCCGGGTGTAGCTTATGGGCGTTGTTCACATCGTCGTTGGTGAACTTATATTTGTTGTTATTTTAGCTTGTTGCTTAGTGGTCGTACGGTATGCTTAGCTTAGCTTGCCTTTATGCTTGGATGCTCCGGTATGCGTTATTTGAGTACTTGTGTGGCGTGTCCATTTTATGCATATATATGTATGTAGTATATTCTCACTCACTAAGCGTTAGCATACCCTCTCGTTGTTTACATTTTTATAGATTGCATGGATGCGGTGGCTCGGGTAAGCGTAGGAACTAGTGGACTTGCGTAGTTTGCTTTAGAAGATGTACTTTTGGATCGATTAGGGTTGGGTAGCGTATCCTCAATCACCATGCTCGTTTTTGTTGGAAATTAAAATAATCGGGTCGTGTTTGCCCGTTCGGATATTTAAACTATGTATTATATGTTTTAAAAGTTTATTGAACTTATTATTGTATTAAAGATGTTTTCGAAAACATAATTGGGACCTAAATATTAATGTATTAAAGAAAAAATTTTACGGGCCGGTTTAAATACGGGTTGGGTTGTTTCAAGTGGTATCAGAGCATGGTCTAAGGGATTTAGGCGACTGGAGATAGGTGCCTAGACTTAGACTTTTGTGTGTGCTTAATTTTGTGCGGGACTTGTAGGAGTAACGTTTATGTGCCTTGTTTTAGTGCCTTGTTTGTAGGTGGACTAACGTTTATGTTAATGTGTGGATACTATTAATATATTATTGCGTTGTGTTGGTTTATATCATCGATCGAGGCGGTCGTTGTACTAACAAGTTGATACGGCGTGTGTGCGTAATAAGGACTTGAAAACCTTATTACGGGTGCAAATCGTGTCTAACAAGTGATGTACGACGAGTGTTTAGCAAGATGGGGCGGTGTTGTGCATGTTGTTTTATACGATCGTGGACTAATCGTTTTGCATTCTCTAGAATGATGACGCGAAACGAGATCGAGATGAATAACGACGAGTTTAACACTAGAGTTGCGGCTGCCGTTGCGGTGCGAATGGGTACGTTTTGAGAAGAAATGGATAGGAAGTATTCCGTGTTTCGAAGTAGTAGTGAAATGGAGCGTTGTCTTAAGAGCTTCATGAGGACTAAACCCCCGATGTATGACGGGAAACCGGATCCCTTGGTTAGCACCACATGGATCTCGGATGTCGAAGGGTGTTTTCGTACTATTGAATGCCCTCCTGAGAAAAAGACAAGACTCGCTACTAGTTTGTTGCGGGGTAGGGCGAAGGATTGGTTGGATGGTAAGATTGATCTTATCGGTGGTGAGCCGTTTGTGGCGTTATTGTGGGACGAGTTTAAGGAGGAATTCTTTGAGGAGTTTCGAACATCAGCTGACTTGTCGGAATTACGTATTGAGTTGCGAAATTTGCAACGGGTTCTATGGATTTGAATACTCTCAAGACGACCTTTATGGCGAAGGCTCGTTTTTGCCCGGAGTATTTAGGGAATGATCATTTGTTGATGGAGGATTTCTAACGAACTTTGAATGATGACTTGAAGAACAAAATTAGCCAGGGTTACGCGAAGTCGTTTGCAGAGTTATTCGCGGTGGCTAGGGGTTTCGAGTCGTATTCGCAATCAAAGATTGGTGAACCTTCAAGTGAGAGAAGGGTTGTTTCGTATGGTGCTCCAAGTAAGAGGACTAAGGGTCCGAGTGTGAGCACGGGTGGTACACGGATGAGTATATCGGATTCTAGTGCGTCTAGATGTTACAATTGTGGCGTGAGGGGTCACAAGTCTTGGGAATGTTCGGTGCCAAAGGGTGATGGCATGGTGTGCTTTAATTGCCAAGAGGAAGGACATCGTAAGTCGGAATGTCCCGAGTTAGCGGGGACGGGTGCGGCAAGGAGACGTTAAGGTACGTTTCATTTTAATAAATATGTCCTTTGATTATTTATTGTGTGCCGTTGAGTTTGGATTTGTTAAAAGCCTTGTGTTGTGCATGTTATTGTTATGGGTGACGTTCCTAATGGAAGTACCCTATGGTGACGTTCTGATCGATGGGCGAAGGGCGTAAGACTTGGTGCAACCAAGCATTCCTTAGTATTGGGAAATGTTTCTACCAAACAATGGGTTTGGGCTTGGGTGTTCTGTTGTTAAGCATGTATTTGGTTTCGTGTTGAGGTTGATGAACCATGAGGTTCGTCGGGTGGATGAAACCCGAGAGATCGAGTGTTTTGGATCTCGATGTACGTTGGTGAAAGAGTCTACATGACGCGACGTTAGGTGCTTTCATACCTACTAGCGCGGTGTTCGACTCCGATAGTGTTGTGGTTACATTATACTTAGGGTATTGGAGAGAAACCCTTAGGTACATGAGTGACTAGGTGGAGATTGACAAACTATAGCAATTGGAAGGTTGTAAGAATGAAGTTTGTGTGAGTTGTGGTAAACTCTTCGTTCGAAGTGTTCGAAGAATTGTTAAAATCTTTCGTATGCTCAAGGTAGGAAAGATGTGGTGATGGGTCGTGTGAACCTAATTGTTGGTAAAGTCTACCTTCGATAGCATTGTACGGTTGTACAAGATGCGGTTATGGAACGTAGTTCCAAGTGGGGGAGTTACACTCCCGCACGAGGATGTTTTAGTGTGAGATTTCGGATAATGCTCATAGTAGATCCAGAATTTGTGTCGGGACCTAGATTTTGGTCAATTTGTGGTAGAGTACAACTTCGGTTAAATTGTACTTATGATTTTGGATTTAAATTATCACCGAGGTGGTAATGTGGTGAATCTCGTTGAGAGATAATGGACGTGTTTGACGAGCAAGGTGATATCCCTCGGTTAAGGAGTGTGAGTGTCGGATTCCCTTTTAGAGAATTGTTATTTTGTACATATGTGCGATATAGGTGGTTCTTGCTCGATCGTGATAGCAATGTTCGTGTGTGCGTATGATTCGTGTGCGGAATTCCAGGCGGTATGGAATAGTTATAAGTATGCGTATATACTTTTGGTTGTGGTGAATGGTTAGTGTACTCCGTTCGGATTCACTATGGTGTATGTAGTACGTGATGCTACACTACTCATTGATTGAGGCCAAAAGAGCGTGTGTAACGAGTGGTATTGCCGCGGTGTTTAAGACACCACTCTTGGGACTGATTGACATGTGGGTTAGTCGCGGTGTTCAAGACACCACATTGTCATGGGGGTGAATTAGTCGCGGTGTTTAAGACATCACCCGGGGATTAGTGTACGATGTGTTAAGTACTCTAACGGTTGTTATGAAAACTGGTGGGAAATTCGAGTACCATTCCTGTGTCGAGATTTGGGAAGTGGATCACGTGTGGATGCGGATTCACGATGACGCGTGTAGTTATGTCATCTTATTGTGGAAGTGAGTCTCGTGTAGTTCGGATTCACAAATGACTCGTGTGGATGCGGTCATTCTTTTGGGATAGTGATTCTCGTGTAGTTCGGATTCACTGGGGTGAGTGTAGTTCGGCCAATCCCGATTGTTGTGCGGTGGAGGTAGTGGGTCGCGTGTGGTTGCGGATTCACTAAGGAGCGTGTAGTTTTCGGCCAGCCTTCATGTTGTGTGATCTATTGGTTGTTTTATACGCCAATGGTGGGGTCGTAATGACCATGTTGTGTGATCTATTGGTTGTTTTATACGCCAATGGTAGGGTCGTAAGGACCATGTTGTGTGATCTGTTGGTTGTTTTATACTCCAATGGTGGGGTTGTAAGGACCATTTTTGTGTGAATAGTGAGGCAATAGTCGTATTTTGCTCACGTGTTTGCGGTAGTTGCATATTAGACGTGTTTGCGCACTACAAGGGATGTTAAGTGGTAAGTGTTATCCGGTAGATTTCACTTTTATTTGGTCTTCATCGGTTAGATGGTTGACTTTAGTTTGGGACGTGTTTACTTTTAGCATTGTACTGGTATGGTACGCTAAAGGGTTGATATCTCGGTACGAGATTGGTGGATTTTTTCCCGATATGAGGGATTGAGCAAGTTTTAGTGCTCGGATTGTCGACTTGATAAATCGCGAATGGCGATTTAGTTGTTAAGGGTAACTCTATGAGAAGAATTGCCTAGAGGAGTTGGAAGGATACGTGACGATTTTGCGTATTCTAAGCGATCGTTATAGACTTCGGATGTTGTATGTATTGAACGTCTCGAGATGCGTGTAAGTGTGTATTTAGTAAATGGGTTAATCTTCGGATTAATGAGAAATGTGTTGGAAGTCGGATTGGAACAATTGTTCGAGAACCATAGCGTATAGGTTCGGATTGATTAAGTGATTAGGATCACGAGGACGTGATCGAATCTAAGTGGGGGAGAGTTGTAACACCCCGTTTTCCCCGTATATGATATATAGTTGTATCGTGTATGTACGACTGGTGTATGAAGAGTTTGAGACGTAGTCGAGGGTTAAAGTTCAAGTATGCTAGGAAGGCACCAGACCACGACAAAGGTCGCGGCGCGATAGGAGGAGCCGTGACGTGACGAACCAAAGAATTCAAAGTCAGGAGGGACTATAAGACAGCCACCAGACCACGTTATATGTCGCGGCGCGACGAAGAGGGCCGCGGCGCGGCGTTCTGGGCGGACTGGTACCAGATTTTAGTAATTTTAAATAAGGTTCAAGGGCATTTTGGTCTGTTTGCGTGTGAGCCAGATTTGAGATCTTAATCTCATCCACTCATTTCATTTCTTCAGTTTCTTTTCCTTTTCTTTTCATTTTCCTCTCAAAAACTTCAAACCCCAATTGATTCAAAGGGATTTTTGGAAAGAAATAAGCGGGTTTTGATCGAAAGTGTAAGAGACAAGTTTGTTCTCCTCGTTCTTAGCTACAAGGTGATACTAGCGGTAAGCACTAACTCCGAAATATGTTTATGTGTTCATCATTCAAATTTAGGGATTTTGGCTTGTACGTTCATAGATGGAACCCATTTAGTTGCTAATTGAAGATTAACACCAAGATTCGGGTTTATTGTTGTTATTGGCGGGTTTTGGGTTTGGTGAACAAGTGTAAGTTTGTAAGACTTTCAAATGGGTGTAATCACTAGTATTTAGTGATTATCGAGGTGTTGGAAGCCTTTAGGGTTCATTCGGTTGACTAATTTTGAAATGGGTCAAAATTAGGGTTTTGGTGTCAAATTAGCAAGACAAGTGTTTAACACTTGTGTTCAGGCTTAATTGGCTTATTAGGACCATTGTCACTAGTGTTAGTGATTATTGGTTAGTTTGGGCGCGGTTTGTGCTTGGAGGTGCATTTGGGTCGAGATTGCACTAGTTGTCAATTTGGGTTGGTTTGTAAATCCACCCTAATTGTGTTGTTTGTATTGTGTTAATGGAATAGGTACATTCCATCGGCGAGTTGCGGATTATCTTGGTAGCATTCATCAAGTCGACAAGGTGAGTGTTAATATCCTATGTGCATATATATGTGTAGGATGGGTGCGGGTCGGGTGAAGTGATTCTCGGCTATAGAGCTCACTTCACATATAGGCGGGTTTGATGGACTTGTGTATAGGTCCAATTGGCACGGTTGTGCGTTTTGGTTGACCACCTTTGGCGAGGTGCACACTTTGTGTGTACGTTATCACATGTGCTTGTGATGTGAATTATATAACCCCAATGGCGAAGGGTTGGTATTGAGTTGCGGATGAGTAACCCCGATGACGTGGGTTTTGATATTGGGAAGTGAGTGGAATAATTATATGCATGCATATATGACGTATTTATTGTGTAGTATGAGTTGTGAAGTGTCGAAGTGTTAAGACACCGCTTCACACGTGGCGAGTGAAGTGTCGATGTGTTAAGACACCACTCGGGAGTGAAGCATCGATGTGTTAAGATGCCACTTCGGGAGATGTAACGGGTGAAGTGTCGAAGTGTTAAGACACCACTCGGGGTGAAGTGTCGAAGTGTTAAGACACCACCCGGGGTGAAGTATCGAAGTGTTAAGATGCCACCCGTGGGGTTAGTGTGCGAAGTGTTAAGTGCACTAATGGTTGTTATGAACTCCAACGGTCCTTTAAATACCGTTCCCTCGTTCAATTGGTTAACCATGGTTGTGTGTTGTGATGTAGCTAACTCTCCGGGTGTAGCTTATTGGCGTTGTTCACATCGTCGTTGGTGAACTTATATTTGTTGTTAATTTAGCTTGTTGCTTAGTGGTGGTACGGTATGCTTAGCTTAGCTTGCCTTTATGCTTGGATGCTCCGGTATTCGTTATTTGAGTACTTGTGTGGCATGTCCATTTTATGCATATATATGTATGTAGTATATTCTCACTCACTAAGCTTTAGCTTACCCTCTCGTTGTTTACATTTTTATAGATTGCATGGATGCGGTGACTCGGATAAGCGTGGGAACTAGTGGACTTGCGTAGTTTGCTTTAGAAGATGTGCTTTTGGATCGATTAGGGTTGGGTAGCGTATCCTCAATCACCATGCTCGTTTTTGTTGGACATTAAAATAGTCGGGTCGTGTTTGCCCGTTCGGATATTTAAACTATGTATTATATGTTTTAAAAGTTTATTGAACTTATTATTGTATTAAAGATGTTTTCGGAAACATAATTAGGACCTAAATATTAATGTATTAAAGAAAAAAATTTACGAGCGGGTTTAAATACGGGTTGGGTTGTTTCATCAATCATGGAAAATCTGGAACCTCTAAGTATGGAAGATCGAATGAGAGCTAAACACATTAGCCAGGGTCATGCAATTACGCAACCAGACATTTATGCGCCAGATTATGAAATCAAAGGACAAATCCTACACATGGTAACTAATCAATGCCAATTTAGTGGTACGCCAAAAGAAGATCCAAACGAACATCTTCGTACCTTTAATAGGATCTGTACTCTATTCAAAATCAGAGAAGTTGAGGATGAACATATCTATCTCATGTTATTTCCCTGGACTTTAAAGGGAGTAGCCAAAGATTGGTTAGAATCGTTACCTGAAGAAGCGATTGATACATGAGATGTCTTAGTTGAAAATTTTCTTAAACAATTCTTTCCAGCATCTAAAGCCGTGAGACTTCAAGGAGAAATTGTTACGTTCACGCAAAAGCCAAATGAAACTCTATATGAGGCGTGGACAAAATTTGGAAAATTGTTGAGAGGATGTCCTCAACATGGTTTAGACACTTATCAAATAGTACAAATATTCTACCAAGGATGCGATATTACTACACAAAAAGACATCGACATAGTAGCTGGTGGTTCCATTATGAAGAAAACCGCAACTGAAGCTTACAAAATTATTGATAACACAGCCTCCCACTCACATGAGTGGCATCAAGAAAAAGACATCGTTAGATCATCTAAAGCGGCTAGAGCCAATTCTAGCCATGACTTTGATTCCATTTCCGCAAAGTTAGATGCTTTCGAGAGGCGAATGGAAAAGATGACTAAAGATATTCATGCAATACGAATTAGTTGTGAGCAGTGTGGAGGACCACATTTGACAAAAGATTGTCTCAGTATTGAACAAACAATGGAACAAAGAGAGAATGTTTCATACATGAACCAAAGTCCTCAAAATAATTATCAACCGCCAAGACCAAACTACAATCAAAATCAGAATTATAACCGAAATGTTCCATACAACAATCAACAAGGTCCTAGCAATCAACAATTATCTAATAATACTTACAACCAGCAAAGACCTATTTTTCCAATTAAACCACCACAAACCGATGATAAAAATCCAAATTTAGAAGATATGATGTCAAAGCTAGTTGAATCTCAAACGCAGTTTTTCACATCTCAGAAACAAGCCAATGAACAAAATGCTCAAGCATTTAGAAATCAACAAGCTTCTATTCAAAATCTGGAACAAGAAGTGAGCAACCTAGCAAGGTTGATAGGTGAAAGAAAATCGGGGAGTCTACTTAGTGATACAAATTCAAACCCCCGAAATGAAATAGATAAAGCCATTACCACAAAAGTGGTATTACACTTAAACCACCTGAAATGCCTGTAATTTCTGATGACTCTATTCCTACTCCACATGCACCACAGCCTGAGCAAGATAAGGAAACAGAATCGGTAGTTGAAAAGGTTAATGAAGATAACACAGTTAAAGCTAAACCTTATGTAAAACCATACCAACCACCACTTCCTTACAAGAGTAAAATGAGAAAAGAAAGACTTGAAGCCGAGCAATCCAAATTTTTGGATATGTTTAAACAAATAAATGTAAATCTTCCTTTCATTGATGTGATTTCAGGAATGCCAAGATATGCTAAATTCCTGAAAGATCTAATCACAAATAGAAAGAAAATAGAAGAACTCTCAGCTGTTACAATGAATGTTAATTGTTCTGCAGTGCTGTTGAATAAGATACCAGAAAAACTCTCAGATCCAGGAAGTTTCACAATTCCATATTTTCTGGGTAGTCTTAGTTCAATAGAAGCATTGGCAGACTTAGGTGCTAGTATAAATTTAATGTCGTATTCACTATACGCTAAACTAGACCTCGGAGAATTGAAACCAACACGAATAAGTATACAACTAGCCGATCGATCAGTAAAGTATCCTAGAGGGATAATGGAGAACATGCTAGTTAAAGTTGGTACTTTAGTATTTCCAGTAGACTTTGTTATTCTGGACATGGAAGAAGATTCTCGAGTTCCTCTCATATTAGGAAGACCATTCTTAAATACGGCTAAAGCAATAACAGAAGTGTTTGGTAAGAAACTGACCCTAAGTATAGAGGACGAGAGTGTTACCTTTTCTGTTGATAGAGCCATGCAACAACCGCAATCTGCAGATGATACATGTTATTATATTCAAACTATAGATTCACATGCAGAATTGTTACAAGAATTTCCAGAATTACAAGGAACATGAGAATGTTCTTTAGGAGAAGGAACTGAACCAATTGACGAAGCTGAAATGTTAGCTACACTTATGGCTAATGAATATGAACCAACAACAGAAGAACTTCAAATGTTAAAAGAGGAAGACAGATATCGATACAAATCATCGATAGAAGAACCACCGATATTAGAGTTAAAGCCATTTCCAACCCATTTGGAATACGCTTATTTACATGGTGAATCTGAATTACCTGTAATAATATCATCTTCTCTTACTAAAAATGAAAAATCTCGACTTATTTCTATGCTAAAAGCTCATAAACCAGATATTGCATGGAAGATTCATGACATTAAAGGCATAAGTCCTTCGTATTGCACACATAAAATCCTTATGGAAGAAGGTCATAAAACATATGTGCAACACCAACGAAAACTAAATCTAAATATGCAAGATGTTGTTAAGAAAGAAATTATTAAACTACTCGATGCAGGTTTAATTTATCCAATCTCCGATAGTCCATGGTAAGTCCAGTTCGATGTGTACCTAAGAAGGGTGGCATGACTGTCATCACAAATGAAAAGGATGAGCTTATTCCTACAAGGACTGTAAAAGGATGGCGAGTTTGTATTGATTATAGAAAATTAAATGACGCCACCAGAAAAGATCACTTTCCCTTACCTCTCATTGATCAAATGTTGGAAAGGTTAGCCTGGAATAGTTACTATTGTTTTCTTGACGGTTTCTCCGGATACTTTCAAATTCCAATCGCACCCGAGGACCAAGAGAAAACCACATTCACGTGCCCTTATGGTACTTTTGCTTACAAACGCATGCCATTTGGACTTTGCAACGCCCCTGCAACCTTTCAAAGGTGCATGATGGCGATTTTTCACGACATGATAGAAGAATGCATGGAAGTTTTCATGGATGACTTTTCAGTCTTCGGTGATACTTTTGAAACATGTCTAGTTAATCTTGAACGAATGCTTATTAAATGCGAGTAATCAAATCTAGTACTTAATTGGGAGAAATGCCATTTCATGGTTAAAGAAGGCATCGTTCTTGGTAATAAAATTTCAAAGGAAGGAATTGAATTGGATAGAGCTAAAGTAGATGTAATTGCTAAACTTCCACATCCCACCAATGTTAGAGGAGTTAGGAGTTTTCTAGGACATGACGGTTTTTACCGACGTTTCATAAAAGATTTTTCCAAAATTGCCACTCCTATGAATAAACTCCTAGAAAAGGATGCTCCATTCATATTTTCGGATGAATGCATCAAATCTTTTAATATTCTTAAAGAAAAACTCACTAATGCGCCGATCATGATAACTCCAGATTGGAATCTACCATTTGAACTCATGTGCGATGCAAGTGATTTTGCAATGGGAGCCGTTTTAGGACAAAGGATTGAAAAACAATTTCAACCTATTTATTACGCTAGTAAGACGTTACAAGGAGCACAAACAAATTACACAACTACTGAAAAAGAACTCCTTGCTATTGTCTTTGCTTATGACAAATTTTGTTCATATCTCGTTATAGCTAAAACGGTGGTCTATACCGATCATTCTGCTCTTAGATACCTATTTTCGAAACAAGATGCCAAACCACGATTAATCCGTTGGATCTTACTCTTACAAGAGTTCGATATTGAAATCCGAGATAAAAAGGGAGCAGAAAATCTCGCCGCTGATCATCTTTCTCGTCTTGAAAATCCCGAATTAGAAGTTCTAAATGAATCGGCATACAAGATAACTTTCCTGATGAATATCTATTGAAGATAGATTATAATGAAATTCCATGGTTTGCAGACTATGTAAACTACTTAGTATGTGGATTCCTTGAAAAAGGGTTGTCGTACCAAAAACGAAAGAAATTCTTTAGTGATATAAAACACTATTACTGGGAAGATCCACATTTGTTTAAAAGTTGTCCGGTGGAATAATACGCCGATGTATATTCGGAGATGAAGCTAGTCAAATCTTAAACCACTGTCACACAGGACCAACAGGAGGGCATTATGGGCCTCAACTCACAGCAAGAAAAGTTTACGACGCTAGATTCTATTGGCCTACAATTTTCAAAGACGCACACCTTCTTTGTAAATCCTGTGATGCTTGTCAAAGGGCCAGAAAAATAAGTCAACGTGATGAAATGCCATAAAATGTCATTCAAGTATGTGAAGTATTTGACGTTTGGGGAATTGACTTTATGGGTCCATTTCCAAAATCTCATAATAATCTCTACATTCTCATTGCCATTGATTATGTATCTAAATGGGTGAAAGCACAAGCTCTTCCAACTAACGATGCACGAGTTGTAGTCAACTTCTTAAAACGTCTTTTTGCTAGGTTCGGAACACCGAAAGCTTTAATAAATGATCGGGGTACTCATTTTTGTAATAATCAACTTAAGAAAGTTCTCAAAAGATATGGAGTAACTCATAAAATTTCAACCGCTTATCATCTACAAACAAGTGGACAAGTTGAAAATACCAACCGAGCATTAAAACGTATTCTAGAGAAAACCGTAGGATCAAATCCGAAGAAATGGTCCATGAAATTGGAGGATGCACTCTGGGCTTTTCGAACAGCCTACAAAACTCCAATTGGAACCTGATGTGTGCGAGCTGGTGTACAAAATAGTTATATTTTTACTACAAAATACTATTAAATACGATACAATTTTACACAAGATATTTATTTATTTTATAACCTCCCGATTTTCTTATATATGACTTAAGGTGCGTATTTTTACCTTGTAAACATTTAATATTAACCGTGATCAATTATGTATAGTTTAAGTGTTTATCGCGAAAGTTGCGTTATTTTCCTATATTTTGAAGCTCTTATGTTATCGCGGGTTATAAAGGTTGTGGGTATAAGTTTGATTGGTTAAAAGTGCAAGAAAATGTCCAAAAATCGAAGTCTAGAATGTGTGAGGCGTGCTTGTTAGGGTGTGAGGCGCGCACGTATGAAGAAAAAGTGACCAGTCAAAAATTACACTAGGTGCGCGGGTCGCACTTTCATGTGCGCGGCTCACAGAATTTACACTTGGTGCGCGGGGCGCGCATTATAGGTGCGCGGCTCACACAAATTACACTTGGTGCGCGGGGCGCGTATATAGTGTGCGCGGCGCGCACACCCCTGAATCAGGATGCCTTTTTATTTTGTAATTTAAAAGAAGCGTATGTTAGTCTTTTCACTTGGTGGCCGGTTTTGGGAGTCAAAAGCTGGTTCAAGCTTATCTAAAACTCATTCTTCACATTTTCATTTAATTAAAATCAAATCTAGAGAGAGAGATTGAGTTTTAGAGTGAGAGAGCTCATTTTGGAAGGGAAGAAGGCCAAATCTTGTCCAAGTCCGAGTTTTAAAGTTGTTCCTTGCGTCTCTAGCTACACTTTGATAGTCTCGGTAAGTTCTAACTCTATGTTTTAAGTCTTAATTGGTTAATGGCTAGGGTTTTGGTTACTAGAGACTTGTATGATCCATTTGAGGGTAAAATGGATGAATTTGGGTTATGTTGTTGTAATGAAACCCTAATAGCTACAATCTAGGGTTTTGGTCAAATGAAATGAGATTTGTAAGTGTTAATTGTGTTGTTAAGCATTAAAACACTTGCTAAATGTTGAAAGAATTGTAAATGGGTTAAGTTTGACCAAGTTTGTAAGTTTAAGTGTTGAAATGGGTCAAAAGAGTAAAGTTGACCTAGTTTGGGTGAAATGGGTATGAATTGCCCTAAGTTTGTGTTGGTTTAAGTTAGTAGACTTTAAATCACTACCTTTAGTGATTTAACATGTGTTTTGGCCAATTAAGGGCGGTTTTGATGTAGTTGAGTTATTTAATGCAAATTGGGTCATTAAATGCGAGTGTAAGTAATGTGGTTAGTTTCACTAGTTTGTGTATTGAAAGTGTACTTAATGTAATAGGTACTTACTTTGAAGCATTCGGAAGCATTAAATCACCACCGAGGTGTTAAGGTGAGTGGAATAATTATGCGTGTACGTATATAATGTATTTATTTGTGAAGTATGAATGTGGCATTGTCGCGGTGTTTAAGACACCACATTCTAAGTAACGAGTAGTATTGTCGCGGTGTTTAAGACACTACTCATGGTTGATTGACATGTGGTATTGTCGCGGTGTTTAAGACGCCACATTGTCATGGGAGTGGAATTGTCGCGGTGTTCAAGACACCACTCATTGTTTTGATTGACGTGTGGATTCGTCGCGGTGTTTAAGACGCCACATTGTCATGAGGGTGAATTAATCGCGGTGTTTAAGACATCACCCGGGGGAATTAGTGATTACGCGGTGTTTAAGTAACACTAATGGATGTTATGAACTCCGGCGGTCTTTCGAGTAGCGTTCCCTTGTATGATCGGGTAACCATGGATGTGTGAATGTGTATTTAGCATATTAAATTATGAACTACATGCTATTGTTAGTTGCTAGCTTCTTGTGAATTGTGGATAGTAGTTTATGCACGATGTTTGCATGTTTGTCGAATTGCTAGCTCGTATGAGGTATTTTGTAAGTGATTGCAAGTAAGTAGGTTATATATGAACATGTATAATTATTGCATTCACTAAGCGTTAGCTTACCCCTCTCGTTGTTTATTTTTTTAGATGCAGGTGCGAATAAGGGCAAAGGGGTTGTTGGGCACTAGATGTCCCTTGATGTTGCTTGTTGAAGCTTTTGAAGTTGGCCTAGCATTTTGGGTAGTTTACCCCCAAACCATGCTCGAAGTGTTGTTTGGATTAAAACTATCATTTTAATGGGTCGAACTTGTATTAAACTTAATTAATGGCCTTCGTGCCTTTTGTAAACATTTAGATTGTTGTATGTTTTAAATGGAACTTGGGGAATGGTTTACATCGTTAATTGGCGCGTAAACGTGCATCATTAAAAAAAAAATTATTGCATGGAATACGGGTTGGGTTGTTTCAAGTGGTAACAGAGCATGGTCTAAGGGATTTAGGCGACTTGAGATAGGTGCTTAAACTTAGACTTTATTGTGTGTACGCTTTATGCGGGACTTGTAGGACTTTGGGTCTAATCGGGAATTATTAGTATTTTAGTTTATGTGAACTAACCTTGTGCTAATGGTTTTGTGTTGGGTTTAGCAATCATCAAGCGAGATGAACGTGGTACTAGCAAGTTAATGCGACGTGCTCGCGTAACAATGATTAGCTACCATTGTTACGGGTGTAAATCGTGTCAAACAAGTGATGTACGATGATTGTCGAGCAAGATGGGGTAGTGTGGTGTATGTGTACATACATTCGTGTTAAGTCCTTTTGCTTCGTCGTTTAATCCTTTTCGTTTATAGAATGAAGACGAGAAATGGACCCGATGTTGATAACGGGGGTACGAGTGAGGACGTTGAGTTCACGGCCAAGATTGAGGCCATCTTTAAACGTCAAAAGGCGGAGTTCCTCGAGGATGTTAAGAAAATGTTTCTAGATACGATTGACGAGCAATTAGTCAATGTAGTCAAGGAGCAAGTAAAGGCCGTTCTTCACGAAGATAATGTGGGAAGACGAGACTTTTACTATAAGAACTTCAAGGATTCTCAACCTCCCACCTTTGAAGGTGAAAGAGACCCTCTTAAGAGTGCCCGATGGATCTCCGATATGGAGGGGGCTTTCCGTACTTGTGAATGTCCTCTCGATAAGAAGACAAGGTACGGGTGTAGTATGTTAAGGGGCGATGCTAAATTGTGGTGGGACGCGAAGATCCAACTATATGGCGAAGAACAATGCATGGAATTCACTTGGGATGAATTCAAGAAAGAGTTTTTTTGATGAATACCGAACTTCGGCCGATCTTACTAGGCTTAAGGACGAGTTACGTTCCTTGAGGCAAGGGTCGATGGATTTGAACACTCTCAAATCCGTGTTTTTGTCTAAGACCCAATTTTTCCAGGAGTATGTCGAGAATGATAAGATGTTGAAAGAAGATTTCTATCGGATCTTGAATGATAGTTATGAAGAGAAGATAAGTGTGAATGTAGTGAAAAGTTTTGATGAGTTGTTTAACATGGCCAAAGGTTTTGAGGCACTTGTGTTGAGAAAAAGTGGCTTTACCTTGGGCAAAAAGAAGTTTGAAGCTACTAGTCAATCGAATTTTTCTAACAAGAAGTATAAGAAGGGCTCCGAGAGTGTTGGAAGCGTGAAGAAAGGTGTTCGGTGGATTTTCCTTATTCTTGTCACAATTGTGGGCGAAGGGGGCATATGGCCCGTGATTGCACCAAACCATCTTCTACAACCAAACTCACTTGTTATAATTGTGGTAAGGAAGGGCACAAGAAGCCGGAATGTCCTGATTTGAATAATGATAATGTTAAGAGATTAGAGAAGGCGGCGGGTACGGCCCGGGGGCGAAACTATTTGATGACCAATGATGAGGCCAAGCATTCCAATGAAGTTGTCTCAGGTACTTTCATGGTTAATTCTAATCCGGTAAGGATATTATTTGATAGCGGTGCTAATTTGTCTTTTGTGTCGCCTCGATTTGTGCCTAAGTTAAATAAACCGCTAGTTAAGTTGAGTCATCCGGTAGAAGTTGAAATAGCGGATGGCAAGACGGCGCTAGTGGTTGATGTGTGTGAAAATTGTAATGTTGTGTTTGGTACCGAAACGTTTAAAATCGATCTCATCCTGATGACCTTGGGTGAGTTTGATATTGTTGTTGGTATGGATTGACTCGATCGTTATAGAGCCGATATTACATGCCATGATAAGTTCATTCGTGTCAAGACCCCAAGTGGGGGAGAGTTGATTATTCATGGCGACAAACGAAGAAGACTCGTACCATTATGCACTTATGCACGGGCGCGACGTTTTCTCAAGAGTGGTGGTATATGTTATCTTGCTCATGTGATTGATACTCGTGATGAGCCACCACCCATTCGTGAAATTCCGGTGGTTAATGAATTTGAAGACGTTTTTCCGAATGAGTTACCGGGTGTTCCAGCGGAAAGACAAGTAGAATTTCGCATTGAGTTGGTTCCGGGAGCTACTCCCATTGCTAAAACCCCTTATCATTTAGCGCTGACGGAAATGCAAGAATTGTTAAATCAAACCCAAGAGTTACTTGAGAAGGGTTTTATTCGACCGAGTTCCTCGCCATGGGGTGCTCCGGTTTTGTTTGTGAAAAAGAAAGATGGTAGTATGCGGATGTGCATCGATTATCGGGAGTTGAACAAAGTAACGATCAAGAATCGTTATCCATTGCCTCGGATTGACGATTTGTTTGACCAACTCCAAGGTGCAACGTATTTTTCTAAGATTGACCTACGGTCCGGCTATCATCAAGTGCGGGTCCGTGAGGAAGACATAGAGAAAACGGCTTTTCGAACTCGTTACGGGCATTTTGAGTTTGTAGTTATGCCTTTTGGTCTTACGAATGCACCGGCGGCATTCATGGATCTTATGAACCGGGTGTGCCAACCTATGTTGGACAAGTCGGTAATTGTGTTCATCGACGACATACTTGTTTATTCTAAGAGTATGAAGGAACATGAGCACCATTTGCGTGAAGTGTTGAAGACATTACGGAAGGAGAAGTTGTATGCAAAATTCTCCAAATGTGAATTTTGGCTAAGGGAAGTTCAATTCCTTGGCCATATTGTGAATCAGGAAGGTATTCAAGTAGACCCGGGGAAGATAAAAATGGTGAAGAGTTGGGGACAACCGACTACACCTACGGAAATCCGAAGTTTTCTCGAGTTGGCCGGTTATTACCGTCGGTTTATCCAAGACTTTTCCAAGATTGCTTCTCCTTTGACTAAATTGACGAGGAAGAACGTAAGATTAAATTGGGAGAACGAGCAAGAAATCGCTTTTCAATTGTTAAAAGAGAAATTGTGTCAAGCCCCGGTGTTAGTGTTGCCGGAAGGGGTAGAAGACATGACGGTTTATTGTGATGCTTCTTTAAATGGGCTCAGGTGTGTTTTGATGCAAAGAGGTAAAGTCATCGCTTACGCCTCTCGACAATTAAAGGAACACGAAAAGAGATACCCGACTCATGATCTTGAATTGGCGGTGGTGGTTCATGCATTGAAAATTTGGCGCCACTACTTATATGGTGTCAAGTGTACGATTTATTCGGATCATAAGAGTTTGAAACATCTCTTTAGTCGACGAGATTTGAATTATCGTCAACGTAGGTGGATGGATGTGGTAAAGGATTATGATTGTGAAATACTTTATCATCCGGGTAAGGCGAACGTGGTCGCGGATGCATTGAGTAGAAAGAGTCAACGGCTGGCAATACGAGTAGGGTCGTTACGCATGATCATCACTAACGATTTCCTTGTAAAGCTTTGTGAGATTCAAATAGAGGCGTATGTTCACAACAAGCATGAAGAGCGGATTGTGGGACAAATGGAGTCCATTACTATGGGCTCGCCTGGTTTATTATCGTTTCAAGGAAGAGTGTGGGTACCTAAGATGGGTGGTAACCGACAAGTGCTACTTGATGAAGCACATAAGTCAAAGTATTCCATTCATCCGGGTGCAACAAAAATGTACTATGATTTGAGGAAAGATTATTGGTGGCCCGGTATGAAACGTGATGTGGTTAAGTATGTTGAACAATGCGTCACGTGTTTGCAAGTTAAAGCCGAACACCAAAAGCCGTATGGTAAGTTACAACCATTGGAAGTCCCGAAATGGAAATGGGAGCACATTACCATGGACTTCATTACCAAGTTACCAAAGACGGCGATGACCCAATATGATACGATTTGGGTGATAGTTGATAGATTGACGAAGAGTGCCTTGTTTCTTCCCATTCGGGAAACGATATCATCGGAGACTTTATCCAAGTTGTTTATCAAGGAGGTGATATCGAGGCATGGGGTTCCTATATCTATTGTTTCAGATCGAGATACTCGTTTCACGTCTCGGTTTTGGAACAAGTTTCATGAAGATATGGGTACTCAATTGAAAATGAGCACGGCATATCATCCTCAAACGGACGGTCAAACCGAGCGTACGAACCAAACGTTGGAGGATATGTTAAGGGCGTGTATTATTGATTTTGGTGGTAGTTGGGATGAGCACTTACCATTGGTGGAATTCTAGTACAATAATAGTTACCACACTAGTATTGGAATGCCACCTTATGAGATGCTCTATGGGAATAGGTGTTGAACTCCCATTTGTTGGGGAGAAGTGGGTCAACGAGAGATCGGAAGTTCCGATTTGGTTTTGGAGACGAATAGTAAAATTGAGATGATTCGAGCTCGACTTAAAGCGGCGCAAGATCGACAAAAGTCTTATGCCGATAAAGGTAGGAGAACGATTGAGTTTCAAGAAGGTGACATGGTGATGCTTAAGGTTTCTCCATGGAAGGGTGTTATCCGGTTTCGGAAACGAGGAAAGTTAGCTCCTCGGTTTATTGGTCCTTTCAAGGTTTTGGCACTTGTTGGTGAGGTTGCTTATCGACTAGAGTTACCTGAAGAACTTGCCGGAATTCATAACACATTTCATGTTTCCCATCTTCGTAAGTGTCTTGCGGATGACTCGACTTGGGTGCCGTTAGATGAGATTACGTTGAATAATAAGTTAGAATATGTCAAAGAGCCGATTGCAATCCTTGATGAGAAGGTTAAAATGTTGCGAAACAAAGAAGTTAGAACTTTCAAGGTGCAATGGCGACATCGAAAGGGTTCCGAATTTACGTGGGAATCCGAAAAGTTTGTTTTGGTTTATCTCCCGGCTTGTCATGCGGCTTGGATCGCGAGGACGCGCTCCGATTCAAGTGGGGGAGAGTTGTAACATCCCGATTTTCTTATATATGACTTAAGGTGCGTATTTTTACCTTGTAAACGTTTAATATTAACCGTGATCAATTATGTATAGTTTAAGTGTTTATCGCGAAAGTTGCGTTATTTTCCTATATTTTGAAGCTCTTATGTTATTGTGGGTTATAAATGTTGTGGGTATAAGTTCGATTGGTTAAAAGTGCAAGAAAATGTCCAAAAATTGAAGTCTAGAATGTGTGAGGCGCTCTTGTTAGGGTGTGAGGCGCGCACGTATGAAGAAAAAGTGACCAGTCAAAAATTACACTAGGTGCGCGGGGCGCACTTTCATGTGCGCGGCTCACAGAATTTACACTTGGTGCGCGGGGCGCGCATTATAGGTGCGCGGCTCACACAAATTACACTTGGTGCGCGGGGCGCGTATATAGTGTGCGCGGCGCGCACAACCCTGAATCAGGATGCCTTTTTATTTTGTAATTTAAAAGAAGGGTATGTTAGTCTTTTCACTTGGTGGTCGGTTTTGGGAGTCAAAAGCTGGTTCAAGCTTATCCAAAACTCATTCTTCACATTTTCATTTAATTAAAATCAAATCTAGAGAGAGATTGAGTTTTAGAGTGAGAGAGCTCATTTTGGAAGGGAAGAAGGCCAAATCTTGTCCAAGTCCGAGTTTTAAAGTTGTTCCTTGCGTCTCTAGCTACACTTTGATAGTCTCGGTAAGTTCTAACTCTATGTTTTGAGTCTTAATTGGTTAATGGCTAGGGTTTTGGTTACTAGAGACTTGTATGATCCATTTGAGGGTAAAATGGATGAATTTGGGTTATGTTGTTGTAATGAAACCCTAATAGCTACAATCTAGGGTTTTGGTCAAATGAAATGAGATTTGTAAGTGTTAATTGTGTTGTTAAGCATTAAAACACTTGCTAAATGTTGAAAGAATTGCAAATGGGTTAAGTTTGACCAAGTTTGTAAGTTTAAGTGTTGAAATGGGTCAAAAGAGTAAAGTTGACCTAGTTTGGGTGAAATGGGTATGAATTACCCTAAGTTTGTGTTGGTTTAAGTTAGTAGACTTTAAATCACTATCTTTAGTGATTTAACATGTGTTTTGGCCAATTAAGGGCGGTTTTGATGTAGTTGAGTTATTTAATGCAAATTGGGTCATTAAATGCGAGTGTAAGTAATGTGGTTAGTTTCACTAGTTTGTGTATTGAAAGTGTACTTAATGTAATAGGTACTTACTTTGAAGCATTTGGAAGCATTAAATCGCCACCGAGGTGTTAAGGTGAGTGGAATTATTATGCGTGTACGTATATAATGTATTTATTTGTGAAGTATGAATGTGGCATTGTCGCGGTGTTTAAGACACCACATTCTAAGTAACGAGTAGTATTGTCGCGATGTTTAAGACACTACTCATGGTTGATTGACATGTGGTATTGTCGCGGTGTTTAAGACACCACATTGTCATGGGAGTGGAATTGTCGCGGTGTTCAAGACACCACTCATTGTTTTGATTGATGTGTGGATTCGTCGCGGTGTTTAAGACGCCACGTTGTCATGAGGGTGAATTAGTCGCGGTGTTTAAGACATCACCCGGGGGAATTAGTGATTACGCGGTGTTTAAGTAACACTAATGGATGTTATGAACTCCGGCGGTCTTTCGAGTAGCGTTCCCTTGTATGATCGGGTAACCATGGATGTGTGAATGTGTATTTAGCATATTAAATTATGAACTATATGCTATTGTTGGTTGCTAGCTTCTTGTGAATTGTGGATAGTAGTTTATGCACGATGTTTGCATGTTTGTCGAATTGCTAGCTCGTATGAGGTATTTTGTAAGTGATTGCAAGTAAGTAGGTTATATATGAACATGTATAATTATTGCATTCACTAAGCGTTAGCTTACCCCTCTCGTTGTTTATTTTTTTAGATGCATGTGCGAATAAGGGCAAAGGGGTTGTTGGGCACAAGATGTCCCTTGATGTTGCTTGTTGAAGCTTTTGAAGTTGGCCTAGCGTTTTGGGTAGTTTAGCCCCAAATCATGCTCGAAGTGTTGTTTGGATTAAAACTATCATTTTAATTGGTCAAACTTGTATTAAACTTAATTAATGGCCTTCGTGCCTTTTGTAAACATTTAGATTGTTGTATGTTTTAAAAGGAACTTGGGTAATGGTTTACATCGTTAATTGGCGCGTAAACGTGCATCATTAAAATAAAAAATTTATTGCATGGAATACGGGTTGGGTTGTTTCATATTTATAAAATGGATATACCTAAACCTTGCTACAACACTTATAGGCAGTGTACCTAATAGTACAGTAATGTAGTTTTTAGTAAGTCCGGTTCGTCCACAGGGAACTCGCCAAGTTTAACGCTATATTTTTAACTTATAATTGTAAAAATACAAAAAATATATATAAGTAGTATTATTATAATAAAAGGGGGGGTTTTACCATTTAATGACCAGTTTGTCTATTTTTAAAACTTTAGTCGCAGTTAAAACCTAATGTAAAATATTAAAAATAATATAACTTAATTTAAAGCGTAAAATAAATAACGATAATGAAATTGCGATAAATAAAAATGCGATAAAATAAAATTACGATAATTAAAAAATGCGATAATTAAAAGTGCAATTAAATACAATGACAATAATTAAAAGTGCGATAATTAGAAGTGCAATTAAATATGAAAATAAAGGAATTATGCTTATTTAAACTTCCGTAATCATGATGTTTGACGTGTTGATTTTAGTTTATTTCCATGGGTTAATTGTCCTTTGTCCTGGATTATTTAATATGTTCGTCTGGTTTTTTGTCCATAACAGTCCATCAGTCATAAATATAAAGTGCGAGTGCGCTCGTCAAATTATCCTTATATCCGAAGTCAAATATTCCAACTAATTGGGGACTTAAACTGTAACAAGGTCTTAATACTTTGTTTAATAATTACACCAGGATATCGACTGCGTGTAACCCAAGGTTTTAATACTTTGTTAACAATTATGCCAAGGGTCCTTGTACATAATTCACCCCTGTTTTAATAAGTCCGTAGACTATTAATCCATTCCCGTGTCCGATCGAATGAACGATTATTAGTACTTATAAATATCCCGCCCATCGTGTCCGATCGAGTGTATATGGTTATTTATAGGTACGTCCAATTGTAAATCTTTATATTAAATTAACGAACTATCATTTAGTTAAACAAATATAAAGCCCATTAATCGCCCATAGTCTAATTTCCACAAGTGTCGTTCTTTTGTCCAAACCCCAATTATGGTACAAAGCCCAATTACCCCGTCTTAATATTTTAGCCCAACATCATGATTACTTCGTCTTAAATAAGCATAATAATAACTTAGCTACGAGACATTAATTTAACAATAAAATTAAACATAACTTACAGTGGATATTAATAGCATAGTGGTACACGGACAGAGTTTCAACTTGCAAAACCTTAAGACATTCGACTAACCTAACCTTATTATTATCACTAACTTAAAATTAAAATTACAAATTGAGATTAATATTTGGAGTGATATTTGATACATAGGATAAGAGAAAAGAAAAAGATATATATATATATATATATATATATATATATATATATATATATATATATATATATATATATATATATATATACATATAACCCTGACCGAATTCGTTGCAATTTATAGATGTGGCCAGTATTCTGGGCTCATGCGATCGCATGAGAATCGTGCTTCCAGGCCATGCGATCGCATGGCCATCTGGGACAGCTCACATTGCTTTGTTTTCTTGCTTGTCGACGTTATTTTTTTATTATATAATATAATATATATAATTTTATATAATTAAATAAATATTATATTATATTCTTGTGCATAGTTGACTCATAATTTTAGGTCCATCGTGTCGAGCGTTGAGAGTTGACTTTGGTCCCGGTTCCGGATTTTTGAACGTCCTTGCGTACAATTTAATATCTTGTATTTTGCGTTTTGCGGCTTGTACTCTTGTAATTTTGAGACGTTTCTCACCAATAATTTGAACCACTTTGATTGTACTTTGTACTTTTGAGCTTTTTAGTCGTTTGCGTCTTCAATTCATCGAATCTGTATTTTGTCTTCACCTTTTATTATTTAAACAAATATCACTTGTAAATAGAACAATTGCAACAAAAAGCTTATCTTTCTTGAGGGATAATACTATGAAATATATGTTCATTTTTAGCATTATCAAATATTTCCACACTTGAGCGTTGCTTGTCCTCAAGCAATATAGTCTTGAAATAAAAATACTAGAATCACTTCTTTATTCTTCACACTTTGTACATTAGTGACTTCTATATGGCGGTATGAACAATGATAGTAACGATGTGGTTTACAGTCCCACATGACTATAAAAATTTAGATCCTTAAGGAAATTGGATCTTTATGAAAACATTTTATCTTTTGAAAATACAATCTAGCTTTTACCCTAGATAAGTTTTCCAGAATAACCCTTCACCGGTATTTCCAAAATGTTTTTGTGGGTTTGGTGGGTTTCAGATTTTGAAAATTTTTGCTCAAAACTTGCGGTTTTGTGTCACCCACTTGCTAACCTTGTATTAGGAAAGCAACACGTCCAGTATACTTGCTCCGTATATTACCTTTCGGTAAACTACTGTCCGATTGTAAAGAAAAGCGTTGAACAAGCAACTGTTAAGGCAATGTCCCCTGACATGCTTTTAATTATGGTCTATATCGTGTCGGATGCAATTACTATCCTTCGTAGGAGCAATAGTAAAGCTCACCCTTATGGTTTTTCGGTCTGGCACAAGGTCCTGTCTTCGACCATGTTATGCAACCACCGTTCTTAAGGTTGACACCCGATTTGGTTCAGGTGACCTAATGAATTCCAGGTGAATTCCTAGGATTTTACGTTCAATGGTAATGAACGCATTGAAAATGGATTTTCAGAAAACAAATCGGTTTGTAATTTTGATCAAAATATTTTCTCGTTCAAGCTCGAGTTTAGATATCATTGAATTCCATGAGTTTGTAATTCTCAATCTTTAAAGTCAATCTCAAGGATTGAGTAATATCAGGCTTAAAATCTGATTTTTAATCTTTAAGGAGATTATCCTTTCTGGGGGTCTGATTCATTAGTCTTATCAAGCTAATTTGCACGGCGTCCTCCCCATTTTACGAGACAGATCCCCTCATGGTTAGGATAAGTCTGACCACTTGGCGACCATGTTTGATGGTGAGGTCCGTGGATTTCCAGCTGATTTTCGAGAAAACTTTTCAAGGTTTTTCGTAGACTCTACAACTAGTCTGGACGACAACTTCCTGACCTAAATCAAGAAGTGCGTTTCTTTTTCGGAAGACTTTACTTCCTTTTAATGATGGAATTGATTCATCGTGTAGATCCATCTTTCTTTCAAATATGTTATAGTTTTTCGGGTATAACAGATTAGTTTAGTCCAAAGCAAAAGTATCTTCAATTATTTGTTACAGAAATATGTGATATATGTTCAAAATAACTTGGTAAATTTTTCCCACACTTGGCTTTTATTTTCCTTTCTTTGCCTTTTTATTGTCCTCTATTCCATTTTAAATGAATTCTAACATTTTGGGTTGTTTCTCAATTTATGTCCTTTCCGAGGTAACAATAATTTCGGTGTTAACACCTAGTTTTATCGTTCATAAATATGTATAAACATGATTTTGAGTTCATTTAATTGAAAATTTTGAAAATTTTTACTAGAATTGGGTAGTCAGTATATAAGACTAGGGCTGTTCTTTATTATCAGAGAGCACTAGATTCTAATACAACTACTGAAGTTACTAGTATTTCTAATGGTAACCAAGTGTTTAAATTTAAAATTTTAAAAATCCGAAAGAATTTAACCCCTTCCCAGACTTAAAATCTTGTAATGCCCTCATTTGCAAGAAATCAGAAACAATTTAAATTATTGAGGGTGATTAGCGTAGAAAAATGATTAAATTTTACCAAAATTTCCAAACATATTGGCGTTTGTTTGTTGAATGATAAATGGTGCACATCATTTGTTCATTCCGTCTTGTTGTTACATCACATTTTTTTTTCATTTTGTCGTCAAAAATTAGTAGCTTTTTTAAATGTTTTTGGCATACTTTAATTCAATAAGATTAAAAATAATGATAATAAAAGTTCTCGTCCCTCCCTTGGGTAGAGCAATTTCGGTTCAACGACCTAGTTTTCAACTCACGACGAATTTTAAAAATCACATTTTTAACTTAACGAAATAAAGTAAATTTTTGTTTTTAAATTCACACCAAACTTAAATTTAAAATTCATAAAATTAAAAATTCATTTTATTAAAAATTCATACCAAATTTATATTATATTTTTGTTATACATACAAACTTATATTAAATATATTAATTTTTCAAATATTTACAAACTTAAATATATTGATTTTAAAAGTTTACAATAATAATTTAATATTAATATATTAATTTTAAAAACAAAGTAAAAATAAAAATTAAAAATCTTTTTGGTCTTTTATCCCACTTTAATCAATCAAATATTATCAAAAATATACGCCCCTCTTTTCGGTAAAGTAATTTCGGCTATATTACCTAGTTTTACTCCTGACGAATTTCTGAAATATTTTGGGTTGATTGATTAAAGATATTTATACCTTAAGAATAAACGGTAAATTTCGCAGTGATGTAATAAATTTTTGTATGATATCAATAATTTCGGTCGCAAAACCTAATTTTATTGAGTATCAATTTAATACTTTATAGCGAACAATTTAGCGTTTATTATCAAAAGGCTAAAAGCAATAAAATAAAAATAAAAACTGTACAAACTTACCTGTGAGATAGAATTCTCAGTGACCTGCTTTAGCCCACTCATAAGATAGTCGGACTAATTAGTTTTCCATAGCTACATAGGCGTAACCTCGAGCATTCAACATTTTTTCTTCGAAACATATGAACGGTCCTTCTCTACATAAAGTAACGAACTCGGTATTGGAATATGTCTGATTCGTCGAGCATTTTCCTTCGTGTGACCATTTTCCGGATTTGTGACATCTTTCAAGGTGTCGTGCTCTTCTTTTCGCTGCGGATTTTGATTTTCCTTTCCCAAAAAGTAACTTATTATGATCGTTTCTGAGTTCTTTTCTTACTCCGTCCAATTTGGCTCTTATTACTGATACCAGGTCACTCAGGAATGTGTCATTATTACGTTTAGTGATCAAAGCGTGTAGCATTAGACCATGGTTCAGATCAAAGGAATTCTTCATCTCGTAAAACCTAAAAAAAATAAAAATTCAGAATGGGGGGAGAAGACTAGTTCTTTAGGGTCTGCTAGGGAAAGACCATTCGGATTCCATTCTCGAGAACTACATGAAAATAGAATATCTATTCTAACAAAAATACATATTACCCTAAAAATATTCGAACCTCCCCACACTTAGTTAGATGTGGTGTTGAAATTGTGATTGACTTCATTGTCAACTTCCATCGGACCATGTATGTAATGTTTAACTCTGTGACCATTAGCTTTAAATTCAATCCCATTTGAATTTATTAACTCTATTGTTCCGTATGGGAAAACTCTTTTGACTATGAATGGTCCAGACCATCTTGATTTCAATTTTCCAGGAAATAGTTTGAATCGTGAATTGAAAAGAAAAACTCTGTCTCCTTCTTTAAATTCTTTTGAACTTCTGATTCTTTTATCATGCCATTTCTTCGTACTTTCCTTATAGATTAACGAATTTTCGTATGCTTCATGTCTTAATTCTTCTAATTTGTTTAATTGACTTAACTGTAGACGTCCAGCTTCATGTAAATCAAGATTACATGTCTTCAAAGCCCAAAATGCTTTGTGTTCAATTTCTACTAGAAGATGACATGCTTTTTCGTAAACGAGTCTAAAAGGTGTGGTACCAATTGGAGTTTTGTAGGCTGTTCTAAAAGCCCAGAGTGCATCCTCCAATTTCATGGACCATTCCTTCGGATTTGATCCTACGGTTTTCTCTAGAATACGTTTTAAAGCTCGGTTGGTGATGTTTTAGCAGAGGTGTATAAAATACTATTAAATTTTCGCAGGAAATACTATTAAATACGATACAATTTTACACAAGATATTTATTTATTTAGAGAATGGATATACTTAAACCTTGCTACAACACTTATAGGCAGTGTACCTAATCGTACAGTAGTATAGTTTTTAGTAAGTCCGGTTCGTTCCACAGGGAAAATCTTTAAACAAAGCTTAACGCTATATTAGTTTACTTTTATAAAAATACAAATATATATATAAGTAATATTATTATTATAAAGGGGGGTTTTTACCGTTTAATGACCGGTTTGTCGATTTTAATTCTTCAGTCGCAGTTAAAACCAAATGTAAAATATTAAATAAAAGACTTATTTTAAAGCGTAAAGTAAATAACGATAATGAAATTACGAATAATAAAAGTGCGATAAAATAAACTTGCGATAATTAAAAAGTACGATAATTAAAAGTGCAATTAAATACAATAACAATAAAAATGCGATAATTAGAAGTGCAATTAAATATAAAATAAAGGAAATTAAATATGAAATAAAAGAATTATGCTTATTTAAACTTCCGTAATCATGATGTTTGACGTGTTGATTTTTAGTTTATTCCCATGGGTTAATTGTCCTTTGCCCTGAATTATTTAATATGTCCGTCTGATTTTTGTCCATAACAGTCCATCAGTCATAAATATAAAGTGCGAGTGTCCTCGTCAAATTATCCTTATACCCGAAGTTAAATATTCCAACTAATTGGAGACTTAAACTGTAACAAGATTTTAATACTTTGTTTAATAATTACACCAGGATGTCGACTGAGTGTAACCCAAGGTTTTAATATTTTGTTATCAATTATACCAAGTGTCCTTGTACATAATTTCACCCCTGTTTTAATTATTCTAGTGGCTATTAATCCATTCCCGTGTCCGGTTAAATGAACGATTATTCGTACATATAAATACCCCGCCCATCGTGTCCGATCGAGTGTATATGGTAATTTATAGGGACGCCCAATTGTAAATCTTTATATTAACATTAATAAACTATCATTTAGTTAAACAAATATAAAGCCCATTAATAGCCCATAGTCTAATTTCCACAAGTGTCGTTCTTTTGTCCAAACCCCAATTATGGTACAAAGCCCAATTACCCAATTTTAGTAATTAGCCCAACATCATGATTACTTCGGATTAAATAAGCATAATAATAACTTAGCTACGAGACATTAAATTAAAAAGGTTGAACATAACTTAAAATGATTAAAAATAGCGTAGCGTTACACGGACAGAATTTCGACTTACACCCTTACAACATTCGCTAACATACCCTTATTATTAGAATTATAATTAAAATTAAAATTAAAATATAAATTATAAATATAAATATTACGTATGAATGGAGAAGAGAAAGATTATGGATATTGAAAATGATCAGAATTCGGTTGGCTTTATAGGGAATTGAGTTCAGGGGTACTCCACGACTCGCGGCAACTTTTGCCTTTAAACTCCGCGAGTCGCGGAGTTTGAAAATACAGCTCACCATCCTTTGGCTTCTTTCTTACCGACGATTTATAAATATATTATAATATATATTTATTAATTTTAAGAATTAATTATATATTATATTATATTTATGTGCATAGTTGACTCGTAATTTTTATTCCATTGCGTCGAGCGTTGAGAGTTGACTCATGTCCCGGTTCCGGATTTTCGAACGTCCTTGCGTACAATTTAATATCTTGTACTTTGCGTTTTGAATCTTGTACTCTTGTAATTTCGAGACGTTTCTTATCAATAATTGGAACCTCTTTGATTGTATTTTGTACTTTTGAGCTTTTTGGTCGTTTGCGTCTTCAATTCGTCGAATCTGTCTTTTGTCTTCACCTTTTATTATTTAAACGAATATCACTTTTAAATAGAACAATTGCAACTAAAAGCTTGTCTTTCTTGGGGAATAATGCTATGAAATATATGTTCGTTTTTAGCATTATCAAATATTCCCACACTTGAGTGTTGCTTGTCCTCAAACAATATCGTCTTGAAATACTAGAATCACTTCTTTATTCTTCACACTTTGTACATCAGTGATTTCTATACGGCGGTATAAACAATGGTAGTAACGATATGGTTTACAGTCCCACATGACTATAAAAATTTAGATCCATTAGGGAAATTGGATCTTTATGAAAACATTTGATCTTTTGAAAATTAAATCTAGCTTTTACCCTAGATAAGTTTTCCGGAATAACCCTTCACCGGTGTTTGCAAAATATTTTTGTGAGTTTGGTGGGTTTCAGATTTGAAAATTTTAGCTCAAAACTTATAGTTTTGTGTCACCCACTCGCTAACCTTGTATTTGGAAAGCAACACGTCCAGTTTACTTGTCCCGTATATTACCTTTCGGTAAACTACCGTCCGGTTGTAAAGGAAAGCGTTGAACAAGCAACTGTTAAGGCAATGTCCCCTGACATGCTTTTAATTATGGTCTATAACGTGTCAGACGCAATTACTATCCTTGGTAGGAGCAATAGTAAAGCTCACCCTTATAATTTGTAGGTTTGGCACAAGGTCCTGTCTTTGACCACTGTGCAACCACCGTTCTTACGGTTGACACCCGATTTGGTTCAGATAACCTAATGAATTTCAGGTGAATTCCTAGGATTTTACGTTCAATGGTAATGAACGCATTGAAAATGGGTTTTCAGAAAATAAATCGGTTTATAATTTGATCAAAATATTTTCTCGTTCAAGCTCGAGTTTAGATATCATTGAATTCCATGAGTTTGAATTCTCAATCTTTAAGGTCAATCTCTAGAATTGAGTAATATCAGGCTTAAAAGCTGATTTTTGATCTTTTAAGGAGATTATCCTTTCTGGGGATCTGATTCATTAGTCTTATCCAGCTAATTTGCATGGTGCCCCCCCATTGTACGAGATAAATCCTTCTCATGGTTAGGATAAATCTGACCACTTGGCGACCCTATTTAATGCTGAGGTCCATGGATTTCCTGCTGATTTTAGTGATGACTTTTCTAGGTTTTTCGTCAACCTACAGCTGGTCTGGACGACAACTTCATGACCTAAATCAAGAAGCGCGTTTCTTTTTCGGAAGACTTTACTTCCTTTTAATGATGGAATTGATTCATCGTGTAGATCCATCTTTCTTACAGTAAATCAGGTAAAAAATTTTAGTTTAGTCCAAAGCAAAAGTATTTTCAGTTATTTGTACAAAAATATGTGACATATGTTTTGAATAACTTGAAGAATTTTCCCACACTTGGCTTTTATTTTCCTTTTTATTGTCCTCTATTCCATTTTAAATGAATTTTAACATTTTGGTTTGTTTCTCAATTTATGTCCTTTCCGAGGTAACAATAATTTCGGTGTTAAAACCAAGTTTTATCGTTCATAAATATGTATAAACATGATTTTGAGTTCATTTAATTGAAAATTTTGAAAAATTTTACTAGAATTGGGTAGTCAGTATATAAGACTAGGGCTGTTCTTTATTATCAGAGAGCACTAGATTGTAATACAACTACTGCTTTACTAGTATTTTTAATGGTAACCCAGTGTTTAAGATAAAAATTTTAAAATCCGAAAGAATTTAACCCCTTCCCACACTTAAGATCTTGCAATGCCCTCATTTGCAAGAAATCAGTAACAATTTAAATTATTGAGGGTGATTTGTGTGAAAATGATTAAATTTTACCAAAGTTTCCAAACATATTTGTTTTTGCTTGCTGAATGATAAATGGTGCATATCATTTGTTCATTCCATCTTGTTGTTATTTCACATATATTTTGCATCTTGTCGTCAAAATTAGTTGCTTTTGCTGAACTTAATGCCAGTCTTTAAAAATGCGTTGTTTTTCCCTGTTGTGTGCATAAGATAAACTGCAAACATATATACATATTTTTGAAGTTTGGTATATTACCCCACATTCAAAAATTATTAAAATCTAAGAATAAAAGTTAGAAAATTATAAAAACTATTACAATATTAACATAAGTATTAAACGTATCAACATTACAAATTACAAAATAAATAAAACTAAGTAGACTAGGGATGATACTGATACCAGTAGGGGTTCCATGCATAACCATAGGTGCTATAAAATGCTTCGGCTGGGTTATACGTAGGATACGATGGTTGAATCTCTATAGACCAGGGAGGGAATATGGGCTTTGTAGTAGGAATATAGTTTCTACCTATATGTTGGCAATAAGCTATGATTTGGTTTTGATGAACTTGTCAATCTTCAAATGCTCTATGTCTAGCTTTTTCGTACTCCTGTGAAGCTATAAACCTTTGCATTTCTTGCATTTCATTTCCCCCTCCTACATTACCTTGCTGTTGGTTTCTCTCAACCTGTGGATGTCTACCATGGTATTGTACTGCGGCGTTATTTCGCCTCTTCAAAACTTTCGCACCATGGTATACATTTAAACCGATTGTATCGCGGGGTTCTGGTTCTTCGACTAATAATCCCCCCGACTTATATCCACACCGAGATATTCAGCAATCAAAGTAATAAATATACCACCTCCTATTATGCTATGCGGTCTCATCCCCCTAACCATAGCTGGTAAATAATAACCCACACAATAAGGTATACTTACAGCGCTTTGTGGGTCTCGAATACACATATGGTAAAACAAATCCTGTTCATTTACCTTTTCCTTGTTCTTACCTCTTTGTGTAATCGAATTAGCTAAAAACCTATGAATTACTCTTAATTCAGCTCTATCTATATCCAAATAAGAGTAATTTCCCCTTTGAATCGTTGATGGCTTGTCATTTGACTCCATACACCATGTGTATCAAAATTTTCATCTATCTTTCTACCATTTAGTATCAACCCTCTACAATCGGCAGATGCTAACTTCTCAGGCGTAAATATACGTAAAGCCTGAGCCATGTCTAGTAAAGACATGTGGCGCATCGAACCTCCTAACAAAAATCTAATAAAAGATCGATCGGTTAAACTAGCTACCCGATCATTTAATTCTATACTACACAACAATTCTTCACACCATACTTTATATACAGGTCTACGCATGGTGAATAAACGTACCCAGTCGTTAAAAGTAGAATTACCATACCTCTGTGCAAGTAATTCCCTAATTGGCCCGGCCAATTCTACAGCTTCTAATGGTCCCCATTCTATGACCCTAGGTACCTCAACAACTTTAGAATGAAGAGTATGCAAACCCCTTTGGTATTTTAGATAATCTATCCAAAGTCTGTCAAATCTCAGGTTCGGGTGCAAATCTTCCAAGTGCATATCAGAAAATGTCATGACTGGATGAGGTATATCTTGTTTGTAATAGTTATCCACCTCCTGTTGTTCCGCATTCTCAGCAGGAGCATTGCGAGCTTGGGATGAAGATTCACCCCTTTCAGTCTGCAAAACACATCAAACACAATTTTTGTGCATCCAAATATGCATTAGTGTCAGCAAAATCATCAATCAAAATAATTACAATGACATGATCAATTTATATCAAACTTAAGCTCATTTTCATATTTTCATCAAATCTACACTTTTTCAAATAAGCATATACGAAAATGTTCGCCAAGTTCATAAGCATTCAACTCAAATAACATGTCAAAATAATCATTACTAGCAATTAAACAAGTTTCAAATGGCATTATCTCTCAAAAATCAAGTTCATGAATTTTTAGACTTGAAAAAGTCCACTTTAATTTTCAAAATCATGTTTAGGCTCAAAGTTTGGATCATTTAACTACCTAAACATGTTACACTACTTAATTTAGCAACAATTCATGACAAAAATCGGCCATAACCTGTTTATATCAAAAAGCCCCAAATTTGCTCAAGAACACAAACCCTAGATTACTCAAAATTCGAAGTTTAAGGCTTCTAATCATGTTAAATAGCATCAATCTAGGTTATACAAGCATAATACATAAACAATTTAAGCATAATTACACTAAAAAGCATCAAAATCAAATTGGGTATAAAATTGCTCAAGAACACTAATTTTCGAATTAAATGGTGTTTAGGTGTAGAAATTTACCGTTTTTCTTGAGTAATTCCTTGATAGCATCCTTCTCAATATGATTTTAGTAAAAGATTTGATGATTGACGGTTAAAAATTGTGATTTTGGGAGGTTTTTTTCGGGTTTTTTCAGGTTTATTTTCACAGAATTTGTGGGTGGTAGTGTGGACTGATCTGTTCTGGCCCTTTTATTTTTTTTCTGTATTTTTGGAACTCCGCGAGTCGCGGTGTTTTTCCTTTCAAACTCCGCGAGTCGCGGAGTTTGTATTTTTTTTTTATATATCTTATACTAATTAAAACAATTAAGTAATTAATTTTAAAATTTTGTTTCCCTTGTTATTTAGGACGAGGTCGTTTCGGATCGATGTCCTAGTCCGTCCTTCGACAAAATTTTAAAATTTGTCTTTTTGTAGCGATTGTTTTAAAAGCTAAGATTTTTGGGGTTTTTTATTGTTTTTGGCATACTTTAATTCAATAAGATTAAAAATAATGATAATAAAAGTTCTCGTCCCTCCCTTGGGTAAAGCAATTTCGGTTCAAAGACCTAGTCTTCAACTTACGACGAATTTTAAAAATCATATTTTTAACTTAATGAGATAAAGTAAATTTTTGTTTTTAAATTCACACAATTTAAATATAAAATTCAAAATTAATATTAAAAATTCACACCAAACTTTAAAATTTGAAATGCATAAAATTAAAAATTCATATTTTAAAAATTAAAAATTCACACCAAACTTAATTTAAAAATTCATATTATAAATTCACACCAAACTTATATTAATTTTTCAAATATTTACAATTTTAAATATATTGATTTTACAAAGTTTACAATATTAATTTAAGATTTATATATTAATTTTAAAAACATGGTAAAAATAAAATTAAAAATCTTTTTGGCTTTTTATCCCACTTTAATCAATCAAATATTATCAAAAATATGCGCCCCTCTTTTCGGTAAAGTAATTTCGGTTCCAAGACCTAATTTAACTCATGAAGAATTTTTGAAATATTTTGGGTTGATTGATTAAAGATATTTATACCTTAAGAATAAACGTTAAATTTCGCAGTGATGTAATAAATTTTTGAATGATATCAATAATTTCGGTCGCCAAACCTAATTTTATTCAATACCAATTTAATACTTTATAGCGAACAAATTAGCGTTTATTATCAAAAGGTTAAAAATAAAAATAAAAAAATAAAAACTGTACAAACATACCTGTGAAATAGATTTCTTAGTTATATGATCTATCCCATTCATAAGATAGTCGGTTTAATTGGTTTTCCATGGCTACATAGGCGTAACCTCGAGCATTCAGTGTTTTTTCTTCTAAACATATGAACGGTCCGTCTCTGCATAAAGTAACAAATTCGGTGTTTGAATAGGTTTGATTATTTGAACATTTACCTCCATGTGACCATTTTCCGCATTTGTGACATCTTTCTAGGTGTCGTGCTCTTCTTTTCGCTGCGGATTTTGATTTTCCTTTACCAAATTGTAACTTATTATCTTCGCATCTGGATTCTTTTCTTACTCTGTCCAATCTTTCTCTGATTACTGATACTATTTCACTCGAAAGTGTGTCATTATTACCTTTAGTGATCAAAGCGTGTAGCATTAGACCATGGTTTAGTTCACAGGCAGTCTTCATTTCCTAAAAAAAATAAAAATTCAAAATGGGGGGAGAAGACTAGTTCTTTAGGGTCTGCTAGGGAAAGACCATTCGGGTTCCATTTTCGAGAACTACACGAAAACAGACAATCTAACTCTAACAGAAATACATATTATCCTTTAAGGACTTGATTCTCCCCACACTTAGTTAGCTGTGGTGTCGAAATTGTGATTAACTTCGTTGTCAACTTCCATCGGACTATCTATGTAGTGTTTAACTCTGTGACCATTAACTTTAAATTCAATCCCAATTGAATTTATCAATTCTACTGTTCCGTATGGAAAATCTCTTTTGACTATGAATGGTCCAGACCATCTTGATTTCAATTTTCCAGGAAATAGCTTGAATCGTGAATTGAAAAGAAGAACTCTGTCTCCTTCTTTATATTCTTTTAAACTTCTGATTCTTTTATCATGGCATTTCTTCGTTCTTTCTTTATAGATTAATGAATTTTCGTATGCTTCATGTCTTAATTCTTCTAATTCGTTTAGTTGACTTAATCGTAGACGTCCGGCTTCATGTAAATCAAGATTACATGTCTTCAAAGCCCAGAATGCTTTGTGTTCAATTTCTACTGGAAGATGACATGCTTTTCCATAAACAAGTCTAAAAGGTGTGGTTCCAATTGGAGTTTTGTAGGCTGTTCTAAAAGCCCAGAGTGCATCCTCCAATTTAATGGACCATTCCTTCGGATTTGATCCTACAGTTTTCTCTAGAATACGTTTTAAAGCTCGGTTGGTATTTTCAACTTGTCCACTTGTTTGTGGATGATATGCGGTGGAGATTTTATGAGTTACTCCATATCTTTTAAGAACTTTCTCAAGTTGATTATTACAGAAATGAGTACCCCGATCACTTATTAAAGCTTTCGGTGTTCCAAACCTTGCAAAAAGACGTTTTAAAAAGTTGACTACAACTCGTGCATCGTTAGTTGGGAGAGCTTGTGCTTCCGCCCATTTAGATACATAATCAATGGCTACGAGAATTTAGAGATTATTATGAGATTTTGGAAATGGACCCATAAAGTCAATACCCCAAATGTCAAATACTTCACATACTTGTATGACATTTTGTGGCATTTCATCACGTTGACTTATTTTTCCGGCCCTTTGACAAGCATCACAGGATTTGCAAAGAAGGTGTGCGTCTTTGTAAATTGTAGGCCAATAGAATCCAGCATCATAAACTTTTCTTGTTGTTAGTTGAGGCCCATAATGCCCTCCTGTTGGTCCTGTGTGACAATGGTTTAATATTTTACTGGCTTCATCTCCGAATACACATCGGCATATTATTCCATCTGGACAACTTTTAAACAAATGTGGATCTTCCCAAAAATAGTGTTTTATATCACTGAAGAATTTCTTTCGGTTTTGGTACGATAATCCTTTTTTAAGGAATCCACAAACTAAGTAGTTTGCATAGTCTGCAAACCATGGAATTTCTTTATAATCTATCTTCAATAGATATTCATCAGGAAAGTTGTCTTGTATGGCCGATTCATTTAGAACTTCTAATTCAGGATTTTCAAGACGAGAAAGATGATCAGCGGCGAGATTTTCTGCTCCCTTTTTATCTCGGATTTCAATATCAAACTCTTGTAAGAGTAAGATCCAACGGATTAATCTTGGTTTAGCATCTTGTTTTGAAAATAGGTATCTAAGAGCAGAATGGTCGGTATAAACCACCGTTTTTGCTAGAACGAGATATGATCGAAATTTGTCAAAAGCAAAGACAATAGCAAGGAGTTCTTTTTTAGTAGTTGTATAGTTCGTTTGTGCTCCTTGTAACGTCTTACTAGCATAATATATAGGTTGAAATCGTTTTTCAATCCTTTGTCCTAAAACGGCTCCCATTGCAAAATCACTTGCATTGCACATTAGTTCAAATGGTAGATTCCAATTTGGTGTTATCATGATCGGCGCATTAGTGAGTTTCTCTTTAAGAATATTAAAAGATTTGATGCATTCATCTGAAAAGATGAATGGAGCATCCTTTTCTAGGAGTTTATTCATAGGAGTGGCAATTTTAGAAAAATCTTTTATGAAACGTCGGTAAAAACCGGCATGCCCTAGAAAACTCCTAACTCCTCTAACATTGGTGGGATGTAGAAGTTTATCAATTACATCTACTTTAGCTCTATCCACTTCAATTCCTTCTTTTGAAATTTTATGACCAATAACGATGCCTTCTTTAACCATGAAATGGCATTTCTCCCAATTAAGTACTAGATTTGATTGTTCGCATCTAATAAGCATTCGTTTAAGATTAGCTAGACATGTTTCAAATGTATCACCGAAGACTGAAAAGTCATCCATGAAAACTTCCATGCATTCTTCTATCATGTCATGAAAAATCGCCATCATACACCTTTGAAAGGTTGCAGGGGCGTTGCAAAGTCCAAATGGCATGCGTTTGTAAGCAAAAGTACCATAAGGGCACGTGAATGTGGTTTTCTCTTGGTCCTCGGGTGCTATTGGAATTTGAAAATATCCGGAAAATCCATCTAGAAAACAATAGTAACTATTTCCGGCTAATCTTTCCAACATTTGATCAATGAAAGGTAAGGGAAAGTGATCTTTTCTGGTGGCGTCATTTAATTTTCTATAATCAATACACACACGCCATCCTGTTACAGTCCTAGTAGGAATAAGCTCATTTTCCTCATTTGTAATGACAGTCATGCCACCCTTCTTAGGCACGCATTGAACTGGGCTTACCCATGGACTATCAGAAATTGGATAAATTAGACCTGCGTCTAGCAGTTTAATAATTTCTTTTTTAACTACATCTTGCATATTAGGATTTAGTCTTCGTTGGCGTTGCACATACGTTTTATGACCTTCTTCCATAAGGATTTTATGTGTGCAATACGAAGGACTTATTCCTTTAATATCATGAATCTTCCATGCAATGGCTGGTTTATGAGCTTTCAACACAGAAATGAGTTGTGATTTCTCATTTTCAGTAAGAGAAGATGATATTATTACAGGTAATTCAGATTCACCATGTAAATAAGCGTATTCCAAATGGTTTGGAAGTGGCTTTAACTCTAATTTCGGAGGTTCTTCTATCGATGATTTGTATCGATATCTGTCTTCTTCTTTTAGCATTTGAATTTCTTCTGTTGTTGGTTCATATCCATTAGCTATTAGTGTAGCTAACATTTCAGCTTCATCAATTGGTTCATTACCTTCTCCTAAAGAACATTCTCCTGTTCCTTGTAATTCTGGAAATTCTTCTAATAATTCTGCATGTGCATCTATAGTTTGAATATAATAACATGTATCATCTGCAGATTGTGGTTGTTGCATTGCTCTATCAACTGAAAAGGTAACACTCTCATCCTCTATACTTAGGGTCAATTTCTTACCGAACACGTCTATCATTGCTTTAGCCGTATTTAAGAATGGTCTTCCCAATATGAGAGGAACTTGAGAATCTTCTTCCATGTCCAGAACAACAAAATCTACTGGAAATACTAAAGTACCAACTTTAACTAGCATATTCTCCATTATCCCTCTAGGATATTTTATTGATCTATCGGCTAGTTGTATGCTTATTCTTGTTGGTTTTAATTCTCCAAGGTCTAGTTTAGTGTATAGTGAATACGGCATTAAATTTATACTAGCACCTAAGTCTGCCAATGCTTCTATTGAACTAAGACTACCCAGAAAACATGGAATTGTGAAACTTCCTGGATCAGATAATTTTTCTGGTATCTTATTCAACAGCACTGCTGAACAATTAGCATTCATGGTAACAGCTGAGAGTTCTTCCATTTTCTTTCTATTTGAGATTAGATCTTTCAAGAATTTAGCATATCTAGGCATTCCTGAAATCACATCAATGAAAGGAAGATTTATATTTATCTGTTTAAACATATCCAAGAATTTGGATTACTTGGCTTCAAGTTTCTCTTTCTTCATTTTACTCGGGTAAGGAAGTGGTGGTTGGTATGGTTTAACTTAAGGTTTATCCTTAATTGTGTTATCTTCATTAACCTTTTCAACTACCGGTTCTTTTTCCTTATCTTGATTAGGTTGTGGTTCTTGTGGAGTAGGAATAGCTTCATCAGAAGTTACAAGTATTTCAGGTGGTTTAAGTGTTGTACCACTTCTTGTGGTAATGGCTTTAGCTGTTTCATTCCGGGGGTTAGCATTTGTATCACTAGGTAGACTTCCCGGTTTTCTTTCACCTATTAACCTTGCTAGGTTACTTACTTCTTGTTCCAGATTTTGAATAGAAGCTTGTTGATTTCTAAATGCTTGAGCATTTTGTTCATTAGTTTGTTTCTGAGATGTGAAAAACTGCGTTTGAGTTTCAACTAGCTTCGTCATCATATCTTCTAAATTCGGCTTTTTATCATCGGTTTGTTGTGGTGGTTTGTTTTGAAAATTAGGTCTTTGCTGATTGTAAGTATTGTTGGATACTTGTTGATTGCTAGGACCTTGTTGGTTGTTGTATGGAATATTTCAGTTATAGTTATGATTTTGATTGTAAATAGGTCTTGGCGGTTGATAATTATTCTAATAATTATTTCCAGGCCTTTGGTTTATGTATGAAATGTTCTCTCTTTGTTCCATTGTTAATTCAATACTGAGACAATCTTTTGTCAAATGTGGTCCTCCACACTGCTCATAACTAATTCGTATTGAGTGAATATCTTTAGTCATCTTTTCCATTCGTCTCTCCACAGCATCTATCTTTTCGGAAATGGAATCTAAGTCATGGCTAGAATCGGCTCTAGCTGCTTTAGATAATCTAACGATATCTTTTTCTTGGTGCCACTCATGTGAGTGGGAAGCAGTGTTATCAATAATTTTGTAAGCATCAGTTTCGGTTTTCTTCATAATAGAACCACCAGCTGCTATATCTATGTCTATCCTTGTAGTGATGTCGCATCCTTGGTAGAATATTTGTACTATTTGACAGGTGTCTAAACCATGTTGCGGACATCCTCTTAACAACTTTCCAAATCTAGTCCACGCCTCATATAAAGTTTCATTCGGCTTCTGTGTGAATGTAACAATTTCTCCTTGAAGTCTTACGGCTTTAGATGCAGGAAAGAATTGTTTAAGAAATTTTTCAACTAAAACGTCCCATGTATCAATCGCCCCTTCAGGTAACGATTCCAACCAATCTTTGGCTTCTCCCTTTAAAGTCCAGGGAAATAACAAGAGATATATCTGTTCATCCTCCACTTCTCGGATTTTAAATAGTGTGCAGATCCTATTAAAGGTACGTAGATGTTCATTTGGATCTTCCTTCGGCGCACCACTAAATTGGCATTGATTAGTCACCATGTGTAGAATTTGTCCTTTGATTTCATAATCTGGCGCATTAATGTCTGGATGAGTAATTGCGTGACCTTGGCCAGTGCATTTAGCTCTCATTCGGTCTTTCATACTTAATGGTTATGTTACTTCCATAATTGAATTTGTTGAATCGGAATCACTAGAGGATTCTGATTTAATGGTTCGTTCCTCAACAATCTCTGTTTGAATGATTGGTGGTTCCGGAGGAAAATTTAATGGTTCAGGATCTACGAATCGTCCCTGAATATTCTCCGGATTCTTAATTTTGAGGTTGGGTTCAAAAAATGGATTATCGGAAATTTGAACTGGAGTACTTGGTCGACTGGATGACGATTCTAAAGAAAAATCAACGGCGGTAATATTTGCTAAATGTCTTGATCTAGTTACAGGTGGTGAACGTACAAAAGGTGGTGAACGTCTTGCTCGGTGCATTCACTGAATATCCTATTAGTTTTTAAAAGGAAAGAAAAATTATAATAAGTTATCCAATCAATAGACTTTTCTGATTTTGCCCACGTTTCGAATAGCCAAAAGATGCAGCAGAGGGGCAGGATTCGTTTGGTCTCAATATAATTGAGGACTGTTTGGCTCCAATAACCCGGTCCACATACAAATCCAACAATTACTACGAACCAAAAAATTTTGATGTCTATCAATTTAACTACTTAAAATAAATTTTCGTAATTTTAAGAAATTTAGATAAGAAGTAGAATAAAAATCTATGTCCTAAAAACTAGAATAGCGAGAAATAAGAAAGAAAAAGAGCGTGTCGAAAAAGGTCGAAAAAGAAAAATGGTTGAAAAATAAAAGGTGACGGAAAAATAAAAGAAACTTATAAAACTTAAAAACACTTGACTAACCTAACCTTATTACCACAACTAACTTAAAATTATAATCGCAAATTGAGATTACTAATTGGAATGATAATTGATACATAGGTAAAAGTCGTCTAAAAATATTAAAGCTTACAGGAAAAACTATATCCCAAATGGAAATAACTTAAAATGAAACTAAAACTTAAAAAGGCATCGCAAAATTCTAAAGTACCTAAATCTTAGTCTAAAGAAAAACCACTTAAGGAATTCTACGGCAAAGCCTAAAAATCTAGAAGTAAAAATAACTATGGCAAAAATTAAGTTTAAAACTAAAAACTAGCGAAAAATACAAATATTACGCTAAAACAATTAAAAAGGGACAAAATATAAAAATATACAAAAAGTTGTAAAAAGTTACAAATTTTTATAAAAATATTATTTTTATATTATTTATTTATTAAAACTATTAATTTTCTATTTTATTTAAACTAATTTAACTAAATAAAAAAAATAAATAAAAACTAAACTAAATAATATAATATAATATAAATAAACTAGTTAGGGTTTAAAATTAATTAAAATTAATAAAACCCGTAATTAATGCGAATTAGGGTTCCTGTGTACCCATATCAGGTCTGCTCCGCGAGTCGCGGTATTCGATGCTTCAAACTCCGCGAGTCGCGGGGTTTCAAAATTCAACTCAGGTACAGTTTTGAAATTCGACGCGTTTTTCTTTTTTATTTTTTTATTTTATATTTTCTGTTTTATATTTTTTGTTTTAAAATCTAAAATATTTATATAATAAAAACTTATATTTTAAAAACTAGAATAAAAATAGAACTACTTTATAATTTTATAAATAAAAATCTTAAAACTAGATTTATATATATTTTTTTTTTGGTTTTTTTATGTTTAAAATAAAAACAAAATATTTAAATAAAACTTATATTTTATAAAATAAAAATAAAGAAACTTTAAAAAACTTAAATATTTAACAAACTCTTAAAAATATTTATATTTTTGTTTTCTTTTTATATTTTCGAATAATTAAAAACGTATTTTTTTAAAAAAAACGTATTTTTATAAAAGTAAACTAAAAATAAAAATCTTTTTTTTTTATATTAGCGTTGCGCTTCCGGCTTTTAAGCGATTCCCCGGCAGCGACGCCAAAAATACTTGATGTTTTAGCAGAGGTGTATAAAATACTATTAAATTTTCGCAGGAAATACTATTAAATACGATACAATTTTACACAAGATATTTATTTATTTAGAGAATGGATATAGTTAAACTTTGCTACAACACTTATAGGCAGTGTACCTAATCGTACAGTAGTATAGTTTTTAGTAAGTCCGGTTCGTTCCACAGGAAAAATCTTTAAACAAAGCTTAACGCTATATTAGTTTACTTTTATAAAAATACAAATATATATATAAGTAATATTATTATTATAAAGGGGGGTTTTTACCGTTTAATGACCGGTTTGTCGATTTTAATTCTTCAGTCGCAGTTAAAACCAAATGTAAAATATTAAATAAAAGACTTAATTTAAAGTGTAAAGTAAATAACGATAATGAAATTACGAATAATAAAAGTGCAATAAAATAAACTTGCGATAATTAGAAAGTACGATAATTAAAAGTGCAATTAAATACCATAACAATAAAAATGCGATAATTAGAAGTGCAATTAAATATAAAATAAAGGAAATTAAATATGAAATAAAAGAATTATGCTTATTTAAACTTCCGTAATCATGATGTTTGACGTGTTGATTTTTAGTTTATTCCCATGGGTTAATTGTCCTTTGTCCTGAATTATTTAATATGTCCGTCTGGTTTTTGTCCATAACAGTCCATCAGTCATAAATATAAAGTGCGAGTGTCCTCGTCAAATTATCCTTATACCCGAAGTTAAATATTCCAACTAATTAGGGACTTAAACTGTAACAAGATTTTAATACTTTGTTTAATAATTACACCAGGATGTCGACTGAGTGTAACCCAAGGTTTTAATATTTTGTTATCAATTATACCAAGTGTCCTTGTACATAATTTCACCCCTGTTTTAATTATTCTAGTGGCTATTAATCCATTCCCGTGTCCGGTTAAATGAACGATTATTCATACATATAAATACCCCGCCCATCGTGTCCGATCGAGTGTATATGGTAATTTATAGGGACGCCCAATTGTAAATCTTTATATTAACATTAACAAACTATCATTTAGTTAAACAAATATAAAGCTCATTAATAGCCCATAGTCTAATTTCCACAAGTGTCGTTCTTTTGTCCAAACCCCAATTATGGTACAAAGCCCAATTACCCAATTTTAGTAATTAGCCCAACATCATGATTACTTCGGATTAAATAAGCATAATAATAACTTAGCTACGAGACATTAAATTAAAAAGGTTGAACATAACTTAAAATGATTAAAAATAGCGTAGCGTTACACGGACAGAATTTCGACTTACACCCTTACAACATTCGCTAACATACCCTTATTATTAGAAATATAATTAAAATTAAAATTAAAATATAAATTAAAAATATAAATATTACGTATGAATGGAGAAGAGAAAGATTATGGATATTGAAAATGATCAGAATTCGGTTGGCTTTATAGGGAATTGAGTTCAGGGGTACTCCGCGACTCGCGGCAACTTTTGCCTTCAAACTCCGCGAGTCACGGAGTTTGAAAATACAGCTCACCATCCTTTGGCTTCTTTCTTACCGATGATTTATAAATATATTATAATATATATTTATTAATTTTAAGAATTAATTATATATTATACTATATTTATGTGCATAGTTGACTCGTAATTTTTAGTCCATTGCGTCGAGCGTTGAGAGTTGACTCATGTACCGGTTCCGGATTTTCGAACGTCCTTGCGTACAATTTAATATCTTGTACTTTGCGTTTTGAATCTTGTACTCTTGTAATTTCGAGACGTTTCTTATCAATAATTGGAACCTCTTTGATTGTATTTTGTACTTTTGAGCTTTTTGGTCGTTTGCGTCTTCAATTCGTCGAATCTGTCTTTTGTCTTCACCTTTTATTATTTAAACGAATATCACTTTTAAATAGAACAATTGCAACTAAAAGCTTGTCTTTCTTGGGGAATAATGCTATGAAATATATGTTCGTTTTTAGCATTATCAGTTGGTATTTTCAACATGTCCACTTGTTTGTGGATGATAAGCGGTTGAGATTTTATGAGTTACTCCATATCTTTTGAGAACTTTTTCAAGTTGATTATTACAAAAATGAGTTCCCCGATCACTTATTAAAGCTTTCGGTGTTCCAAACCTTGCAAAAAGACGTTTTAAAAAATTGACTAAAACTCGTGCATCGTTATTTGGGAGAGTTTGTGCTTCCGCCCATTTAGATACATAATCAATGGCAACGAGAATGTAGAGATTATTATGAGATTTTGGAAATGGACCCATAAAGTCAATACCCCAAATGTCAAATACTTCACATACTTGAATGACATTTTGTGGCATTTCATCACGTTGACTTATTTTTCTGGCCCTTTGACAAGCATCACAGGATTTGCAAAGAAGGTGTGCGTCTTTGAAAATTGTAGGCCAATAGAATCCAGCATTGTAAACTTTTCTTGCTGTGAGCTGAGGCCCATAATGCCCTCCTGTTGGTCCTGTGTGACAATGGTTTAAGATTTGACTAGCTTCATCTCCGAATACACATCGGCGTATTATTCCATCGGGACAACTTTTAAACAAATGTGGATCTTCCCAGAAATAGTGTTTTATATCACTAAAGAATTTCTTTCGTTTTTGGTACGACAACCCTTTTTCAGGGAATCCACATACTAAGTAGTTTGCATAATCTGCAAACCATGGAATTTTATTATAATCTATCTTCAATAGATATTCATCAGAAAAGTTGTCTTGTATGGCCGATTCATTTAGAACTTCTAATTCCGGGTTTTCAAGACGAGAAAGATGATCTGCGGCGAGATTTTCTGCTCCCTTTTTATCTCGAATTTCAATATCGAACTCTTGTATGAGTAAGATCCAACGAATTAATCTTGGTTTGGCATCTTGTTTCGAAAATAGGTATCTAAGAGCAGAATGGTCGGTATAGACCACCGTTTTTGCTAGAACGAGATATGAACGAAATTTGTCAAAAGTAAACACAGTAGCAAGGAGTTCTTTTTCAGTAGTTGTGTAATTCGTTTGTGCTCCTTGTAACGTCTTACTAGCATAATATATAGGTTGAAATCGTTTTTCAATCCTTTGTCCTAAAACGGCTCCCATTGCAAAATCACTTGCATCGCACATTAGTTCAAATGGTAGATTCCAATTTAGAGTTATCATAATCGGCGCATTAGTGAGTTTTTCTTTAAGAATATTAAAAGATTTGATACATTCATCTGAAAAGATGAATGGGGCATCCTTTTCTATGAGTTTATTCATAGGAGTGGCAATTTTAGAAAAATCTTTTATGAAACGTCGGTAAAAACAAGCATGCCCTCGAAAACTCCTAACTCCTCTAACATTGGTGGGATGTGGAAGTTTAGCAATTACATCTACTTTAGCTCTATCCACTTCAATTCCTTCCTTTGAAATTTTATGACCAAGAACGATGCCTTCTTTAACCATGAAATGGCATTTCTCCCAATTAAGTACTAGATTTGATTGTTCGCATCTAATAAGCATTCGTTCAAGATTAACTAGACATGATTCAAATGTATCACCAAAGACTGAAAAGTCATCCATGAATACTTCCATGCATTCTTCTATCATGTCGTGAAAAATCGCCATCATGTACCTTTGGAAGGTCGCAGGGGCGTTGCAAAGTTCAAATGGCATGCGTTTGTAAGCAAAAGTACCATAAGGGCACGTGAATGTGGTTTTTTCTTGGTCCTCGGGTGCTATTGGAATTTGAAAATATTCGGAAAAACTGTCAAGAAAACAGTAGTAACTGTTTCCGGCTAATCTTTCCAACATTTGATCAATGAAAGGTAAGGGAAAGTGATCTTTTCTGGTGGCGTCATTTAATTTTCTATAATCAATACAGACACGCCATCCTATTACAGTCCTAGTAGGAATAAGCTCATTTTTCTCATTTGTGATGACAGTCATGCCACCCTTCTTAGGCACGCATTGAACTGGGCTTACCCATGAACTGTCAGAGATTGGATAAATTAAACCTACATCAAGCAGTTTAATAATTTCTTTCTTAACAACATCTTGCATATTAGGATTTAGTCTTCGTTGGCGTTGCACATACGTTTTATGACCTTCTTCTATAAGGATTTTATGTGTGCAATACGAAGGACTTATTCCTTTAATATCATGAATCTTCCATGCAATGGCTGGTTTATGAGCTTTTAGCACAGAAATGAGTTGTGATTTTTCATTTTCAGTAAGAGAAGACGATATTATTACAGGTAATTCAGATTCACCATGTAAATAAGCATATTTCAAATGGTTTGGAAGTGGCTTTAATTCTAATGTCGGTGGTTCTTCTATCGATGATTTATATCGATATCTGTCTTCTTCTTTTAGCATTTAAATTTCTTCTATTGTCGGTTCATATCCATTAGCCATATGTGTAGCTAACATTTCAGTTTCATCAATTGGTTCAGTTCCTTCTCCTAAAGAACATTCCCCTGTTCCTTGTAATTCTGGAAATTCTTCTAATAATTCTGCATGTGAATCTATAGTTTGAATATAATAACATGTATCATCTGCAGATTGCGGTTGTTGCACGGCTCTATCCACTAAAAAGGTAACACTCTCGTCCTCTATACTTAGGGTCAGTTTCTTACCGAACACGTCTATTATTGCTTTGGCCGTGTTTAAGAATGGTCTTCCTAATATGAGAGGAACTCGAGAATCTTCTTCCATGTCCAGAATAACAAAATCTACTGGAAATACTAAAGTACCAAATTTAACTAGAATGTTCTCCATTATCCCTCTAGGATATTTTACTGATCGATCAGCTAGTTGTATGCTTATTCGTGTTGGTTTCAATTCTCCAAGGTCTAGTTTAGCGTATAGTGAATATGGCATTAGATTTATACTAGCACCTAAGTCTGTCAATGCTTCTATTGAACTAAGACTACCCAGAAAACATGGAATTGTGAAACTTCCTGGATCAGATAGTTTTTCTGGTATCTTATTCAACAGCGCTGCAGAACAATTGGCATTCATAGTAACAGCCGAGAGTTCTTCCATTTTCTTTCTATTTGTGATTAAATCCTTCAAGAATTTAGCATATCTAGGCATTCCTGAAATTACATCAATGAAAGGAAGATTGACATTTATCTATTTAAACATATCCAAGAATTTGGATTGTTCGGCTTCAAGTCTCTCTTTTCTCATTTTACTTGGGTAAGGAAGTGGTGGTTGGTATGGTTTAACATAAGGTTTTGCCTTAACTGTGTTATCTTGATTAACCTTTTCAACTACCGGTTCTGTTTTCTTATCTTGGTCAGACTGTGGTTCTTGTATAGTAGGAATAGCTTCATCAAAAATTACAGGCATTTAAGGTGGTTTAAGTTTAATACCACTTCTTGTGGTAATGGCTTTAGCTGTTTCATTCCGGGGATTAGCATTTATATCACTAGGTAGAATTCCCGATTTTCTTTCACCTATTAACCTTGCTAGGTTACTTACTTCTTTTTCCAGATTTTGAATAGAAGCTTGTTGATTTCTAAATGCATGAGCATTTTGTTCATTGGTTTGTTTCTGAGATGTGAAAAATTGAGTTTGAGATTCAACTAGCTTCGACATCATATCTTCTAAATTTGGCTTTTTATCATCGGTTTGTGGTGGTTGTTTTTGAAAAATAGGTCTTTGCTGATTGTAAGTATTATTGGATACTTGTTGATTTCTAGGACTTTGTTGGTTGTTGTATGGAACATTTCGGTTATAATTCTGATTTTGATTGTAGATTGGTCTTGGCGGTTGATAATTATTCTGATAATTATTTCCAGGCCTTTGGTTCATGTATGAAACATTCTCTCTTTGTTCCATTGTTAGTTCAATACTGAGACAATCTTTTGTCAAATGTGGTCCTCCACACTGCTCACAACTAATTCGTATTGAATGAATATCTTTAGTCATCTTTTCCATTCGTCTCACGACAACATCTATCTTTGCGGAAATGGAATCTAAGTCATGGCTAGAATCGGCTCTAGCTGCTTTAGATGATCTAACGATATCTTTTTCTTGGTGCCACTCATGTGAGTGGGAAGCAGTGTTATCAATAATTTTATAAGCATCAGTTGCTGTTTTCTTCATAATGGAACCACCAACTACTATATAGATGTCTTTTCTTGTAGTGATGTCGCATCCTTGGTAGAATATGTGTACTATTTGACAGGTGTCTAAACCATGTTGCGGACATCCTCTCAATAACTTTCCAAATCTTGTTCACGCCTCATATAGAGTTTCATTTGGCTTTGTGTGAACGTAACAATTTCTCCTTGAAGTCTTACGGCTTTAGATGCCGGAAAGAATTGTTTAAGAAATTTTTCAAGTAAAACGTCACATGTATCAATCGCCCCTTCAGGTAACGATTCTAACCAATCTTTGGCTTCTCCCTTTAAAGTCCAGGGAAATAACATGAGATATATCTGTTCTCATCAACTTCTCTGATTTTGAATAGTGTACAGATCCTATTAAAGGTACCAAGATGTTCATTTGGATCTTCCTTCGGCGCACCACTAAATTGGCATTGATTAGTCACCATGTGTAGGATTTGTCCTTTGATTTCATAATCTGGCACATTAATGTCAGGTTGAGTAATTGCGTGACCTTGGCCAGTGCGTTTAGCTCGCATTCGGTCTTCCATACTTAGAGGTTCCAGATTTTCCATGATTGAATTTGTTGAATCTGAATCACTATAGGATTCTGATTTAATGGGTTGTTTCTCGACAATATCCGTTTGAATAATTGGTGGTTCCGGAGGAAAGATTAGTGGTTCAGGATCTCTGAATTGTCCCTGAATATCCTCTGGATTCTCAATTGTGAGGTCAGGTTCAAAAAATGGATTATCGAAAATTTGAATTGGAGTACTTGGTTGACTGGATGACGATTCTAAAGAAAAATCAACGGCGACAATATTAGCTAGATGTCTTGATCGAGTTACAGGTGGTGAACGTACAAAAGGTGGTGAACGTTTTGCTCGGTGCATTCACTGAATATCTTATTAGTTATAAAAGATAAAAATTATTTAAGTTATCAAATTAATAGACTTTTCTGCTTTTGCCCGCGTTTCGAATAGCCAATAGATGCAGCAGGGAGCCAGAACCCTTTAAATCGGAAGATCACAACTCAGCCACTAACAAATCCAACTATTACTACGAAGCAGAAAATTTGGATGTCTATTAATTTAACAGCTTAAAATAATTTTTCGTTAAAATTTAAAGAAATTTTAGAGAAGAAATAGAAAATTCTATGTCCTAAAAACTAGAGCGTCGAAAAATAAGAAAGAAAAAGATTGCGTCGAAAAACGTCAAAAAATAAAAGGTCGAAAAATAATAAAAAGAACGTAGCGCGTCGAAACTTAAAAGTCTAAAAACTAAGAATTAAAAGTTGCGTCTAAAAATATTAAAGCTTAAAAGGAATTCTATATCCAAAACAGTAATAACTTAAAAAGGTACTAAAATATACCCAAAATTTTAAAGCACCTAAATCTTAGTCTAAAGAAAAAGCACTTAAGGGATTTTACGGCAAAGCCTAAAAATCTAGAAATAAAAATAACTATGGCAAAAACTATGACTTAAAACTAATTACGAGCGAAAAATACAAAAATTACACAAAAACAAATAAAAAGATACAAAATAAAAATATACTTAAAGTTGTAAAAAGTACAATTTTTTTAAAAATATTATATTTATATTATTTATTTAAAAAAGTATTAATTTTTATATATTAATAAAACTAATTAAACTTAATAATACAAAATAAATAATAAAACTAAACTAAATAATATTAAATACCCTAACCCTAATTAGGGTTTTAATTAAATAATAATAATAATTATTACTCCGTAATTATTGCAGTTGGCAGTCAAATGTGGCGTGTCAGACAGGGCCATGCGATCGCATGGTCCTCACGTTAAAAATCCATGCGGTCGCATGGAGTACGGTTTCGGGCCAAACTTTGGGCTGCTACAGTAACGGGCCGATTACTTTTTTTTTTAAATTTATACAAAATATATATAAATCAATCAAAAACTTAATTAAAAAAAAAAAACTAAAATAAAGAAACTTTAATATTTTATATATATTTAACAAACTCTTAAAAATATATAAATTTTTATTTTTCTTTTATTTTATATTTTCGTAATTTTTTTTATATATTTTTAAAAATGAAAATTTTTACAAAATAAAAAAAACTTAACAAAATTTTAATAAAAATCTTTTTTTTTATAACGTTTCGCTTCCGGCGTTTATGTTGTTCCCTGGCAGCGGTGCCAAAAATACTTGATGTGTGCGAGGTGGTGTACAAAATAGTTATATTTTTACTACAAAATACTATTAAATACGATACAATTTTACACAAGATATTTATTTATTTATAAAATGGATATACCTAAACCTTGCTACAACACTTATAGGCAGTGTACCTAATCGTACAGTAGTGTAGTTTTTAGTAAGTCCGGTTCTTCCACAGGGAACTCACCAAGTTTAACGCTATATTTTTAACTTATAATTGTAAAAATACAAAAATATATATAAGTAGTATTATTATAATAAAAGGGGGTTTTTACCATTTAATGACCGGTTTGTCGATTTTAAAACTTTAGTCGCAGTTAAAACCTAATGTAAAATATTAAAAATAAATATAACTTAATTTAAAGCGTAAAATAAATAACGATAATGAAATTGCGATAAATAAAAATGCGATAAAATAAAATTACGATAATTAAAAAATGCGATAATTAAAAGTGCAATTAAATACAATGACAATAATTAAAAGTGCGATAATTAGAAGTGCAATTAAATATGAAAATAAAGGAATTATGCTTATTTAAACTTCCGTAATCATGATGTTTGACGTGTTGATTTTAGTTTATTTCCATGGGTTAATTGTCCTTTGTCCTAGATTATTTAATATGTCCGTCTGGTTTTTTGTCCATAACAGTCCATCAGTCATAAATATAAAGTGCGAGTGTCCTCGTCAAATTATCCTTATATCCGAAGTTAAATATTCCAACTAATTGGGGACTTAAACTGTAACAAGGTCTTAATACTTTGTTTAATAATTACACCAGGATATCGACTACGTATAACCCAAGGTTTTAATACTTTGTTAACAATTACGCCAAGTGTCCTTGTACATAATTAACCCCTGTTTTAATAAGTCCATAGACTATTAATCCATTCCCGTGTCCGATCGAATGAACGATTATTAGTACTTATAAATATCCCGCCCATCGTGTCTGATCGAGTGTATATGGTTATTTATAGGTACGTCCAATTGTAAATCTTTATATTAAATTAACAAACTATCATTTAGTTAAACAAATATAAAGCCCTTTAATAGCCCATAGTCTAATTTCCACAAGTGTCGTTCTTTTGTCCAAACCCCAATTATGGTACAAAGCCCAATTACCCCGTCTTAATATTTTAGCCCAACATCATGATTACTTCGTCTTAAATATGAGACATTAATTTAACAATAAAATTAAACATAACTTACAGTGGATATTAATAGTGTAGTGGTACACGGACAGAGTTTCAACTTGCAAAACCTTAAGACATTCGACTAACCTAACCTTATTATTATCACTAACTTAAAATTAAAATTACAAATTGAGATTAATATTTGGAGTGATATTTGATACATAGGATAAGAGAAAAGAAAAAGATATATATATATATATATATATATATATATATATATATATATATATATATATATATATATATATATATATATATATATATATATATATATATATATATATATATAACTCTGGCCGAATTCGTTGCAATTTATAGATGTGGCCAGTATTTTGGGCCATGCGATCGCATGAGAATCGTGCTTCCATGCCATGCGATCGCATGGCTATCTGGGACAGCTCACATTGCTTTGTTTTCTTGCTTGTCGACGTTATTTTCTTTATTATATAATATAATATATATAATTTTATATAATTAAATAAATATTATATTATATTCTTGTGCATAGTTGACTCATAATTTTATGTCCGTCGCATCAAGCGTTGAGAGTTGACTTTGGTCCCGGTTCCGGATTTTCGAACGTCCTTGCGTACAATTTTATATCTTGTATTTTGCGTTTTGCGGCTTGTACTCTTGTAATTTTGAGACGTTTCTCACCAATAATTTGAACCATTTTGATTGTACTTTGTACTTTTGAGCTTTTTGGTCGTTTGCGTCTTCAATTCGTCAAATCTGTCTTTTGTCTTCACCTTTTATTATTTAAACAAATATCACTTGTAAATAGAACAATTGCAACTAAAAGCTTGTCTTTCTTGAGGGATAATGCTATGAAATATATGTTCGTTTTTAGCATTATCAGAACCACACCTTTTAGACTCGTTTATGGAAAAGCATGTCACCTTCCAGTAGAAATTAAGCACAAAGCATTTTGGGCTTTGAAGACATGTAATCTTGATTTGCATGAAGCTGGACGTCTACGGTTAAGTCAACTAAACGAATTAGAAGAATTAAGACATGAGGCATATGAAAATTTTTTAATCTATAAGGAAAGAACGAAGAAATAGCATGATAAAAGAATCAGAAGTTCAAAAGAATTTAAGAAAGGAGACAGAGTTCTTCTTTTCAATTCACGATTCAAGCTATTTCCTGAAAAATTGAAATCAAGATGGTCTGGACCATTCATAGTAAAAAGAGTTTTCCCGTACGGAACAATAGAGTTAATAAATTCAAATGGGATTGAATTTAAGGTTAATGGTCACAGAGTTAAACATTACATAGATAATCCAATGGAAGTTGAAGATGAAGTTAATTACAATTTTGACACCACAGCTAACTAAGTGTGGGAAGATTTGAATTTTTTTTAAGGGTAATATGAATTTTTGTTAAGAGTTAGATGTTCTGTTTTCGTGTAGTATTCGAAAATGGAATCCGAATGGTCTTTCCCTAGCAGACCGTAAAGAACTAGTCTTCTCCCTCCATTTTGAATTTTTATTTCTTTTAGGTTTTATGAGATGAAGAATTCCTTTGATCTGAACCATGGTCTACTACACGCTATGATTACTAAACGTAAAAATAACATCTTCCCGAGTGAACTGGTATCATTCATAAGAGGCAAAATGGACGAAGTAAGGAAAGAACTCAGGAAGAATCATCATAAGATACATTTTGGTAAAGGAAAATCAAAATCCGCAACAAAAAGAAGAGCACGACACCTTGAAAGATGTCATAAATGCGGAAAATGGTCACACGAAGGGAAATGTTCGAACAATCAAACACATTCCAATACCAAATTCGTTACTCTATGCAGAGAAGGACCATTCATATGTTTAGAAGAAAAGTTATTGAAGAATCGATGTTACGCTTATGTAGCAATGGAAAACCAAATCGAACGACTCTCCTATGAGTCAACTAAAGCAGGCCTCTGAGAATTCTTTCTCATAAGTAAGTATTACAGTTTTTATTTGTTTTTATTTATTGCTTTTAACCTTTTGATAATAAACGCTGAATCGTTCGCTATAAAGTATTAAATTGATATTCAATAAAATTAGGTATGCGAAACCGAAATTATTGATATCATACAAAAAATTTATTACATCACTGCGAAATTTACCATTTATTCATAAGATATAAATATCTTTAATCAATCAATTCAAAATATTTCAAAAATTTGTCAGGAGTAAAACTAGGTAAAATAACCAAAATTACTTTACCCAAAAGAGGGGCGTATATTTTTGTTAATATTTGATTGATTAAAGTGGGATAAAAGACCAAAAAGATTTGTATTTCATTTTTACCTTGTTTTTAAAATATATAATTATATTATTTTCAAATGCAAGATTGTAAAATTAATGTATATTTATATGAAATTTTAATATGCATTTTAAATTTAAGTTTGGTGTGAATTTAAAAACAAAAATTTAATTTATTTTATTAAGTTAAAAATTGGATATTTAAAATTCATCGTGAGTTGAAGACTAGGTCGTTGAACCGAAATTGCTTTACCCGAGGGCGGGACGAGAAATTTTATTATCATTATTTTTAATTTCATTGATCTAAAGTATGCCAAAAACATTGAAAAAACCCAAAAATTTTTGCTTTTAAAACAATCGCTTTAAAATGACAAATTTTAAAATTTTGTCGAGGGACGAACTAGGTAAACATACCGAAACGCCCTAAATCTAAGGAAACAAAATTTTAAAAATTAATCAATTAATTGTTTTAATGTTTAAAAAAAAAAGCTTAGCACTCGCGGAGCTCTAGAGTGGAAGAAGCTCAGCACTCGCGGAGCTACAAAATTCCTGACCTGGTCAACAGACCAGTCCCCAAAACACATACACCCAATTTTTTTCTGCGAAAACCTACGAAAAAACACCCCTAAAATCGTAATTTTTCACCGTTAATCATCAAATTTTTTACTAAAATCATGTTGAGAAGAATCTTACCAAGAAGTTTTTCAAGAAGATCGGTACTTTCTACATCTAAACACTCTTTAATTCGGATTTTTAGTGCTCTTGAGCAATATTATACCTAATTTGATTTTGATGATTTCTAGTTTAATTGTGCACAAATTGTTTGTATATTATGCTTGTATAACCTAGATTGATGCTATTTAACATGATTAGAAACCTTAAACTTTAAATTTTTAACAATCTAGAGTTTGTGTTCTTGAGCAAAATTGGGGCTTATTGATATAAATGGGTTATGGCCTAATTTTGTTGTTAGTTCATGCTTAATTAAGTAGTGTAACATGTTTAGGTTGCTAAATGATCAAAACGTTGATCCTAAACATGATTTTTGAGCAAGATTGTTGACTTTTTAAGTCAAAAATGCATGAACTTGATTTAATTGACATGAATGCCATTTGGAACCTGTTTAAATGCTATAATGATTATTTTTGACATGTTTTAGAAGATGAATGCTTAGAAACATTGTATACATTTTGATATATGTTTATTTGTAAAAGTGTAGAATTGTTAATTTTTTGAAATTGTGTATAAGTTTAATATTGTTTAAACATGTCATTATGATTGTTTTGATTTATGATTCTGCTAACACTAATGCATATTTGGATGCACAAAAATTGTGTTTAATGTGTTTTGCAGACTGAAAGGGGTGAATCTTCATCCGCTTCTCAGGCTCACAATGCTCCTCCTGAGAATGCAGATGAACAGGAGATTAACGACCAATATATACAAAGTCTACCGCATCAATTCATTTCATATTCAAATATAGAATTGGCAGATTTACACCCTAATTTAAGATTTGACAGACATTGGATAGATTATCCAAAATATCAGAGGAATTTACACACCCTTCAGTCAAAAAAATGTTGAAGTACCCAGGGTGATAGATTGAGAACCGTTAGAAACAGTGGGATTATCCGAGCCAATCAGAGAATTACTTATACAAAGGTATGGTAATTCTTCTTTTAATGATTGGGAATGATTATTCAATATACGTAGGTGTGTATATAGAGAATGGTGTGTAGAATTATTATGTAGTGTTGAAATAAATGATCGGATAGCTACCTTAACCGATCGGAGCTTTATTAGATTTTTGTTAGGATGTGTGATGCGCCATATGTCTCTATTAGATATTGTTCAGGCTTTGTGTATATATACGCCTGAGGAACTAGCATCTACTTATTGCCAAAGGTTGATAATTAATGGTAGGAGGGTTGATGAAAATTTCGATATGAATGGAATATGGAGTAGAATGACTAGCCATAACTAATTTTGTGGGGGATATTACTCTTATACTGATATTAATAGAGCTGAGCTAAGAGTGATCCATAGGTTTTTAGCAAACTCAATTACACAGCGAGGTATGAACAAAGAGAAGGTAAATGAAAATGATTTATTTTACCTCATGTGTATTCGAGACCCACAGAACGTTGTGAGCATACCTTATTATGTGGGTTATTATTTATCGGTAATGGTTAGGGGGAAAATGGCCCGTTCATATTGATTATAAACGTTCCATATTAATTGATTTCGTTGCGAGGTTTTGACCTCTATATGAGACGTTTTTCAAAGACTGCATTCATTTTTAAAACAACCATAACCTTTATTTTATCAATAAAGGTTTTAAAAACATTACGTAGATTATCAAATAATGATGATCTAAAATATACTATTTACACACGACCATTACATAATGGTTTACAATAGAAATATATTACATCGACATATGTTTCTTGAATGCAGTTTTTACACAATATCATACAACATGGACTCCAAATCTTGTCCTTATTTTAGTATGCAACAGCGGAAGCTCTTAGTATTCACCTGAGAAATAACATGCTTTAAACGTCAACAAAAATGTTGGTGAGTTATAGGTTTAACCTATATATATCAAATCGTAACAATAGACCACAAGATTTCATATTTCAATACACATCCCATACATAGAGATAAAAATCATTCATATGGTGAATACCTGGTAACCGACATTAACAAGATGCATATATAAGAATATCCCCATCATTCTGGGACACCCTTCGAATATGATATAAATTTCGAAGTACTAAAGCATCCGGTACTTTGGATGGGGTTTGTTAGGCCCAATAGATCTATCTTTAGGATTCGCGTCAATTAGGGTGTCTGTTCCCTAATTCTTAGATTACCAGACTTAATAAAAAGGGGCATATTTGGTTTTGATAATTCAACCATAGAATGTAGTTTCACGTACTTGTGTCTATTTTGTAAATCATTTATAAAACCTGCATGTATTCGCATCCCAAAAATATTAGATTTTAAAAGTGGGACTATAACTCACTTTCACAGATATTTCCTTCCTCGGAAATAAGACTTGGCCACAGATCGATTCACGAACCTATACAAATATGTACATATATATCAAAGTATGATCAAAATATAATTACAACCATTTTTATTATGTTTTAAAGATTTGAGTGTATTAAGTCAGCTGTCCTCGTTAGTAACCTACAACTAGTTGTCCACAGTTAGATGTACAGAAATAAATCGATATATATTATCTTGAATCAATCCACGACCCAGTGTATACACGTCTCAGGCTAGATCACAACTCAAAGTATATATATTTTTGGAATCAACCTCAACCCTGTATAGCTAACTCCAACATTACTGCATATAGAGTGTCTATGGTTGTTCTAAATAATATATATACATGGGTCAATATGATTTGTCAAAACATTTGCATACGTGTCTATGGTATCCCAAGATTACATAATATATTAGAATACATGTATAATACAATATAAGTTAGCTAGGATATGATTTGTATAGATTTGTTAAACATTTCCCGTAGCTAAAAAGATCAAAAATATCCATTCTTGTTTTACCCATAACTTCTTCATTTTAAATCCATTTTGAGTGAATCAAATTACTATGATTTCATATTGAACTCTAATTTAAGAATCCAAATAGAAAAAGTATAGGTTTATAGTAGGAAATTTAAGTTACATGTCAATTACTAAAGAGGTAGTCATTTCCGTCGAAAGAACGACATCTTGATGACCATTTTGAAAAACATACTTTCACTTTGAGTTTAACCAAGATTTTTGGATATAGTTTCATGTTTATATGAAAAATCATTTTTCCAGAAGAACAACTTTTAAATCAAAGTTTATCATAGTTTTTAATTATCCAAACCAAAATAGCCCCCGGTTTCACTACGACGGCGTATATCCGATTTTATGGTGTTCATCGTGTTTCTAAGTTTTAAATCATTAAGTTAGCATATCATATAGATATTGAATATGTGTTTAGTTGATTTTAAAAGTCAAGTTAGAAGGATTAACTTTTGTTTGCGAGCAAGTTTAGAATTAACTAAACTATGTTCTAGTGATTACAAGTTTAAACCTTCGAATAAGATAGCTTTATATGTATGAATCGAATGATGTTATGAACATCATTACTACCTCAAGTTTTCTGGATAAAACTACTGGAAATGAGAAAAATGGATCTAGCTTCAAAGGATCCTTGGATGGCTTGAAAGTTCTTGAAGCAGAATCATGACACGACAACAGTTCAAGTAAGATTTTCACTCGAAATAAGATTGTTATAGTTGTAGAAATTGAATCAAAGTTTGAATATGAATATTACCTTGAATTAGAAAGATAACCTACTGTAAATAACAAAGGTTCCTTGATCTTAGATGATTACTTGAAATGGATTAGAAAGCTTGGAAGTAGACTTGCAAACTTGGAAGTATTCTTGATTTTTATGAAACTATACTTATGGAATTTATGAAGAACACTTAGAACTTGAAGATGGAACTTGAGAGAGATCAATTAGATGAAGAAAATTGAAGAATGAAAGTGTTTGTAGGTGTTTTTGGTCATTGGTATATGGATTAGATATAATGGATATGTAATTTTGTTTTCATGTAAATAAATCATGAATGATTACTAATATTTTTGTAATTTTATGAGATATTTCATGCTAGTTGCCAAATGATGGTTCCTACATGTGTTAGGTGACTCACATGGGCTACTAAAAGCTGATCATTTGAGTGTATATACCAATAGTACATACATCTAAAAGCTGTGTATTGTACGAGTACGAATACGGGTGCATACGAGTAGAATTGTTGATGAAACTGAACGAGGATGTAATTGTAAGCATTTTTTTTAAGTAGAAGTACTTTGATATATGTCTTGAAGTCTTTCAAAAGTGTAAGAATACATATCAAAACACAATATGTATATACATTCTAATGGAGTCGTTAAGTCTTCGTTAGTCGTTACATGTAAGTGTTGTTTTGAAACCTTTAAGTTAACGATCTCAATTAATATTGTTAACCCAATGTTTATTATATCAGATGAGATGTTAAATTATTATATTATCATGATATTATGATGTATGAATATCTCTTAATATGATATATACATTAAAATATCGTTACAACAATAATCGTTACATATAAGTCTCGTTTCGTAATTCTTGAGTTAGTAGTCTTGTTTTTACATATGTAGTTCATTGTTAACACACTTAATGATATATTTAAATATCATTTTATCATGTTAAATATGGTGTATCAATATCTTAATATGATACATATGTATTTAGTAGACGTTATCATAACGATAATCGTATATATATCATTTCGAGTTTCTTAACTTAGTAATCTCATTTCTTATGTATATCACACATTGTTAATATACTTAGTGAGATACTTACTCATCATAATATCATGTCAACCATATATATATGTCTATATATACCACAACATGTAGTTTTTACAAATTTGTAACGTTCGTGAATCGCCGATCAACTTGGGTGATCAATTGTCTATATGAAACTTATTTCATTTAATCAAGTCTTAACAAGTTTGATTGCTTAACACGTTGGAAATATTTAGTCATGTAAATATAAATCCCAATTAATATATATAAACATGAAAAAGTTCGGGTCACTACAGTACCTACCCGTTAAATAAATTTCGCCCCGAAATTTTAAGATGTTGAAGGTGTTGACGAATCTTCTGGAAATAGATGCGGGTATTTCTTCTTCATTTGATCTTCATGCTCCCAGTTGAACTCGGGTCCTCTACGAGCATTCCATCGAACCTTAACAATCGGTATCTTGTTTTGCTTAAGTCTCTTAACCTCACGATCCATTATTTCGACGGATTCTTCAACGAATTGAAGTTTTTCATTGATTTGGATTTTGTCCAACGGAATAGTGAGATCTTCTTTAGCAAAACATTTCTTCAAATTCGAGACGTGGAAAGTGTTATGTACAGCCGCGAGTTGTTGAGGTAGCTCTAGTTGGTAAGCTACTGGTCCGACACGATCTATAATCTTGAATGGTCCAATGTACCTTGGATTTAGTTTCCCTTGTTTACCAAATCGAACAACGCCTTTCCAAGGTGAAACCTTAAGCATGACCATTTCTCCAATTTCAAACTCTAAATCTTTTCTTTTACTGTCCGCGTAGCACTATTGTCGACTCTGGGCGGTTTTCAATCGTTGTTGAATTTGGATGATTTTCTCGGTAGTTTCTTGTATTATCTCCGGACCCGTAATCTGTCTATCCCCCACTTCATTCCAACAAATTGGAGACCTGCACTTTCTACCATAAAGTGCCTCAAACGGCGCCATCTCAATACTAGAATGATAAATGTTGTTGTAGGAAAATTCTGCTAACGGTAGGTGTCTATCCCAACTGTTTCCGAAATCAATAACACATGCTCGTAGCATGTCTTCAAGCGTTTGTATTGTCCTTTCGCTCTGCCCATCAGTTTGTGGATGATAGGCAGTACTCATGTCTAGACGAGTCCCCAGTGCTTGTTGCAACGTCTGTCAGAACCTTGAAACAAGTCTACCATCCCTATCAGAGATAATAGAGACGGGTATTCCATGTCTGGAGACAACCTCCTTCAAATACAATCGCGCCAACTTCTCCATTTTGTCATCTTCTCTCATTGGCAGGAAGTGTGCTGACTTGGTGAGACGATCAACTATTACCCAAATAGTATCATAACCACTTGCAGTCCTTGGCAATTTAGTAATGAAATCCATGGTAATGTTTTCCCATTTCCATTCTGGGATTTCAGGTTGTTATAGTAGACCTGATGGTTTCTGATGTTCAGCTTTGACCTTAGAACACGTCAAACATTCTCCTACATATTTAGCAATATCGACTTTCATACCCGGCCACCAAAAGTGTTTCTTGAGATCTTTATACATCTTCCCCGCTCCGGGATGTATTGAATATCTGGTTTTATGTGCTTCTTTAAGTACCATTTCCCTCACATCTCCAAACCTTGGTACCCAAATTCTATCAGCCCTATATCGGGTTCCGTCTTCCCGAATATTAAGATGTTTCTCTGATCCTTTGGGTATCTCATTCTTCAACTTTCCTTCTTTTACAACCCCATGTTGCGCCTCCTTTATTTGAGTAGTAAGGTTGGTACGAATAATTATATTCATAGCTTTTACCCGTATAGGTTCTCTGTCCTTTCTACTCAAAGCGTCGGCTACCACATTCGCCTTCCCCGGGTGGTATCGAATCTCAAAATCATAATCATTCAACAGTTCAATCCACCTGCATTGTCTCATATTCAGTTGCTTCTGATTAAATATATGTTGGAGACTTTTGTGGTCGGTATATATAATACTTTTGACCCCATATAAATAATGCCTCCAAGTCTTTAATGCAAAAACAACAGCACCCAATTCCAAATCGTGAGTTGTGTAATTTTGTTCGTGAATCTTCAATTGTCTAGACGCATAAGCAATCACCTTCGTTCGTTGCATTAATACACAACCGAGACCTTACTTTGATGCATCACAATAAATCACAAAATCATCATTCCCTTCAAGCAATGACAATATAGGTGCCGTAGTTAGCTTTTTTTCAATAACTGAAACGCCTTCTCTTGTTCATCCTTCCATTCAAATTTCTTCCCTTTATGCGTTAATGCAGTCAAGGGTTTTGCTATTTTGGAGAAATCTTGGATGAATCTTATGTAGTAACCAGCCAATCCTAAAAATTGACGTATATGCTTCGGAGTTTTTGGGGTTTCCCACTTTTCAACGGTTTCGATTTTTGTCAGGTCCACCTGGATACCTTCTTTGTTCACTATGTGACCGAGGAATTGAACTTCTTCCAACCAAAATGCACATTTTGAAAACTTAGCGTATAGTTTTTCTTTCCTCAATACTTCTAGCACTTTTCTCAAATGTTCTTCGTGCTCTTGATCATTCTTTGAGTAAATAAGTATGTCATCAATGAAAACAATGACAAACTTGTCAAGATATGGCTCACACACTAGGTTCATAAGGTCCATGAACACAGCTGGTGCGTTAGTCAATCCAAACGGCATAACCATAAACTCGTAATGACCATAACGCGTCCTAAAAGCAGTTTTTGGAATATCATCCTCCTTTACTCGCATTTGATGATATTCAGAACGTAAATCGATTTTCGAATAAACCGACGAGCCTTGCAGTTGATCAAATAAGTCGTCAATTCTCGGCAGTGGATAACGGTTTTTGATGGTAAGTTTATTCAACTCTCTGTAGTCAATACACAACCTAAATGTACCATCCTTCTTCTTGACAAACAAAATAGGAGTTCCCCATGGTGATGTGCTTGGTCGAATGAAACCACGTTCTAATAGTTCTTGCAGTTGGCTTTGCAGTTCTTTTATCTCGCTGGGTGTGAGTCTGTAAGGAGCACGAGCTATTGGTGCAGCTCCTGGTACAAGATCTATTTGAAATTCAACAGATCGATGTGGAGGTAGTCCCGGTAATTCTTTCAAAAATACATCGGGAAATTCTTTTGCGACGGGAATATCATTGATGCTCTTTTCTTCAGTTTGTACTTTCTCGACGTGTGCTAGAACAGCATAGCAACCTTTTCTTATTAGTTTTTGTGCCTTCAAATTACTAATAAGATGTAGCTTCGTGTTGCCCTTTTCTCCGTACACCATTAAGGGTTCTCCTTCTTCTCGTACAATGCGAATTGCATTTTTATAACATACGATCTCTGCTTTCATCTCCTTCAGCCAGTCCATGCCAACTATTACATCAAAACTCCCTAACTCTACTGGTATCAAATCAATCTTAAATATTTCGCTACCCAGTTTAATTTCTCGATTCCGGCATATATAATCTGCTGAAATTAATTTACCGTTTGCTAATTCGAGTAAAAATTTACTATCCAACGGCGTCAATGGACAACTTAATTTAGCAAAAAAAATCTCTACTCATATAGCTTCTATCCGCACCCGAATCAAATAAAACGTAAGCAGATTTATTGTCAATAAGAAACGTACCCGTAACAAGCTCCTGGTCTTCCTGTGCCTCTGCCGCATTAGTATTGAAAACTCTTCCGCGGCCTTGTCCATTCGTGTTCTCCTAGTTCGGGAAATTTCTAATAATGTGGCCCAGTTTTCCACATTTATAACAAACTACATTGGCATAACTTGCTCCGACACTACTTGCTCCGCCATTGCTCGTTCCGACACCATTTGTTCCTTTCGTTCTGTTAACCTCTGGTCCGTAGACCTCACACTTCGCCGCGCTATGACCATTTCTTTTACACTTGTTTCAAAATTTGGTGTAGAACCCCGAGTGATACTTTTCACACCTTTGGCATAGCTGCTTCTGATTGTTATTGTTGTTGCGGTTGTTATTGTTGTTGTTGTTGTGCTGTTTGTTGTAGTTGCGATTGATGTTGCGATTGTTGGGATAGTTATTGTTGTTTTAGTGACTCTTATAACCGTTTTCCTCCCACTTTCTTTTGACTAGCTTCACGGTGGCCTCTTCGAACGCCTGTTCTTTAATTCTTCCCTCAATCTGGTTCACTAGTTTGTGAGCCATTCTACATGCCTTTTGTATGGAGGCAGGCTCGTGTGAACTTATATCTTCTTGGATTCTCTCCGGTAACCCTTTCACAAATGCGTTGATCTTCTCTTCCTCATCTTCGAACGCTCTCGGACACAATAGGCACAATTCTGTGAATCGTCTTTCGTACGAAGTAATATCAAATCCATGTGTTCGTAACCCTCTAAGTTCTGACTTGAGCTTATTGACCTCGGTTCTGGGACGGTACTTCTCGTTCATCAAGTGCGTGAATGCTGACCACGGTAGCGCGTAATCAGCATCTTGTCCCACTTGCTCTAGATAGGTATTCCACCATGTTAACGCAATACCTGTGAAGGTATGCGTAGCGTACTTCACTTTATCTCCTTCAGCACACTTACTTATGGCAAACACTGATTCAACTTTCTCGGTCCACCGTTTCAATCCGATTGGTCCTTCGGTCCCATCAAATTCTGAAGGTTTGCAGGCAGTGAATTCCTTGTAGGAGCATCCTACATGATTTCTTGCGCCATTAGTTGTATTGCTAGATTCAAAGTTATTGTTGGTATGTAGCGCGGCCTGTACTGCGGCTATGTTTGAAGCAAGAAAGGCACGAAATTCCTCTTCGCTCATATTCAAGGTGTGTCGAGTAGTCGGTGCCATTTCCTTCAAAATAGTCAAATGAAACAAGTTAATCATACAGAATATTAAGAGTAGTCAATAGTATCTCATAGCATAATATGAACTCATTTATAAAAGCTTTTTCTTCATATTAGCGTTTTATAACTTTAAATTCGGGTACTACCTACCCGTTAAGTTCATACTTAGTAGCTAATATATAATTCAACTACTACAATTCCATATGAAAAACTGATTATAATAATATATCACATACAAATATTCTTCAAACTTACAACTTCGCTATATTACATATAACATGAAATATAGTACACTATGATACATGACAGTTTTTGAAGATAAATCTAGTTAATACGCAAGTTGTTCAGCAAAGGAAATAAAGACACGTAATTCATAAGTCCAGAAACAAGTCATGCATTCTGGTTTTACTAAGACGACTTCCCATCCTTGGTCTTGTGGAAAATAACCGTTATGACCATTGGCTAGGCAGCATGTTGTAATGTCATCAAAAGGACGAGGGTTTCGTAATGTTCAACAGCCCCGTAATAATCTAAAAACCTTGTTTCTCACCCCAACTACTGAATCCGTCACTTGTGGGAAAGTTTTATTTAAAAGCTGCAATCCGATGTTCTTTTTCTCACTTTGGTGAGAAGCGAACATCACTAACCCATAAGCATAACATGCTTCTTTATATTGCATGTTAGAAGCTCTTTCTAATTCACGAAATCCTATGTTGGGATATGTTGAGTCAAAATAGGTTCTTAACCCGTAACGTAAAATTGCATTTGGGTTCCCCGCATTTAATGCTTTAAAGAGAACACGGCGTAACTTAAAGTCTCCCCAATGTGATATACCCCATCTATCAAAGGAAAGCCTTTTATAAACTAAGGCATTTCTGGAAAGTCTTTCAAATGTTTGACAAGTTAATTTTGCCATAACTAAATGCGCTGATGAATTCTGACCGACTCTAGACAAGATTTCCTCAATCATATCCTCTGGTAGGTCTTCTAAAATATTCGGTTGTCTACCCTTAACGTCCATTTTATTTTTATAGTGTAAAATAGACAAGGATTAGATTCGTAATAACACAATACAAGCAATTTTTACATAGAACATAAAAGTACAAGCACACTACAATATATTTATTACACAACATGCTTACACCCCTCTAATCTGAATCACTGGTTTCTTCTTCTTTGAACTTGGTTCTTTTTCCTAATTTTCTAGGGATATATGATGTTCCTCTAATACGAGCCATCATTTTCCACATTGGTTTAGAAAAACCTGGTGGTTTAGAGGTTCCCGGGTTATTGTCACGATATTGAAAATACGGGTGTTGACGGTACATATAAAGTTCATCGGGGTCGGAATCAGATTTCTCTATTTTGATGCCTTTTCCCTTATTATTTTCTTTTGCCTCATTAAATTGGGTCGGGGTAATTTCTATAACATCATCGGAATCCTCATCAGGATCCAATTCATCGTAAAATTGGTAATTTTCCCAATATTTTGCTTCCTTACCGGAAACACCATTGACCATTATTAACTTTGGTCCATTGGTTGAGGATTTTCTTTTATTTGACCGGTTTCCTGTGGTTCCTACTATTCCCCCCTCCGTAACCTCTTCTTCTTTCGGTTCCTCTTCTTCTGGTTCCTCTTCTTCCGGTTCCTCTTCTTCCGGTTTTGTTTCCTCTTCTTCCGGTTCTTCGAGAACTTGTGAATCTTTCCAATATATATTCGACTCTTCGTTATTATTAGGTGAGTCAATGGGATTTGTGCTAGAGGTAGACATCTATCACACAATATCAAACATGTTAAGAGATTAATATATCACATAATATTTACATATTAATAATATATAGTTTCCAACAAAAATGTTAAGCAATCATTTTTAAAGAAAACACGGTCGAAGTTCAGACTCACTAATGCATCCTAACAAACTCGATAAGACACACTAATGCAAATTTTCTGGTTCTCTAAGACCATCGCTCTGATACCAACTGAAATGTCCCGTTCATATTGATTATAAATGTTCCATATTAATTGATTTCGTTGCGAGGTTTTGACCTCTATATGAGACGTTTTTCAAAGACTGCATTCATTTTTAAAACAACCATAACCTTTATTTTATCAATAAAGGTTTTAAAAACATTACGTAGATTATTAAATAATGATGATCTAAAATATACTGTTTACACACGACCATTACATAATGGTTTACAATAGAAATATATTACATCGACATATGTTTCTTGAATGCAGTTTTTACACAATATCATACAACATGGACTCCAAATCTTGTCCTTATTTTAGTATGCAACAGCGAAGCTCTTAGTATTCACCTGAGAAATAACATGCTTTAAACGTCAACAAAAATGTTGGTGAGTTATAGGTTTAACCTATATATATCAAATCGTAACAATAGACCACAAGATATCATATTTCAATACACATCCCATACATAGAGATAAAAATCATTCATATGGTGAACACCTGGTAACCGACATTAACAAGATGCATATATAAGAATATCCCCATCATTCCGGGACACCCTTCGGATATGATATAAATTTCGAAGTACTAAAGCATCTGGTACTTTGGATGGGGTTTGTTAGGCCCAATAGATCTATCTTTAGGATTCGTGTCAATTAGGGTGTCTGTTCCCTAATTCTTAGATTACCGGACTTAATAAAAAGGGGCATATTAGGTTTCGATAATTCAACCAAAGAATGTAGTTTCACGTACTTGTGTCTATTTTGTAAATCATTTATAAAACCTGCATGTATTCTCATCCCAAAGATATTAGATTTTAAAAGTGGGACTATAACTCACTTTCACAGATATTTCCTTCCTCGAAAATAAGACTTGGCCACAGATCGATTCATGAACCTATACAAATATGTACATATATATAAAAGTATGATCAAAATATAATTACAACCATTTTTATTATGTTTTAAAGATTTGAGTGTATTAAGTCAGCTGTCCTCGTTAGTAACCTACAACTAGTTGTCCACAGTTAGATGTACAGAAATAAATCGATATATATTATCTTGAATCAATCCACGACCCATTGTATACACGTCTCAGGCTAGATCACAACTCAAAGTATATATATTTTTGGAATCAACCTCAACCCTGTATAGCTAACTCCAACATTACTGCATATAGAGTGTCTATGGTTGTTCCAAATAATATATATGTTTAGTTGATTTTAAAAGTCAAGTTAGAAGGATTAACTTTTGTTTGCGAACAAGTTTAGAATTAACTAAACTATGTTCTAGTGATTACAAGTTTAAACCTTCGAATAAGATAGCTTTATATGTATGAATCAAATGATGTTATGAACATCATTACTACCTCAAGTTTTCTGGATAAAACTACTGGAAATGAAAAAAATGGATCTAGCTTCAAAGGATCCTTGGATGGCTTGAAAGTTCTTGAAGCAGAATCTTGACACAAAAACAGTTCAAGTAAGATTTTCACTCGCAATAAGATTGTTATAGTTGTAGAAATTGAATCAAAGTTTAAATATGAATATTACCTTGAATTAGAAAGATAACTTACTGTAAATAACATAGGTTCCTTGATCTTAAATGATTACTCTCTTTCACTACACCAAACCTACGAACTTTCACCCAAACGCATACTGTTGATTCCACAGGTACCATGGGCATGCCTGTTGGGGCTTTGAAAAACTTATTGTCGTACCTTATTATTAGAAAAAAAGGGGAGCACTTTGATGGTTTTTTGTCGACAATCAGAACATGAGAATATTCAGTTACCAGGCAGGGTCAAACCAACAGCACAGGGGCTCCGCAGCAACAGGAGCCACAAAGACGATTATAGAAAGATACCAGGATTCTACTCAAACAAGAGCAGCGGTACTCTCCGAAGTCCGCCCTTCAAATAACTACGCTAAATGGATTAGAAAGCTTGGAAGTAGACTTGCAAACTTGGAAGTATTCTTGATTTTTATGAAACTATACTTATGGAATTTATGAAGAACACTTAGAACTTGAAGATGGAACTTGAGAGAGATCAATTAGATGAAGAAAATTGAAGAATGAAAGTATTTGTAGGTGTTTTTAGTCATTGGTATATGGATTAGATATAAAGGATATGTAATTTTGTTTTCATGTAAATAAGTCATGAATGATTACTAATATTTTTGTAATTTTATGAGATATGTCATGCTAGTTGCCAAATGATGGTTCCCACATGTGTTAGGTGACTCACATGGGCTGCTAAGAGCTGATCATTGGAGTGTATATACCAATAGTACATACATCTAAAAGCTGTGTATTGTACGAGTACGAATACGGGTGCATACGAGTAGAATTGTTGATGAAACTGAACGAGGATGTAATTGTAAGCATTTTTGTTAAGTAGAAGTACTTTGATATGTGTCTTGAAGTCTTTCAAAAGTGTAAGAATACATATCAAAACACAACATGTATATACAATCTAATGGAGTCGTTAAGTCTTCGTTAGTCGTTACATGTAAGTGTTGTTTTGAAACCTTTAAGTTAACGATCTCAATTAATGTTGTTAACCCAATGTTTATTATATCAAATGAGATGTTAAATTATTATATTATCATGATATTATGATGTATGAATATCTCTTAATATGATATATACATTAAAATATCGTTACAACGATAATCGTTACATATAAGTCTCGTTTCGTAATTCTTGAGTTAGTAGTCTTGTTTTTACATATGTAGTTCATTGTTAACACACTTAATGATATATTTAAATATCATTTTATCATGTTAAATATATTGTATCAATATCTTAATATGATACATATGTATTTAGTAGACGTTATCATAACGATAATCGTATATATATCATTTCGAGTTTCTTAACTTAGTAATCTCATTTCTTATGTATATCACACATTGTTAATATACTTAGTGAGATACTTACTCATCATAATCTTATGTCAACCATATATATATGTCTATATATACCACAACATGTAGTTTTTACAAATTTGTAACGTTCGTGAATCGTCGGTCAACTTGGGTGATCAATTGTCTATATGAAACTTATTTCATTTAATCAAGTCTTAACAAGTTTGATTGCTTAACACATTGGAAATATTTAGTCATGTAAATATCAATCTCAATTAATATATATAAACATGGAAAAGTTAGGGTCACTACAAGGGGTATGCAGTCTAATAGTATAATAGGAGGTGGTATCTTTATTCCTTTAATTGTTGAGTATCTCGGTGTGGATAGAAGTCAGGGGGGATTATTAATTGCAGTACCAGAACCCCGTGATAGAATTAGTTTGCAAGTATATCATGGTGCAAAGGTTTTAAAGAAACGACATAACGCTGCAGCACCATATGATGGCAATCATCCACAGGTAGAAAGAGATCAGGAGCAAGGTAATGCGGGAGGAGGAAATCAGATGACATAAATGCAAATTTTTATGGCTCAACATGAGTATGAAATGGCTAGACAGCGAGCATTTCAAGATTGGCAATATCATCAAAGCCAAATCATAAGTCATTGTGCACACATAAATACAAACTATATTCCTACTCAAAAGCCCATATTTCCTCCCTGGACTATACAGACCCAACCACCATTCCCTACATATAACCCAGCTCAAGCATTCTACAGCACTTACGGCTATGAATGGGATCCTTACTGGAACTATCCTCATCAACCGTAGTTTCCTTTTATTCCTATTTTTATTTATTTTGTAACTTGTAATTTTGTACTTTTAATACTTCTTTTGATACTGTAATAGTTTTTATAATTTTCTAACTTTTATTATTAGATTTTAAGAATTTTTGAACGTGGGGCGATATACCCAACTTCAAATATATATACATATATATATATATATATATATATATATATATATATATATATATATATATATATATATATATATATATATATATATATATGTTTGTAGTTTATCTTATGTACAATACAGGGTAAAACAGCGCACTTTCAAAGACTGGCATTAAGTTCAACAAAAGTAACTAATTTTGATGACAAGATGCAAAATATATGTGAAATAAAAACTGTATGAATGATCAAATGATGTGCACCATTTATCATTCAAACAAACAACAATATGTTTGAAAACTTTGGTAAAATTTAATCATTTTTCTACGCTAATCACCCTCAATAATTTAAATTGTTACTGATTTCTTGCAAATGGGGGCATTGCAAGATCTTAAGTGTGGGAAGGGATTAAATTCTTTCGGATTTTAAAGGTTTGACTTATACACTTGGTTTAATAGCCACCGTTAAAATACTAGTAATGCAGTGGTTATATTAGAATCTAGTGCTCTCTGATAACAAATAACAACCATAGTCTTATATACTGACTACCTACTTCTAGTAAAAATTTTAAAATTTTCAACTAAAAGAACTCAAAATCATGTTTTTACATATTTATGAACGATAAAACTAGGTGTTAACACCGAAATTATTGTTACCTCGGAAAGGACATAAATTGAGAAACAACACAAAACGGTTGAATTCATTTAAAATGAAATAGAAGAGAATAAAAAGGCAAAGAAAGAAATATAAAAGCCAAGTGTGGGAAAAATTTACCAAGTTATTTAAATCATATATTTTTGTACAAATAATTGAAGGTACTTTTGTTTTGGACGATTTTAATCAGTTTTACCTAATTTTTTATAATATATTTGAAAGAAATGTGCCACTTGATTTAAAAGGAAGTAAAGTCTTCCGAGAAAAAAATATGTGCTTCTTAATTTAGGTCAAGAAGTTGTCGTCCAGACCAGTTGTAGTGTCTACGAAAAACCTTGAAAAGTTTTCTCGAAAATCAGCTGGAAATCCACGGACCTCAGTATCAAACAGGGTCGCCAAGTGGTCAGACTTATCCTAACCATGAGAGGATCTGTCTCGTACAATGGGGGGGGGCACTGTGCAAATTAGCTTATAAGACTAATGAATCAGATCCCCAGAAAGGATAATCTCCTTAAAGATTAAAAATCAGCTTTTAAGCCTGATATTACTCAATCCTTGAGATTGACTTTTAAAGATTGAGAATTACAAACTCATGGAATTCAATGATATCTAAACTCGAGCTTGAACGAGAAAATATTTTGATCAAAATTACAAACTAATTTGTTTTCTGAAAACCCATTTTCAATGCGTTCATTACCATTGAACGTAAAATCCTAGGAATTCACCTGGAATTCATTAGGTCACCTGAACCAAATCAGGTGTCAACCGTAAGAACGGTGGTTTCATAGCATGGTCGTAGACAGGACCTTGTGCCAGACCGAAAAACTATAGAGTGATCTTTACTATTGCTCCTACAAAGGATAGTAATTGCATCCGACACGTTGTGGACCATGAACATCTGCATGTCATTAGACATTGCCTTAACAGTTGCTTGTTCAACGCTTTCCTTTACAACCGGACGGTAGTTTACCGAAAGGTAATATACGGAACAAGTATACTGGACATGTTGCTTTCCTAATACAAGGTTAGCAAGTGGGTGACACAAAACCACAATTTTTGAGCTAAAATTTTCAAATCTGAAACCCACAAAACCCACAAAATTATTTTGCAAATACCGGTGAAGGGTTATTCCGGAAAAATTATCTAGGGTAAAAGCTAGATTGAATTTTCAAAAGATCAAATGTTTTCATAAAGATCCAATTTCCTAAAAGGATCTAAATTTTTAGAGTCATGTGGGACTGTAAACCACATCGTTACTACCATTGTTCATACCGCCGTATTAAAATCACTGATGTACAAAGTGTGAAGAATAAAGAAGTGGTTCTAGTAAAGTTATATTCAAGTTCTATATTGCTTGAGGACAAGCAATGCTCAAGTGTAGGAATATTTGATAATGCTAAAAACGAACATATATTTCATAGCATTATCCTTCAAGAAAGACAAGCTTTTAGTTGCAATTGTTCTATTTACAAGTGATATTCGTTTAAATAATAATAGGTGAAGACAAAAGACAGATTCGGCGATTTGAAGACGCAAACGACCAAAAAGCTAAAAAGTACAAAGTACAATCCAAGAGATTCAAATTATTGATGAGAAACATCTAGAAATTACAAGAGTACAAGCCGCAAAATGCAAAGTACAAGATATTAAATTATACGAAAAGGCGTTCGAAAATCCGGAACTGAGACATGAACCAACTATCAATGTGCGACTCAACGGAGCTAAAATTACAAGTCAACTATGCACAAGAATATAATATTATATATATAATTATAATTAATGATATATATATATATATATATATATATATATATATATATATATATATATATATATATATATATATATATATTATTTTAATCAAAGCAGCCCACGTTTAATTCATTTGGTGAGCTGGAATCCGAAGCTCCACACTCGCGGAGCTGTGAGGCACAAAACCTCCGCACTCGCGGAGCTGTACAGTTCTAAGTGGGCCTATAAAAGGCCGCGCATTCAACTCGATTCATTACACCTTTTTCTTTTCCTTTCTCATATATATATATATATATATATATATATATATATATATATATATATATATATATATATATATATATATATATATATATATTTATAATTTTAATTTAAGTTTAATAATAATAAGGTTATAGTGGCTAATGTTTTAAGTTTGTAAGTCTAAATTCTGTCCGTGTAACACTACGCGATTAATACTCGTTGTAAGTTATGTTCAACTTTTTTAAATTAATGTCTCGTAGCTAAATTATTATTATGTTTATTTAAGCCGAAGTAATCATGATGTTGGACTAAATATTAAGACAGGGTTATTGGGCTTTGGACAATAATTGGGGTTTGGACAAAAGACCGACACTTGTGGAAATTGGACTATGGGCTATTAATGGGCTTTATATTTGTTTAACTGAATGATAGTTTGTTAATTTAATATAGAGATTTACAATTTGAGGTAATTATAAATAACCACATACACTCGATCGGACACGATGGGCGGGATATTTATAAATACTAATAATCGTTCATTTGACCGGACACGGGAATGGATTAATAGTCAATGGACTCATTAAAACAAGGGTGGATTACATACAAGGACACTTGGTGTAATTGTTAACAACGTATTAAAACCTTGGGTTACACGCAGTCGATATCCTGGTGTGATCATTAACAAAGTATTAAGACCTTGTTATAGTTTAAGTCACCAATTAGTTGGAATATTTGACTTCGGGTATAAGGATAATTTGACGAGGACACTCGCACTTTATATTTATGACCGATGGACTGTTATGGACAAAAACCAGATGGACATATCTAATAATCCAGGACAAAGGACAATTAACCCATGGTAATAAATTAAAATCAACACGTCAAACATCATGAGTACAGAAGTTTAAATAAGCATAATTCCTTTATTTTATATCTAATCGCACTTTTATTTATCGTCATTTTATTTTTCGTACTTCAAATTATTGTACTTTTAATTATCGTACTTTTAATTATCGTCATTTACTTTACACTTTAAATTAAGTTGTATTTATATTTAATATTTTACATTAGGTTTTACTTGTGACTTAAGACATAAAATCGACAAACCGGTCACTAAACGGTAAAATCCCCTTTTTATAATAATAATAATACTACTTATATATATATATATATATATATATATATATATATATATATATATATATATATATATATATATATATATATATATATATATATATACACACACACACACACACACAATTATAGTTTAAAATAAATATAGCGTTAAACTCAGCTAACTCCTTGTGGAACGAACCGGACTTAGTAAAAACTACACTACTCTACGATTAGGTACACTGCCTATAAGTGTTGTAGCAAGGTTTAGGTATATCCCATTCAATAAATAAATAAATAACTTGTGTAAAATTGTATCATATATAATAGTATTTAGTAGTAAAATATAATCTATTTCGTACTACACCTCGCACACATCAAACCTCCGTTTCATATCTGACCGTTCATAGAAGAACCCTAGGTCATATTTTCCACTATTAACCTTAGGATTAATGAAGAAAGATATTTAGGCCCAACACTATAAATAATAAAATCACACCTGATATGTCATAGATTTTCTTTACGATTAACGACATGTAAAAACTTGACTAATTGGGGCATCAACATGGAAGTGGAGCTATGGAAACTTGTGAGTGATTGCGATCATAAAAAGGGATTTAAGTGAGAACGAAAGGTATTTTACGATGAATCATACGACCAAACTGCCCTAAAACTGGAAAGTGAATGACATGATGTGGATAATAGTGACATGTTGACTATAAGTGTGTTTTCTAATAACCGGAGAATTAATTTTGTAATTAAAGTGATTTAGAGATATGTGATTTAGACCCCGTTATCTATTGTGTGTTATAAAGAATTGTGAATATTGAAAGGAATTATGAAATAAACTAGAGACCTGAGTGAATTTGTGAACAACTATTCGTTTGTAAATTGATAGTCTTAGTGGTGAAACTCGTTGAATTGTTAGATAGAAAAGTTACCTTATTCGATGAAGCCGATGAATGTGACGTTATGGATAACATGGTAGTTAGTTCATACTTGACTTGGAAAACAAGGGTTGTAGTGATAACCAGATAACTATTTTTTTTCTTCGAGTAGGACCAGATTCCGATGACAGAATCTTCTTAAGGGGTATGTTTACATTAAAGTGTCAGAGCACATTTTAGTGCGGCACTTCATACCTTATTTCATTCTTGGACTAAAATAACTAAAGTTATCTACATATTCATATTTGGCTTTACTACATGCTTATTCTTTTTGATCACGCTTCTGTTGCCTACTTATCATATGTTTGGTGCAATGGGGACAATTTCACAATATAAGTGTAGGGGGAAGTGAATACTTCATTTTTTTTTTATTACAAAAACTATTGGTATATTTTCCAAATTTTTAAAAATAAAATTCAAATTTTCATAACTAATACAAAATTTTTATGATAAGTCTACTTTGAACAGGTTATTTCAACCGTATGCCTTTGAGTACCCCATAAGTAAACCTGATAGTTTACCAAAACCATCTAGTTAGGATAGGTTAGTCGAAAGTTGGTTATATCGGTCTCAAAGAAAGCCCACGACTAGGATGAATAACTCCGCTACCTTTGAGATTTGGACAAGTAAGCTCGAGGGGTGCTTTATCACTTGGTCTCATGATGCGTGATTTACAACCATTAAATTTATAAACAAAACTAACCACTAAAAACTATCACACACTATAGGCAACTAGTCCCCATCGGTGCAATGATAGATATTTGGTAAGTCAAGTTCTTTCCATAGGAAGGTGGATGTTTAGGATCTAAGATTGTTGATTCGTTAGTATTTCTCGAGAGAAAAATAGTATTAATTATTTTCGAGGATTTTGGATTATGAAAATATAGGAAATAAGTGAAACAGAATAACTAAAAGAGTATTCACTTGGCTTCAATCCCCCTAGTCTGGTTTGCGTTTCAATACCCGTTTGATTACTGAGTGGTAATAATAACCTAGGTGGGTGTCCCTTACCTAGGCAACGCTGGTGTCCCGCGCTTAAATTAAGCATACAATTAATTTAAAACATCAAAACCTAAAGATGCACAATCCACATCTATGGCTCGATCAACCAGGTGAACACTAATAAACTAGCCTCTAAGCATAACAGAAATAATAAATAAATAACGACATAATTAAATTACATAAATAAATAAACATATAAATAATCACAACATATAAATATAAATTATGAATAAAATATATAAATAATTAAAACATATTAATAAATAAAGAGCACAAATAAAGCTTATAATGCATATAATAAAAGAAATAAAAGAGTAAGGATATAAAAAATGACTTTATTAAAATAAAACGTACTTATAAAGGATCAGCGGATCCATAAGCCGGTTGCATACTTCAAAACATAAAATTTTAAACTGAGAACTCTAGAATCCAAAGTCTCTAGCAACTTTGGAAAGTTAAGTTCCAAAAAAAAACTATGGATGGTACACTTTAATAATCCAAAACTGCAACGGGAGTGGAAAAATCGAAGTCCCCAAAGCGAGAAAGGAATAGAAAATAAAGTGCATCTTGGTGAGGAGTTGAAGGCCTCATTTTATATGGTGAAGGAGAGCCTTTACATGTGTTTTCTAACAATGTGGGACAAGAATAATACATAAACATGGACAATAATTTGGATTTAAATTCTGCTGCAGAACTTTTGAAATCTAGCTGTCACTACGTGTTGAATCGGACGAAACTTATATAATGAAAGTTGAAGGGCTTTGTATTGTGGTCGTCTGGACACTTGATTCACCTTAAACAGAGACCGGATGAGTAAGTTATGGCCAAAACAGTGCAGCAAAATTCAGAATGTTTATTCCAACAACAGTTCTATATCGTTCTAGATGCTAGCTGATGTCGATTCGCACCAAACTCATAAAATGAAAGTTGTAATGCTCTGTCATACGGACTTCTAGTCTTTGGATTCAACTTAAACGAGATCCGGGTGAGTGTGTTATGGTCATAATAGTCACAACGCATATCATTATCTTTTAATATTTCTTCTATATTAACTTCAATATATCTACTTTTATACTAGTTTCAATCACAAACAAACTTTTTGCACCATTAGTAGTCTTTGCTCATTTTTCCCCTAATAAGCAAAGGTATTGGTCGTTTTTGTGCATAAACGAGGATGATAGAACCATAAAAAGGGTAGAAAATATATATAAATTTGGTGATGTCACCACCTAAGGCTCCGGTCTGGGATGATTGGTCTTGAAAGTCTCCTATAAGATCTCATAGAAAGTTGCGAGAATTTATTCTTATAACATCCTCAGACAGGGCTTAGATTTAAGATGACTATTTTGCCCTTATGCATAATTGTGTGGTTAATTATGCTTTAATTTTAGTTGAATAGTTTATATTATTTTATTATTTGATTAAGACCAGTTTGCAACAAGGGTCACAGAACAGGTTCATTTATTTAATTTGAACTCTGTTAGGGCAGTCAAATTAAGTGCGAAAGTTATCAGATAACTGGTAAATACCCGTGTGTGACAGGATATGAAATTTTAACCTCAAATAAGTGTAGTGAGCTGCATTTTGTTACCAATTTCTCCATCTCTCTAGAATCTTCACCAAACACCCCGTACTCTGTTCTTCCTCACCATCTCAAACCCTAATCATTTGATCTTAAATTGAAGCTTGATTTTAGTGTCAAATTGTTCCTTGTGTTGTTGTGATTCTAACAAGGTAAAGCTTGTTCGATTTCATGATCAAATCTATGTCAAAATGGGTTTTAAAGTTTGGTTTTGTCAAAGTTGGTTTTGGTGCTAAATTGGTTGATTTTGATGTTGTTTGAGTGTAAGATTTATGGGTTTAAGTCTCAAAAGGTTTTGTGAAAAAGATGTAACCATTTTCATGGTCAAAAACGAGTCCAAAATTGAGATTTGGTGAATTGGGGGTGAAACCCGTGGGTTTTGCAGCATCAGCTGCTGAAGAACACACTCGGCCAACTGTCTTTGACAATCGACTGAGTGACTCAGACGATCGACCGATTGAGTGATACACTCGACCGAGTGTGTATGTGTTCTGGCCAGATGATTTAATTTAGTCAGTCAACCGTGTGAGATGACACTCGACCGAGTGTGTGGACACAGTCGACCGACTGTGCGACTCAGTCGACCGTGTGTCTTTATGGGCAGAATTGTTTTCCAAGTGTTGATGTCTAGCCGTTATGCTGCCGGCGTGACTTATGATGATCAGAATGTAAGTCTGAAAATGCAAAAGTGTTAGGTGGACTTTTAGTGACACTTTTGTTACTAATTTGTTTTAGTGTGTTGTTCTGTGCTAACGGGCAGAATCTAACCTGAATTGCCTTATTTTCAGGTGATAAGGAAAAGGAAGCAGCTCCGTGATAGATTATCTGAGCTAGTGCTGGTATTCGATGAGTGATTCTATCTCCGGATAGAGTATTAAGTAGATGACATGCTACTTTTTCAGACTCTTTACTCTTATATTTATATTTAGTATGATTGCCATGTGTAGTTAGATATTTCCATGCTAGTTAGGATGATTGCGTGACCGATTATCTGTGATCTTATGTGCGCACTGTTAGTTGGACACCAACCTAGGCGGCAAGGTTGGGAACCCACCAATGAGGCAAGGTAGGGTTGATGTGAGGTCGACCGTGGTAGCCTGGTCGGGTCATGATGTTACTGATTGTTCAGTATAGCATAGAAGGACGCATATGTTGCGTCTGGACGGTTATGCAGTGGAGTCAGTAAAGCGGACTATCGGTAGACTGTAGCCTGATCAGCTAAGTCGTGTGCTCGTACAAGCCGTCGATCCTCATATTTTCAGTTGTTGTTGTATGCTAGTTCAGGACGTTAGCATATATGTGACCCTTTCATGTTCAATTGCTTATGCTTGGTCTGTTAGATAGTATCCATTCACTTAGCAGTTGTGCTAATTCCTCCACATTTTTACCCCCTTGCAGTTTTAGGTACTGCTGATTAGTAGGGTGATACGGAAGGGTTGAAGACATGTTTGACATTACGCTAAACTCTGATGTTTTGTGATTTTGTACTGTTTTAAGTAACACCGTCGTTTTGGAGTATTGTAATAATGTTAACTATGGTTTGTGAACGTTAACCAGGATTATTTTAGTAATTAAATGTACTTCCACTGTGATATCAGAGTGTGGTTTAGCAGCAAACATGTGCGCATATTAAACCCTGAGTTAAGTCAAACATGTCCGTGGGTTGAGGTTAAGTGAATGTAGGATGTTGTAAATGTTAGTGTTTAGTAAACTAACACTTATCCACTAAGCTTTTGTGCGAGTGTTTTGTAGCACATATGGCAGATAACAGAGATGTGAACGCTACGAACCCGATCCACCCCGGAACGTTCAGTGCTCCAGATATGGAGGATGAGGCAGAGGTTTACGATGCTGATTATGTGCATGAGCTTAAAAGTAAGTTTAAGGAAGCTTAGGAAAAGATTGTTGAGCTTGAGTTAGCTAGAAATTCGGGTAATGGGGATACACCGCCAGGTTTTGCCACTGCACAGTCGCATACCGTACCACAGATAACCAGAACCATTATCAATACCCATCCCAGAATCAATTCCCTCAATACCTCACGCCACCACAGATCAAATACCAGTACTCAAACCCAATGATGATGAACCAAGTTCAGCTAACCATATACCAACAACCATTTCCACAACAGTAAGTCCAACAACAATACCAGACACCAAAAAGATGCACTTTTAAACAATTCAGAGATTGTGGACCATCTCCATTCTCGGGAAGTTTTGACCCCGCTGTGACTCTCAATTGGTTAAGGGAGGTTGAAAAAGCATTTGAGGCTTGTCAGTGTGAGCCAGAATTAAAGGTGACTTATGCGATCGGGTTGTTGAAAGATAGAGCAATGGTGTGGTGGGATTCTGTGATAGCTAGTGTCCCTCAAGAGCAAGTTAGAATGATTACTTGGGAACAGTTTTATGCAAAGGTGTGTGAACAGTACTATAATGTGTTCGATATGAACAGAATCAAGATGGAGTTCATAGAAATGCGGATGACGCTGCAGATGTCAATTGATGAGGTGATTGAGAAATACTTGGACAAGTTAAGGTTTGTGCAACAATGGGTGCCCGATGAACAATCAAGAATCCGGCATCTTGTGAATATGATCTTGCTGAAATACAGGATGTTTGTGAGGTCCATGTTGACGTTATCTCAGGCTTTTGTGATGGCAAATATGGTAGAAAGTGATGTACAAGCAGCAAGGGGTATGAATTTTGGAAACGTTATATCGCAGGGTAGTCAGGCTACCAGTCAGTTAGGTTCTAAGTCTTTGGTTCTAGTAAGAGAGAATGGTGTAAGGGTTGTAAGTCTTCTCATAGTGGGCAGTGTTCAGAGGCAACGAGAAGGTGTTAAAGATGTGGTATGGTAGGTCATGAATCTCAGGGGTGTTCCTTAAGGGAGAATGTGTGTTGGAGTTGTCATCAGTCGGGTCACCGTTCAGCAAGTTGTCAGGCGTCAAAGGGCGCAAGTTTCGGGGCAGGGTCAGGGGGCGTTCGGCATCTGTCGGAGGTTCCACAGCCTCAAGTGGACAGAAGAGAAAGAACCCACTGAGTGCGGAAGATAGGACCTTTCATATGACAGTTGAGACTGCAACTAATAATGATGACATCATAACCGATATGTTCTTGATCAACTCAATACCTGCTAGAGTATTGTTTGATTCAGGTGCGAATAGGACGTTTATGTCTGTAGATTTCTGTACTAAGTTAGGGTCACCTGCTATTGTGCTGCCTGAGCCTGTTAGAGTAGAGGTAGCTGATGGTAAGATGGTTCCAGTCACAACTTATGTGTCTGGGGCTAGTATAGAAATTGATGGTAGACCGCTTGCTATGTCCTGTTTAGTGTTGCCTATCCCAAGCTTTGATGTAGTGTTAGGGATGAACTGGATGAACCTACATAAGGCCCACATTAAGTGTGATAAGAAGATTGTGACTTTCTGCTTGACCGATGGAACCCGTATTATGGCCCGAGGGGAACGAAGTGGGTTCAGTTTTCCATTGATCTTTATGATGAAGGTGAAGAAGTCACTTTCTAAAGGGTGTGAGTCTTTTATGGCTTATGTTATTGGCGTTAAAATAGAGAAGAGATCTGTTACTGATATTCCAGTGGTTTCGGAATTTCCTGAGGTATTTCCTGACATATTACTGGGGTTGCCGCCGATAAGAGAAGTAGAGTATAATATTGAGTTGGTTCCGGGAACAACTCCAGTGGCTAAGGCTCCTTATAGGTTAGCACCTTCTGAAATCAGAGAGATGATGTCTCAGATACAGGAATTATTAGACAGAGGGTTTATAAGACCGAGTTCTTCGTCGTTGGATGCGCTGGTGTTGTTTGTAAAGAAGAAAGACGGTACTCTGAGAATGTGTATAGATTATCGAGAATTGAATAAGAGAACGGTTAAGAATAAGTATCCGCTGCCTAGAATCGATGATCTGTTTGACCAGCTTTAGGGTGCGTCATACTTTTCGAAAATAGATCTTAGATTCGGGTATCATCAGGTTCGAGTTGCAGAATCAGATATACTAAAGACAATGTTCAGAATGAGATATGGGCATTACGAGTTCTTGGTTATGCCATTTGGGTTGACGAATGCTCCGGCAGTTTTCATGGATCTAATGAACAGGGTTTGTAAACCGTATTTAGATCAGTTTGTTATTGTGTTTATCGATGATATATTGGTGTATTCAAAGATAGAGACTGAACATACAACACATCTTCGATTAGTGTTAGAGTTATTAAAGAAAGAGCAGTTATACGCTAAGTTCTCGAAGTGTGAGTTTTGGCTTCGAGAGGTGCAGTTTCTGGGTTATGTTATCTGTGAAGCAGGTATTAAAGTGGATCCATCAAAAATAGAAGCAGTAATGGGTTGGAATTTGTTGAAGATGCCGACAGAATTTAAGAGTTTCTTGGGTCTTGCAGGTTATTATCGCCAATTTATAAAAGATTTTTCTAAAATAGCCGGTCTGTTAACCAGATTGACCAGAAAAGATGTAAGTTTTCGATGGAGTGATCAACAAGAACATGCCTTTCAGACTTTGAAACAGTTGTTGTGTCAGGCTCCAGTGTTAGCGTTGCCAGAGGGTTCAGATGACTTTGTGGTTTATTGTGATGCGTCAATTTTCGGGTTAGGGTGTGAACTGATGTAGAGAGATAAAGTTATCGCGTATGCTTCTCGTTAGTTAAAGACACATGAACGTAATTATCTAATTCATGATTTAGAAATGGACGCAGTGGTATTTGCGTTAAAGTTATGGGGACACTACTTATACGGTACAAAGTGTATGATATGTACAGACCCTAAGAGCCTCCAGTATATTTCCACGCAGAAAGAACTGAATATGCGACAGAGACGGTGGATTGATCTTATAAAAGATTATGATTGTGATATAAAGTATCATCCGAGCAAAGCAAATGTTGTTGCCGATGCTTTAAGTCATAAGAAAACTGTGGAAACCGTGAAATTTATGAGAATCGAAATTGTTTCGGACCTTATTGAACAGATAAAACAAGTTCAAGCCCAAGCTTTATTAAAGGAGAATTTAAAGACTGAATTGATGACTAAAATAAAAGACCAATTGACTGACGATTCTAGAGGACTTAAGACATTTAAGAACCGAATTTGGGTGCCTATGCTTGGAGATTTAAGGAAATTGATCTTAAATGAAGCGCACAAATCGAGGTTGACCGTTCATCCAGGTAGTACCAAGATGTATAATGACTTAAAACCAATGTATTATTGGCCCACGATGAAGAAAGATGTTGCTCAGTTGGTAGAAAAGTGTCATATTTGTGCTCAAGTTAAAGCCGAACACCAGAAACCCTATGGTTCGTTACTGCAGTTGAAAATTCCAGAGTGGAAATGGGATCATATTACGATGGATTTTGTAACCAAATTACCTGAATCTCATAAAGGTAATGATATGGTATGGGTAATTGTTGATCGACTGACGAAGAGTGCACATTTCTTAGCAACAAAAGAGACAGCTTCGTTGAGTACTTCAGCAGAGTTGTACTTAAAAAAGATAGTTAGTCGACATGGGGTTCTGTTTTTATCATATCTGACAGGGATTCTAGATTTGTGTCTAACTTCTGGAACAGTTTACAGAACAGTTTGGGAACGAGGGTGAATCTGAGTACAGCGTATCATCCACAGACCGACGGTCAGAGTGAACGTATAATACAGACACTAGAGGATATGCTTAGGTCATGCATGTTAGAGTACGGTGGTCAGTGGGATATACATCTACCGTTGATCGAGTTCGGTTACACCAATACTTATCATTCGAGTATTGGTATGCCGCCTTATGAGATGTTGTATGGTCGCAAATGTAGAATGCCGACTCGTTGGTTAGAAGCCGGTGAGAAACAGTTTGCAGGTCCAGAATTAGTTCATATAACAGCAGATAAGGTAGCGATATCGCGTGAAAAGTTGAAAGCGGCACGTGACAGACAGAAAATGTATGTCGATCCACGTAGACGTCCGGTAAACTTTGAGGAAGGTGATCGTGTTTACTTGAAAGTTTCACCATGGAAGGGAGTTATCAGGTTTGGTAAGTGAAGTAAGTTAGCTCCAAGGTATATTAGGCAGTTCGAGATTATTCAAAGGGTTAACGACCAGACTTTTATGTTAGAGCTTCCAGCAGAGTTAGCAGGGATACACAACACTTTCAATGTATGTTACCTTAGGAAGTGTAAGGTCGATGATAAAATGCAATTGTTTCCGTTGAGTGATTTGAGGGTGGACCTAAATCAAAAGTTAGTTGAAGAACCAGTTAGGATTGTTGATAAAAAGGTAACAAAGCTGAGAAAGAAGGAGATCCATATGGTGCTTGTTGAGTGGAAGCATAGCTTAGGATCAAACCTTACGTGAGAGACCGAAGAGCTGATGAAGGCTCGTTATCCACGTCTGTTTGACCATGACCAGATTTCGAGGATGGAATCTTCTTAAAGGGGGTGGATTTGTAATATCCTCATACAGGGCTTAGATGCAAGATGACTATTTTTCCCTTATGCATAATTGTGTGGTTAATTATGCTTTTATTTTAGTTGAATAGTTTATATTATTTTATTATTTGGTTAAGACTAGTTTGTGACAAGGGTCACAGAACAGGTTCATTTATTTAATTTGAACTCTGTTAGGGCAGTCAAATTAAGTGTGAAAGTTATTAGATAACTGGTAAATACCCGTGTGTGATGGGGTATGAGATTTTAACCTCAAATAAGTGTAGTGAGCTGCATTTTGTTACCAATTTCTCCATCTCTCTATAATCTTCACCAAACACCCCGTACTCTCTTCTTCCTCACCATATCAAACCCTAAATCATTTGATCTCAAATTGAAGCTTGATTTTAGTGTCAAATCATTCCTGGTGTTGTTGTGATTCTAACAAGGTAAAGCTTATTTGATTTCATGATCAAATCTGTGTCAAAATGGGTTTTAAAGTTAGGTTTTGTCAAAGTTGGTTTTGGTGCCAAATTGGTTGATTTTGATGTTGTTTGAGTGTAAGATTTGTGGGTTTAAGTCCCAAAAGGTTTTGTGAAAAAGATGTAACCATTTTCAGGGTCAAAAACGAGTCCAAAATCGAGATTTGGTGAATTGGGGGTGAAACCTGTGGGTTTTGCAGCATCAGCTGCTGAAGAACACACTCGGCCGACTGTTTTTAACAATCGACCGAGTGACTCAGACGATCGACCGATTGAGTGACACACTCGACCGAGTGTGTATGTGTTCTGGCCAGATGATTTAATTTAGTCTATCAACCGTGTGAGATGACACTCGACCGAGTGTGTGGACACAGTCGACCGACTGTGCGACTCAGTATGTAATGACCCTGGATTTTCCGACTTATATTATTAATATTTATTATTAATACTTGTGTGTTAATAAATGTATTCTTATACATTTTACTTGTTACCGTAATTGACTTTCCATGTTCCGACTTGTCTTTTCGACACGTGCTTTTCTCGAATAATATTTCTAATATTATTTACGTACATAATTAATTATTATTAATTATTTCTAATTAACTAATGTAAGTAGTTAATTACTTGGGCTTTTTACTAATTTGTTGCTTACTTATACTTGGGCTTATATTATTGGACTTGGAAGCCCACCCTACATTACTTAATGGACTACTAGTAATGTAGTGACCCGAACTTTTCCATGTTTATATATATTAATTGAGATTGATATTTACATGATTAAATGTTTCCAACATGTTAAGCAATCAAACTTGTTAAGACTTGATTAATTGAAATATGTTTCATATAGACAATTGACCACCCAAGTTGACCGGTGATTCACGAACGTTAAAACTTGTAAAAACTATATGATGACATATATATGGATATATATATATATATATATATATATAGTTAACATGATACTATGATAAGTAAACATACCATTAAGTATATTAACAATGAACTACATATGTAAAAACAAGACTACTAACTTAATGATTTTTAAACGAGACATATATGTAACGATTATCGTTGTAAAGACATTTAATGTATATATATCATATTAAGAGATATTCATACATGATAATATCATGATAATATAATAATTTAAAATCTCATTTGATATTATAAACATTGGGTTAACAACATTTAACAAGATCGTTAACCTAAAGGTTTCAAAACAACACTTACATGTAACGACTAACGATGACTTAACGACTCAGTTAAAATGTATATACATGTAGTGTTTTAATATGTATTTATACACTTTTGAAAGACTTCAATACACTTATCAAAATACTTCTACTTAACAAAAATGCTTACAATTACATCCTCGTTCAGTTTCATCCACAATTCTACTCGTATGCACCCGTATTCGTACTCGTACAATACACAGCTTTTAGATGTATGTACTATTGATATATACACTCCAATGATCAGCTCTTAGCAGCCCATGTGAGTCACCTAACACATGTGGGAACCATCATTTGGCAACTAGCATGAAATATCTCATAAAATTACAAAAATATGAGTAATCATTCATGACTTATTTACATGAAAACAAAATTACATATCCTTTATATCTAATCCATACACCAACGACTAAAAACACCTACAAACACTTTCATTCTTCAATTTTCTTCATCTAATTGATCTCTCTCAAGTTCTATCTTCAAGTTCTAAGTGTTCTTCATATATTCTACAAGTTCTAGTTACATAAAATCAAGAATACTTTCAAGTTTGCTAGCTCACTTCCAATCTTGTAAGGTGATCATCCAACCTCAAGAAATCTTTGTTTCTTACAGTAGGTTATCATTCTAATACAAGTTAATAATCATATTCAAACTTTGGTTCAATTTCTATAACTATAACAATCTTATTTCAAGTGATGATCTTACTTGAACTTGTTTTCGTGTCATGATTCTGCTTCAAGAACTTCGAGCCATCCAAGGATCCGTTGAAGCTAGATCCATTTTTCACTTTTCCAGTAGGTTTATCCAAGGAACTTAAGGTAGTAATGATGTTCATAACATCATTCAATTCATACATATAAAGCTATCTTATTCGAAGGTTTAAACTTGTAATCACTAGAACATAGTTTAGTTAATTCTAAACTTGTTCGCAAACAAAAGTTAATCCTTCTAACTTGACTTTTAAAATCAACTAAACACATGTTCTATATCTATATGATATGCTAACTTAATGATTTAAAACCTGTAGACACGAAAAACACCGTAAAACCGGATTTACGCCGTCGTAGTAACACCGCGGGCTGTTTTGGGTTAGTTAATTAAAAACTATGATAAACTTTGATTTAAAAGTTGTTATTCTGAGAAAATGATTTTTATTATGAACATGAAACTATATCCAAAAATTATGGTTAAACTCAAAGTGGAAGTATGTTTTCTAAAATGGTCATCTAGACGTCGTTCTTTCGACTGAAATGACTACCTTTACAAAAATGACTTGTAACTTATTTTTCCGACTATAAACCTATACTTTTTCTGTTTAGATTCATAAAATAGAGTTCAATATGAAACCATAGCAATTTGATTCACTCAAAACGGATTTAAAATGAAGAAGTTATGGGTAAAACAAGATTGGATAATTTTTCTCATTTTAGCTACGTGAAAATTGGTAACAAATCTATTCCAACCATAACTTAATCAACTTGTATTGTATATTATGTAATCTTGAGATACCATAGACATGTATACAATGTTTCGACCTATCATGTCGACACATCTATATATATTTCGGAACAACCATAGACACTCTATATGTGAATGTTGGAGTTAGCTATACAGGGTTGAGGTTGATTCCAAAATATATATAGTTTGAGTTGTGATCAATAATGAGATACGTATACACTGGGTCGTGGATTGATTCAAGATAATATTTATCGATTTATTTCTGTACATCTAACTGTGGACAACTAGTTGTAGGTTACTAACGAGGACAGCTGACTTAATAAACTTAAAACATCAAAATATATTAAAAGTGTTGTAAATATATTTTGAACATACTTTGATATATATGTATATATTGTTATAGGTTCGTGAATCAACCAGTGGCCAAGTCTTACTTCCCGACGAAGTAAAAATCTGTGAAAGTGAGTTATAGTCCCACTTTTAAAATCTAATATTTTTGGGATGAGAATACATGCAGGTTTTATAAATGATTTACAAAATAGACACAAGTACGTGAAACTACATTCTATGGTTGAATTATCGAAATCGAATATGCGCCTTTTTATTAAGTCTGGTAATCTAAGAATTAGGGAACAGACACCCTAATTGACGCGAATCCTAAAGATAGATCTATTGGGCCTAACAAACCCCATCCAAAGTACCGGATGCTTTAGTACTTCGAAATTTATATCATATCCGAAGGGTGTCCCGGAATGATGGGGATATTCTTATATATGCATCTTGTTAATGTCGGTTACCAGGTGTTCACCATATGAATGATTTTTATCTCTATGTATGGGATGTGTATTGAAATATGACATCTTGTGGTCTATTATTATGATTTGATATATATAGGTTAAACCTATAACTCACCAACATTTTTGTTGACGTTTTAAGCATGTTTATTCTCAGGTGATTATTAAGAGCTTCCGCTGTCGCATACTTAAATAAGGACGAGATTTGGAGTCCATGCTTGTATGATATTGGGTAAAAACTGCATTCAAGAAACTTATTTTGTTGTAACATATTTGTATTGTAAACCATTATGTAATGGTCGTGTGTAAACAAGATATTTTAGATTATCATTATTTGATAATCTACGTAAAGCTTTTTAAACCTTTATTGATGAAATAAAGGTTATGGTTTGTTTTAAAATGAATGCAGTCTTTGAAAAACGTCTCATATAGAGGTCAAAACCTCGCAACGAAATCAATTAATATGGAACGTTTTTAATCAATAAGAACGGGACATTTCAGTTGGTATCCGAGCGTTGGTCTTAGAGAACCAGAATTTTGCATTAATGTGTCTTATCTACTTTGTTAGGATGCATTAGTGAGTCTGGACTTCGACCGTGTTTACTTGAAAAATGATTGCTTAACAAATTTTGTTGGAAACTATATATTTTTAACATGTGAATATTATGTGATATATTAATCTCTTAACGCGTTTGATATTATGTGATAGATGTCTACCTCTAGAACAAGTCCCATTGACTCACCTAATAATAATGAAGAGTCAAATGTAAATTGGAATGATTCGTGGACTGATTCACAAGTTCCCGAAGAGGAACCGGAAGAAGAGTCGGAACCGGAAGAAGAATCAGAACCGGAAGAAGAATCAGAACCGGAAGAGGAGGAACCGGAGGAACCGGAGGAGGAAATAGAACCGGTGGGGGAAATAATAAAACGGTTAAGTAAAAGAAAATCCTCAACCAACCGACCAAGGTTAATTATGGTCAATGGTGTTTCCACCAAGGAAGCAAAATATTGGGAGGATTACCAATTCTCCGATGAATCGGATTCCGACGAGAATTCCGATGATGTTATAGAAATTACCTCAACTGAATTTAAAAAGGCAAAAGAAAATAATAAAGGAAAGGGCATAAAAATAGAGAAATCTAATTCCAACCCCGATGAACTTTATATGTATCGTCAACCCCCGAAGTCCTTAAGTTGTAACAATGACCCGGGAACCTCTAAACCACCAGGTTTTTCTAAACCAATGTGGAAAACGACGGCTCGTATTAGGGGAACATCATATATCCCTAGAAACTTGGCAAAATGAACCAAAACCGAAGAAGAAGAAACAAGCGAGTCAGAATAAGATAGTTGTATTCTTGTGGTGTAATATATGTAATATAGTGTGCTTATGCTTTATGATATATGTAAAAATTGCTTGTATTAATAAGTATTTTTTTTTATGAATCTAACTCTTGTCTATTTTACAGTATAAAAACACAAAATGGATAGACATCCCAATATTTTAAGAGACCTACCCGGAGACATGATTGATGAAATCTTGTCTAGAGTCGGTCAGAATTCTTCGGCACAACTATTTAAGGCGAGATCAGTTTGTAAGACATTCGAAGAACGTTCCAAGAATGTCTTGGTTTATAAGAGACTTTCATTTGAAAGATGGGGGATATCACATTGGGAAACCCATAAGTTACGATGTGTTTACTTTGACGCATATATTGCGGGGAACCCAAATGCTATTTTACGCAACGGGTTAAGAAATTATTTTGACTCAATGTATCCGAATATAGGACTTCATGATTTAGAAAAAGCGGCTAAAATGCAACATAAAGAAGCATGCTATGCTTACGGGTTAGTAATGTTCGCTTCTCACCAAAGTGAGAAAAAGAACATCGGGCTACAACTATTAAACAAAACGTTTCCACAAGTGACGGAGTCGGTAATTGGGGTAAGAAATGAGGTTTTTAGATTGTTACGGGACTGTTGGACATTACGTAACCCTCGTCCCTTTGACGACGTTACTACACGCTGTCTTTTCAACGGCCATAACGGTTATGTTCCACAAGACCAAGGATGGGAAGTAATCCTAGTAAAACCAGAATGCATGACTTGTTTCTGGACGTATGAATTACGTGTCTTTATTGCCTTTGCTGAACGACTTGTGTACTAGCTAGAATTATCTTCACAATCATCTTGTATCAAATTTATTGTGTGCTATATTTCATGCTATATGTAAAATAAGCGTTATTGTAAGTTTGTAAAATATTGTGTAAAAGTTTGAACGCGAAATATTATTATAATCAGTTTTTCATATAGAATTGTAGTAGTTGAATTGTATATTAGCTACTAAGTATGAACTTAACGGGTAGGTACTACCCGAATTTAAACTTATAAAACGCTAATATGAAGAAAAAGCTTTTATAAATGAGTTCATATTATGCTACGAAATACTATTAACTACTCTTAATATTCTGTATGATTAACTTGTTCCATTTAACTATTTTGAAGGAAATGGCACCGACTACTCGACACACCGTGGATATGAATGAAGAGGAATTCCGTACTTTTCTAGCTTCAAACATAGCCGCAGTACAGGCTGCGCTACATACCAACAATAACCTTGGATCTAGCAGTACAGGAAATCGTGTAGGATGCACCTACAAAGAATTCACTGCCTGCAAACCTTTGGAATTTGATGGAACCGAAGGACCGATCGGATTGAAACGGTGGACCGAGAAGGTCGAATCGGTGTTTGCCATAAGTAAGTGTACTGAAGAGGACAAAGTGAAGTATGCTACGCATACCTTCACAGGTTCTGCGTTAACATGGTGGAATACCTATCTAGAGCAAGTGGGACAAGACGATGCGTACGTACTACCGTGGTCAGCATTCAAGCACTTGATGAACGAGAAGTACCGTCCCAGAACCGAGGTCAATAAGCTCAAGACAGAACTTAGAGGGTTACGAACCCAAGAATTTGATATTACCACGTACGAAAGACGATTTACAGAATTGTGCCTATTGTGTCCGGGAGCATTCGAAGATGAGGAAGAGAAGATCGACGCATTTGTGAAAGGATTACCGGAAAGAATCCAAGAATATATAAGTTCACACGAGCCCGCCTCCATACAACAGGCATGTAGAATGGCTCACAAACTAGTGAACCAGATTGAAGAAAGAATTAAAGAACAGACTGCTGAAGAGGCCAATGTGAAGCAAGTCAAAAGAAAGTGGGAGGAAAACGGTGATAAGAATCACCAATACAACAACAACAGCAATTACAACAATAATCGCAACAATTATCCCAACAATCGCAACATCAATCGCAACTACAACAAACGGCCCAACAACAACAACAACAACAACAACAACAACAACAACATCAACTACAACAATCATCCCAACAACAATAATAACCGCAACAACAACAACAATCAGAAGCAGCTATGCCAAAGGTGTGAAAAGTATCACTCGGGGTTCTGCACCAAATTTTGCAACAAGTGTAAAAGAAATGGTCATAGCGCGGCGAAGTGTGAGGTCTACGGACCAGGGGTTAATAGAACGAAAGGAACAAATGGTGTCGGAACGAGTAATGGTGGAGCAAGTAGTGTCGGAGCAAGTTATGCCAATGTAGTTTGTTATAAATGTGTAAAACCGGACCACATTATTAGAAATTGCCCGAACCAGGAGAACACGAATGGACAAGGCGGCGGAAGAGTTTTCAATATTAATGCGGCAGAGGCACAGGAAGACCCGGAGCTTGTTACGGGTACGTTTCTTATTGATAATAAATCTGCTTACGTTTTATTTGATTCGGGTGCGGATAGAAGCTATACGAGTAGAGATTTTTGTGCTAAATTAAGTTGTCCATTGACGCCTTTGGATAGTAAATTTTTACTCGAATTAGCAAATGGTAAATTAATTTCAGCAGATAATATATGTCGGAATCGAGAAATTAAACTGGTTAGCGAAACATTTAAGATTGATTTGATACCAGTAGAGTTAGGGAGTTTTGATGTGATAATCGGTATGGACTGGTTGAAAGAAGTGAAAGCAGAGATTGTTTGTTACAAAAATGCAATTCGCATTATACGAGAAAAAGGAAAACCCTTAATGGTGTACGGAGAAAAGGGCAACACGAAGCTACATCTTATTAGTAATTTGAAGGCACAAAAGCTAATAAGAAAAGGTTGCTATGCTGTTCTAGCACACGTCGAGAAAGTACAAACTGAAGAAAAGAGCATCAATGATGTTCCCGTTGCAAAAGAATTTCCCGACGTATTTTCGAAAGAATTACCGGGATTACCTCCACATCGATCTGTTGAATTTCAAATAGATCTTGTACCAGGAGCTGCACCAATAGCTCATGCTCCTTACAGACTCGCACCCAGCGAGATGAAAGAACTGCAAAGCCAATTACAAGAACTTTTAGAGCGTGGTTTCATTCGACCAAGCACATCACCGTGGGGAGCTCCTGTTTTGTTTGTCAAGAAGAAAGATGGTACATTCAGGTTGTGTATCGACTACCGAGATTTGAACAAACTTACCATCAAGAACCGCTACACACTACCGAGAATCGATGACTTATTTGATCAATTACAAGGCTTGTCTATTTATTCGAAGATCGATTTACGTTCTGGATATCATCAAATGCGAGTAAAAGAGGATGATATTCCAAAAACTGCTTTTAGGACGCGTTATGGTCATTACGAGTTTATGGTTATGCCGTTTGGATTGACTAACGCACCAGCTGTGTTCATGGACCTTATGAACCGAGTGTGTGGGCCATATCTTGACAAGTTTGTCATTGTTTTCATTGATGACATACTTATTTACTCAAAGAATGATCAAGAGCACGAAGAACATTTGAGAAAAGTGCTAGAAGTATTGAGGAAAGAAAAACTGTACGCTAAGTTTTCAAAGTGTGCATTTTGGTTGGAAGAAGTTCAATTCCTCGGTCACATAGTGAACAAAGAAGGAATCCAGGTGGACCCGGCAAAGATCGAAACCGTTGAAAATTGGGAAACCCCAAAAACTCCGAAGCATATACGTCAGTTTTTAGGACTAGCTGGTTACTACAGAAGGTTCATCCAAGACTTTTCCAGAATAGCAAAACCCTTGACTACATTAACGCATAAAGGGAAGAAATTTGAATGGAATGAAGAACAAGAGAAAGCGTTTCAGTTATTGAAGAAAAAGCTAACTACGGCACCTATATTATCATTGCCTGAAGGGAATGATGATTTTGTGATTTATTATGACGCATCAAAGCAAGGTCTCGGTTGTGTATTAATGCAACGAACGAAGGTGATTGCTTATGCATCTAGACAATTGAAGATTCACGAGCAAAATCATACGACGCATGATTTGGAATTAGGCGCGGTTGTTTTTGCATTAAAGACTTGGAGGCACTACTTATATGGGGTCAAAAGTATTATATATACCGACCACAAAAGTCTTCAACACATATTTAATCAGAAACAACTGAATATGAGGCAGCGTAGGTGGATTGAATTATTGAATGATTACGACTTTGAGATTCGCTACCACCCGAGGAAGGCAAATGTGGTAGCCGATGCCTTGAGCAGGAAGGACAGAGAACCCATTCGAGTAAAATCTATGAATATAATGATTCATAATAACCTTACTACTCAAATAAAGGAGGCGCAACAAGGAGTTTTAAAAGAGGGAAATTTAAAGGATGAAATACCCAAAGGATCGGAGAAGCATCTTAATATTCGGGAAGACGGAACCCGGTATAGGGCTGAAAGGATTTGGGTACCAAAATTTGGAGATATGAGAGAAATGGTACTTAGAGAAGCTCATAAAACCAGATACTCAATACATCCAGGAACGGGGAAGATGTATAAGGATCTCAAGAAACATTTTTGGTGGCCGGGTATGAAAGCCGATGTTGCTAAATACGTAGGAGAATGTTTGACGTGTTCTAAGGTCAAAGCTGAGCATCAGAAACCATCAGGTCTACTTCAACAACCCGAAATCCCGGAATGGAAATGGGAAAACATTACCATGGATTTCATCACTAAATTGCCAAGGACTGCAAGTGGTTTTGATACTATTTGGGTAATAGTTGATCGTCTCACTAAATCAGCACACTTCCTGCCAATAAGAGAAGATGACAAGATGGAGAAGTTAGCACGACTGTATTTGAAGGAAGTCGTCTCCAGACATGGAATACCAATCTCTATTATCTCTGAGAGGGATGGCAGATTTATTTCAAGATTCTGGCAGACATTACAGCAAGCATTAGGAACTCGTCTAGACATGAGTACTGCCTATCATCCACAAACTGATGGGCAGAGCGAAAGGACGATACAAATTCTTGAAGATATGCTACGAGCATGTGTTATTGATTTCGGAAACAGTTGGGATCGACATCTACCATTAGCAGAATTTTCCTACAACAACAGCTACCATTCAAGCATTGAGATGGCGCCGTTTGAAGCACTTTATGGTAGAAAGTGCAGGTCTCCGATTTGTTGGAGTGAAGTGGGGGATAGACAGATTACGGGTCCGGAGATTATACAAGAAACTACCGAGAAGATCATCCAAATTCAACAACGGTTGAAAACCGCCCAAAGTCGACAAAAGAGCTACGCTGACATTAAAAGAAAAGATATAGAATTTGAAATTGGAGAGATGGTCATGCTTAAAGTTGCACCTTGGAAAGGCGTTGTTCGATTTGGTAAACGAGGGAAATTAAATCCAAGGTATATTGGACCATTCAAGATTATTGATCGTGTCGGACCAGTAGTTTACCGACTTGAGTTACCTCAACAACTCGCGGCTGTACATAACACTTTCCACGTCTCGAATTTGAAGAAATGTTTTGCTAAAGAAGATCTCACTATTCCGTTAGATGAAATCCAAATCAACGAAAAACTTCAATTCATCGAAGAACCCGTCGAAATAATGGATCGTGAGGTTAAAAGACTTAAGCAAAACAAGATACCAATTGTTAAGGTTCGATGGAATGCTCGTAGAGGACCCGAGTTCACCTGGGAGCATGAAGATCAGATGAAGAAGAAATACCCGCATCTATTTCTAGAAGATTCGTCAACACCTTCAACTGTTTAAAATTTCGGGACGAAATTTATTTAACGGGTAGGTACTGTAGTGACCCGAACTTTTCCATGTTTATATATATTAATTGAGATTGATATTTACATGATTAAATGTTTCCAACATGTTAAGCAATCAAACTTGTTAAGACTTGATTAATTGAAATATGTTTCATATAGACAATTGACCACCCAAGTTGACCGGTGATTCACGAACGTTAAAACTTGTAAAAACTATATGATGACATATATATGGATATATATATATAGTTAACATGATACTATGATAAGTAAACATATCATTAAGTATATTAACAATGAACTACATATGTAAAAACAAGACTACTAACTTAATGATTTTTAAACGAGACATATATGTAACGATTATCGTTGTAAAGACATTTAATGTATATATATCATATTAAGAGATATTCATACATGATAATATCATGATAATATAATAATTTAAAATCTCATTTGATATTATAAACATTGGGTTAACAACATTTAACAAGATCGTTAACCTAAAGGTTTCAAAACAACACTTACATGTAACGACTAACGATGACTTAACGACTCAGTTAAAATGTATATACATGTAGTGTTTTAATATGTATTTATACACTTTTGAAAGACTTCAATACACTTATCAAAATACTTCTACTTAACAAAAATGCTTACAATTACATCCTCGTTCAGTTTTATCAACAATTCTACTCGTATGCACCCGTATTCGTACTCGTACAATACACAGCTTTTAGATGTATGTACTATTGGTATATACACTCCAATGATCAGCTCTTAGCAGCCCATGTGAGTCACCTAACACATGTGGGAACCATCATTTGGCAACTAGCATGAAATATCTCATAAAATTACAAAAATATGAGTAATCATTCATGACTTATTTACATGAAAACAAAATTACATATCCTTTATATCTAATCCATACACCAACGACTAAAAACACCTACAAACACTTTCATTCTTCAATTTTCTTCATCTAATTGATCTCTCTCAAGTTCTATCTTCAAGTTCTAAGTGTTCTTCATATATTCTACAAGTTCTAGTTACATAAAATCAAGAATACTTTCAAGTTTGCTAGCTCACTTCCAATCTTGTAAGGTGATCATCCAACCTCAAGAAATCTTTGTTTCTTACTGTAGGTTATCATTCTAATACAAGGTAATAATCATATTCAAACTTTGGTTCAATTTCTATAACTATAACAATCTTATTTCAAGTGATGATCTTACTTGAACTTGTTTTCGTGTCAAGATTCTGCTTCAAGAACTTCGAGCCATCCAAGGATCCGTTGAAGCTAGATCCATTTTTCACTTTTCCAGTAGGTTTATCCAAGGAACTTAAGGTAGTAATGATGTTCATAACATCATTCAATTCATACATATAAAGCTATCTTATTCGAAGGTTTAAACTTGTAATCACTAGAACATAGTTTAGTTAATTCTAAACTTGTTCGCAAACAAAAGTTAATCCTTCTAACTTGACTTTTAAAATCAACTAAACACATGTTCTATATCTATATGATATGCTAACTTAATGATTTAAAACCTGGAGACACGAAAAACACCGTAAAACCGGATTTACGCCGTCGTAGTAACACCGCGGGCTGTTTTGGGTTAGTTAATTAAAAACTATGATAAACTTTGATTTAAAAGTTGTTATTCTGAGAAAATGATTTTTATTATGAACATGAAACTATATCCAAAAATTATGGTTAAACTCAAAGTGGAAGTATGTTTTCTAAAATGGTCATCTAGACGTCGTTCTTTCGACTGAAATGACTACCTTTACAAAAACGACTTGTAACTTATTTTTCCGACTATAAACCTATACTTTTTCTGTTTAGATTCATAAAATAGAGTTCAATATGAAACCATAGCAATTTGATTCACTCAAAACGGATTTAAAATGAAGAAGTTATGGGTAAAACAAGATTGGATAATTTTTCTCATTTTAGCTACGTGAAAATTGGTAACAAATCTATTCCAACCATAACTTAATCAACTTGTATTGTATATTATGTAATCTTGAGATACCATAGACACGTATACAATGTTTCGACCTATCATGTCGACACATCTATATATATTTTGGAACAACCATAGACACTCTATATGTGAATGTTGGAGTTAGCTATACAGGGTTGAGGTTGATTCCAAAATATATATAGTTTGAGTTGTGATCAATACTGAGATACGTATACACTGGGTCGTGGATTGATTCAAGATAATATTTATCGATTTATTTCTGTACATCTAACTGTGGACAACTAGTTGTAGGTTACTAACGAGGATAGCTGACTTAATAAACTTAAAACATCAAAATATATTAAAAGTGTTGTAAATATATTTTGAACATACTTTGATATATATGTATATATTGTTATAGGTTCGTGAATCAACCAGTGGCCAAGTCTTACTTCCCGACGAAGTAAAAATCTGTGAAAGTGAGTTATAGTCCCACTTTTAAAATCTAATATTTTTGGGATGAGAATACATGCAGGTTTTATGAATGATTTACAAAATAGACACAAGTACGTGAAACTACATTCTATGGTTGAATTATCGAAATCGAATATGCCCCTTTTTATTAAGTCTGGTAATCTAAGAATTAGGGAACAGACACCCTAATTGACGCGAATCCTAAAGATAGATCTATTGGGCCTAACAAACCCCATCCAAAGTACCGGATGCTTTAGTACTTCGAAATTTATATCATATCCGAAGGGTGTCCCGGAATGATGGGGATATTCTTATATATGCATCTTGTTAATGTCGGTTACCAGGTGTTCACCATATGAATGATTTTTATCTCTATGTATGGGATGTGTATTGAAATATGACATCTTGTGGTCTATTATTATGATTTGATATATATAGGTTAAACCTATAACTCACCAACATTTTTGTTGACGTTTTAAGCATGTTTATTCTCAGGTGATTATTAAGAGCTTCCGCTGTCGCATACTTAAATAAGGACGAGATTTGGAGTCCATGCTTGTATGATATTGTGTAAAAACTGCATTCAAGAAACTTATTTTGTTGTAACATATTTGTATTGTAAACCATTATGTAATGGTCGTGTGTAAACAAGATATTTTAGATTATCATTATTTGATAATCTACGTAAAGCTTTTTAAACCTTTATTGATGAAATAAAGGTTATGGTTTGTTTTAAAATGAATGCAGTCTTTGAAAAACATCTCATATAGAGGTCAAAACCTCGCAACGAAATCAATTAATATGGAACGTTTTTAATCAATAAGAACGGGACATTTCAAGTAAGCCCACTATTATGCTAATGATTCTTTAAGTTTAAACAAGATTAATTAAGTTAAATGAGGAGACAAATGTTCAAGCATGCAAGCACCAACTTTCCATGCATTTAACTTATTACTCTTCCTAGCATACAACACTCTCCCACACTTGAAAGTTGAACTTGCCCATCCCTTTTTTTGAGCTAGAACCGTCGGCCTTTTTGTGCAAGGGAGGGAGTTCAAAAAAAATTTTTGTTCTTACTTATATGCTACCATAAACTTCATTTCACACACTTCATTCTTACACTACTTTCACTCTTTCTTTTTCTCTCTAGATTGTAAGTAACAACTTTATTTTTTCTTTCTTCTTTTTCCTTTAAAAATCACCAAGTTCATCATCAATTTACTAGTTTGTTGTTGTTCAAGATCAAACTTTATAGTTTGTATCTTCATGAATCTTGTTTCTTCCATCCTTAGTTTGATGAGAAGTCAAGAACAAGAATCTAAGCTTGTTAGCTTATGGTTCTACACTTGAAGTATTATAAAGATCTAAAGTTCATAAGGTTTAAGATCTTACTTGTGTTCATGTTTTGGAAACTTAAGGTTTATTGTCTTAAGATACAAGCTTTGGCTTGAACCTTCTTAAGTATGAAACAAACATGAACTTGTTACTTATACTTAGTTTATTTCTTCATCTTTTCTTTCTTTTAAATTCGTGATTTATATATGTTGGTCAAGTATTACTAGTTAAACTTGATCTCATTTTTCTTGAAACTAAAGTTAAACTTTGTAAGTTCAAGAACATGGAAGTTAAACTTTCTAGTTATAACTTCATAAACTTATGTTGGATCTAAGTTTCTATAGCTTATGGTCTTCCAATTTTGTCTAAAACAAGAGCTTATAAGCTTACATACATTCTACAAGATAAAAATCTAAGTTTCATAACTTATGGTTTATTTAAAGTGAAGATCCAAGTTCTATAACTTAGGGTTTAACTTAAGAACACTAGATCTAGACTTTTTAGTCTAGGATCTTCAAGATCTAACTAAGATCTAAGTTCTACAACTTAAGATCTAAGATATATAGCTTAATATTACTATTAGAACTCATGTATGTGTCGGATCTAAGATCTTGATGTAACTTTGGTTCATCAACCTTCTTACAACACTTAAATGAGTTGTGCTACATATCTTAGACATACACTAGTGTCATGATGGTCAAAACTTGGTAAAGATGATGCAAACACATCAACGAGTTGTACACTTGAAGCTATAAGCATCAAGGATGAGAACCGTGATGAGCATCAAGCACCAAGAATCCACTGGAGCAACTTACTTACTGTTTTCTGGATCTGATCAGGCTCCTGGGCTACTGGAAAATTTTATTTCCAGATTTTGCGGTTCGAGTAGATGACTTTTCGTTTAAGCCTCATCTTAATCGGACTTACGGTTTAGGATTTATAGCCTTCCGAAAGTCACTACGCCCTTATAACGTTGTGCTGAAATTTCTGACCTACTCGCACTTAAACCATCTCCACGGTCAAACGAAGACGAGTTTGGTTCTGGAAACACAGCTAGGGGACGCATATACGGAGCCATGACCACTGGTCTCACCTCATTTCAGTTTGTATAGAGGTCGTGTCGGCTGAATGAAGTCAGCCTTTGTTTCGATCTCTATTCTTGATTGAAAACTTACTTTACTTTTTACTTATGTTGTTGATGATGATGATACTTAAGACCTAATTTACATACTTATAAACCTTTGGGAACAATTTACTGACTTAGTAACTTTTGACTTAGGTTAAGGACCTTTCGGACCAACTGCTTGCTTACTTATCTCGTACCGACTTTACTACTTTTCACTGTGAGTTATAGCATCCCTTTTTACTTTAACTATTTTGGGAACTGAGAATACATGCGCTTTTTATGTTTTACATACTAGGCATGAGTACTTAAACCTTATATATGTGTGGGTTATACAACGGCATAAACTTTTCCTTTAGCTCGGTAACGTTTAGTCATTGGTTTTTGAACCGGTGAACGCGAATCTTAGATATGGATCCATAGGGTTTGACATCCCCACTCAGGCTAGTAGTGCTAGCATTTAACGGGTGTTTAATACTTCGTAAACTTACTCACTCGCCAAGTGTACTTTTAGGGGGTGATATTACGTTAAATTAGTTACCAAGTGCCCACGGTTGAACATATACTTTTCATACTGTTTTGAAAAACGGAAATCTCGTGGCCTACCTTACATTACTGTTATACTTAAACTATAGCTCACCAACATTCGTGTTGACATTTTTAAGCATGTTTTCTCAGGTGCTTAGAGGTTTGATGCTTCCGATGTAGTTGTCTTGCTATGTAGACTCCCGCTGCTTTTGTTAGAGATGTCTCTGCTTGAAACGTTTACCTTGCGTTCACAAACTATGTTACTTTTGAAACAATGAATTTGTAATGACCTTCGGGTTTCGTACTTATGTTAATTGCTTCTATTCGTAGAAGCCTACTATCGTTTGTAAAACTTTTGATGTTGGTTATGACGTCACCCTTTTTATGAATGCAAACTTATTTTAAAACAGCATATAGTGTTTGACCTTGTAATGATCCTGTTGTTGATGATCCGTACACGTTAATTTTGTACGGGGCATCACATTTGGTATCAGAGCGTTGGTTGTAGGGAATTAGGTTGCATTAGTGAGTCTAGACCGGACCGAGTAGGAATCATTAATAGGACTAATCTACAACTTACTAGTTTACTTGTTTCTGCGGAACTTGCTGCATGCTGCTGCTTACTTTTACTGCTATATGTCGTATACTGCTACTTGTTTTCACTACTGCATGCTACTATCTGCTTTCGATTGCATGATACTTGTTATTATTGCCATGCTATTTATTGTTATAGATGATCTAGATTTTCGTAGTTACTTTGCCTAATACGTGCTTGCTATATGACTTACTGACATGGAAAAAGTTATTTTTCCTTGTTCAGATGTCGGATATCCTACCCATTATCATTGACTTGGACAGCGACTCAGATTCATCTGCCACCTCGCCTGCTATTACCGTTGACTCACATATCCCGTCATCGCTACCCTCCAGTAACTCTGGCGATTCATCCTCTGGGGACAGTAGCCACGCACCTGACCAGATGATCATCTCCGACGGAGACGAGGACCCAGATGAGATTCCAGCTCCACCTAGCCCAGGACTCCCGGAGCCACAGCACCATTCCGGTGGTGCTGTGATTCTTGGGGGAAATGAGGACGGTCCTTTCCGTAATGAGCGAGGACATTGGGTCAACCGCCTTGCTAATGGACGTGTCGTGCCGATCCTGCCTAGCAGATATCGACTGATGACCACCTGTCGAGCAGATCCACCCTCAGATGATTCAGACGACTCATCATCCGATGACTCCAGCGAGGAGGATTTCGACTAGGATTCTGACGAGGACCTTCAGGAGGTGCCCGTGCAGCCGCCCTCTACCCCGCCGAAGAAGCGGTATCGTTTCGATGGTACTGTTATTCTGGGGGTTAACGGAGGTAGAGCGTTCGTGGATGCACGCGGACAGTTGGTTAGGGTTACCGCCCGTAAGCGGGTTGTGCCTTACCCTGCCTATCCATTCGTGCGTAAGGCTTCCCGTTATGCACCGTCTACTTCTGGTGCTAGACCGTCTACACCACCAGCTCCACCAGCATCATCTACACCACCAGCTCCACCTGTACCATCTGCACCGCCTGCCCCACCAGCATCCCCCGTCGTCGAGGAACTTACGAGGGAAGTGCATATCCTCCGTGCTCGGGTAACTGAGCTCGAGGACTAGGTGTCCCACATGATGGACATCCTTTACCCACCGTTACCATAGGGCTATTGTATTAGATTTCATTATGTAATCATGTTTGTAGTTTCATGCTTTACTCATGTATTGTACGAACTTTATGCGGATGTATGCAACTTTCTTATTTAATGAATGAAACTTTGTGTTGTTTAATTTCTGTACGGTGTTCTATTTACGTTACTATATGATGATTATGTGGTATCTGTATCTAGTTGCATTACTTAATTAGCATGTGTTGTGTTGATTCCATGTTGGTTACCATATACCGTATTATTATTTAAATGCTGGATTTTGACTTAAGTTGAAATTTCTATTTCGAAGATCAATGGCAAACGGAAGATCAACGCCCACAACAGCACAGATTGAGGAGATGATAACTGAACGAGTAGTCGCAGCAATTGCGAATGTCAACCCTCAAGCTCCACCTGTTAACCAGAACAATTATAATGGGTGCATCTATAAGGAATTTCAAAGCTGCAAGCCCCACAATTTCAGTGGTACTGAGGAGCCGGTTTGACTGACGAGGTGGTTTGAGAAATTGGAAGCTGTGTTCCGTGTGAGCAACTGCTCAGAAATGAACAAAACTAAGTATGCCTCCTGTACACTGTCGGACGGCGCTTTAACCTGGTGGAACACACTTGCTCAGGCTAAGGGTATTAACGAGGCTTATGCTACACCGTGGGAGGAATTTAAGGGGGCTATGATCGAGGAGTACTGCCCCAGAACAGAGATTCAGAAAATGGAAGCTGAGTTTTGGGAGTTGAAGGTTGTGGGAACCGATCTTGACGGTTATAACCGAAGGTACTTGGAACTAGCTTTGATGTGTCCCACGATGGTTACCCCGAAATTTAAGCGAATGGAACGGTATTTATGGGGACTTCCCAAGTCCATCCAGGGAAATGTCACCTCTTCGAAACCAGCTGATGTCCCCGAAGCTATGCGCATGGAGCACACCCCGATGAACCAAATTACCAGCAAAGAACCAGAAAAGGCAAAATCAGAATAAGAAACTAGTAATGAGAAACGTAAGTGGGACAGCAACAAGGGAAGGGTCTTTGATCAAAACCCAGCTAAGAGGCATGAAAGTTTCAAGGGGAACAACGATGGGAGGAACCCCAACCCAAACCCTAGCTCAAACCCTAACTACAAGGGTAGTCTCCCGCAGTGCAAGAGATGCTACAAGCATCATACCGGGTACTGCAACGTGGTCTGTGAAAAGTGTAAAAGGACTGGGCATATTGGCAAAGACTGCAAGATCACCACCCCAGCTGTGAAGACAAACCCTACTGGGCCAAGGAAGTGCTATGAGTGTGGACAACAGGGCCACTTCAGGAATGAATGTCCCAACAAGAGAAAGGATGGCGGGCCATCGCGTAGAAGAGCTTTTACGTAAACGCAAGGGATGCCCGTGAGAACCCCGACTTGGTTACAGGTATATTCACTATCAACAATCTATTAGCTTCTGTCCTATTTGATACTGATGCCGATAGAAGTTATGTATGTAGACACTTTTGCTCTAAGATAAATTGGTCGTTAGTTCCTTTAAAGGAGAGTATGCTTGTTGAGGTAGCCAATGGAAAACTTAAGAAAGTTGACCAAATTAGTCGAGGAGGTATTATCAACATAGCTGGTGTGGATTTCGAGATTGACTTGATACCCATCAAATTGGGAAGTTTTGACGTGATTGTCGGTATGGACTGGTTGACCAAAGTAAGGGTCGACATTATCTGTGGAGATAAAGCTATTCGTATACCACACGGAGAAGGTAATTTGAAGCTGAACCTCATTAGTTGCATGAAAGCACAAAAAATCATGAAGAAATGACGTCTTGCTGTTTTAGCACATGTTAAAACATTTGAAGCTGGGGAGAAAAGCGTAGATAATGTACGAATTGTGAATGAATTTCCCGATGTCTTCCCAGAAGAATTTCCTGGATTACCACCATCAAGAGCAGTGGAGTTTTAGATCGATTTAGTGCCAGGAGCCTCACCTGTGGCTCGCACACCTTATCGACTCGCACCTTCCAAAATGCAAGAGTTGCAGAGTCAACTATAAGAACTGCTAGACCGTGGAGTTATCCAACAAAGTTCTTTGCCTTGGGGCATTCCTATTTTGTTTGTGAATAAGAAGGAAGGATCCTTTCGCATGTGTATCGACTACCGCGAACTCAACAAATTGACGATCAAAAATTGGTATCCCCTTCCCAGAATTGACGATCTTTTCGATCAGCTGCAAGGATCAAGCGTTTACTCTAAGATCTATTTGCGATCAGGTTATCACCAGCTGAGGGTGAAGGAGAGTGATGTGATGAAAACTGCATTCAAAACCCGTTATGGTCACTATGAGTTCCTCGTGATGCCATTTGGTTTAACCAACGCACCTTCCGTGTTTATGGATCTCATGAATCGTGTATGCAAGATATACCTGGATAAGTTCGTTATCGTCATCATAGATGATATCCTCATCTACTCCAAAAGCGAAGAAGAACATGAGCAACATCTTCGACTAGTGCTTGAACTCTTAAGACAAGAGCAACTTTATGCCAAATTATCCAAGTGCGAGTTTTGGTTGAAGGAAGTCCAATTCCTGGGTCATATTTTGAGCGATCAAGGTATCAAAGTTGATCCCACAAAGATCGAAGCTATCAGCAAGTGGAAAACACCCACTACCCCGACTCATACCCGCCAATTTTTAGGTCTCGCCGGTTACTACCGAAGATTTATTGAAGGTTTCTCTCTGATTGTGCGTCCTTTGACCGCGCTGACTCACAAAGGGAAGAAGTTCGTTTGGGAAACCGAACAAGAATCAGCATTTCAAACCTTGAAGCAGAAGTTAACCACCATGCCTATCTTATCACTTCCTGAAGGCAGTGACGACTTCGTTGTGTATTGCGATGCCTCGAAAAATGGTTTTGGTTGCGTATTGATGCAAAGAACGAAGGTCATTGCTTATGCTTCTCGTTAACTGAAGTTTCACGAGTGAAACTACACTACTCACGATCTCGAACTTGGAGCCGTTGTTTTTGCGCTCAAATTATGGAGACACTATCTTTATGGAACTAAAAGTACTATCTTCACCGACCACAAAAGCCTCCAACACATATTCGATCAGAAACAACTGAACATGAAACAGCGACGATGGATCGAGACGCTGAACGACTATGATTGTGAACTTCGTTACCATCCTGGCAAGGCAAATGTTGTAGCCGACGCTTTGAACCGAAAGGAGAGGATGGCACCTCTTCGTGTTCGGGCCTTGAACATCACCATCCATTCAAATCTCAATAGCCAAATCCGAGTAGCCCAATATGAGGCTCTAAAAGAGGAGAATATTTCTCATGAACACTTGAACATTCTCGTCTCTCAATTCGAGGTTAAGGATACTGGACTCCGATACTTCACCGGAAGAATTTGGGTGCCTAGTTATGGGGATTTGCGAAGCCTCATTCTAGACGAAGCCCACAAGTCAAGATATTCGATTCATCCAGGAGCCGGTAAAATGTACCACGATCTCAAGGAACAGTATTGGTGGCCTAATCTTAAGAAGGATGTTGCAACTTATGTTGGGAAGTGTTTGACTTGCTCGAAGGTTAAGGTCGAACATCAGAGGCCCTCTGGGTTACTTCAGCAACCGGAAATCCCGCAATAGAAGTGGGAAAGGATAACGATGGACTTCATCACGAAACTACCAAAGACGGTGGGCGGATACGATACCATCTGGGTTATCGTTGACCGTCTTACCAAATCTGCACACTTCTTAGCCATGAAAGAAACGGATACGATGGAAAAACTCGCTCAACTATACATAAAGGAAATTGTATCTATTCATGGTGTGCCCTTATCGATTATTTCAGACCGAGACGCCCGTTTTGCTTCCAGATTTTCGTGTTCTTTGCAAGAAGCCTTGGGGACTCGTCTCTACATGAGTACTGCGTATCACCCGCAAACCGACGGACAAAGCGAGCGAACATTTCAGACTTTGGAGGACATGTTGCGTGCTTGTGTCATTGATTTCAGAAAGGCTTGGGAAAGGCATTTGCCGCTAGCCGAATTCTCTTACAACAACAGTTATCATACGAGTATTAATGATGCACCTTTCAAAGCGTTGTATGGCCGCAAATGCCGTTCTCCTATTTGTTGGGCCGAAGTAGGTGAAAAGCAAATCACCGGACCCGAGTTAGTCCATGAAACAACTGAGAAGATTGTCCAAATTCAAGCGAGACTCAAGACGACCCGTGATCGTCAAAAGAGTTATGCAGACCTTAAACGTAAAGACTTCGAATTCAACGTGGGTGACCGTGTAATGTTGAAGGTCGCGCCTTAGAAAGGTGTAATCTGTTTTTGAAAACGTGGGAAGCTCAACCCGCGATACATTGGTCCTTTCGAAATCTTAGAGCGTGTTGGACCCGTTACTTAGCGTCTGGATCTTTCGACTCAATTGAGCTCAGTTCATCCTACCTTCCACGTATCGAATTTGAAGAACTGTCTTGCTGAACCGGAACTTGTCATACCACTGGAAGAACTTACGATTGATGACAAACTCCACTTTGTGGCAGAACCTGTCGAAATTATGGACCGTGAGGTCAAAACTTTGAAACGCAACAAGATTCCGATCGTTCGAGTCCGATGGAATGCCAAACGAGGACCTGAGTTTACTTGGGAACGAGAGGATCAAATGATGCAGAAGTACCCTCACTTTTTCCAACTCCTCCATCTACCTCAGCTTAAAATTTCGAGACGAAATTTTCTTTAACAGGTGGATAATGTAACGACCCTGGATTTTTCGACTTATATTATTAATATTTATTATTAATACTTGCGTGTTAATAAATGTATTCTTATACATTTTACTTGTTACCGTAATTGACTTTCCATGTCCCGACTTGTCTTTTCGACACGTGCTTTTCTCGAATAATATTTCGAATATTATTTACGTACATAATTAATTATTATTAATTATTTCTAATTAACTAATGTAAGTAGTTAATTACTTGGGCTTTTTACTAATTTGTTGCTTACTTATACTTGGGCTTATATTATTGGACTTGGAAGCCCATACTACATTACTTAATGGACTACTAGTAAGCCCACTATTATGCTAATAATTCTTTAAGCTAAAATAAGATTAATTAATTTAAATGAGGAGACAAATGTTCAAGCATGCAAGCACCAACTTTCCATGCATTTAACTTATTACTCTTCCTAGCATACAACACTCTCCCACACTTGAAAGTTGAACTTGACCATCCCTTTTTTTGAGCTAGAACCGTCGGCCTTTTTGTGCAAGGGAGGGAGTTCAAAAAAAAATTTTGTTCTTACTTATATGCTAGCATAAACTTCATTTCACACACTTCATTCTTACACTACTTTCACTCTTTCTTTTTCTCTCTAAATTGTAAGTAACAACTTTATTTTTTCTTTCTTCTTTTTCCTTTAAAAATCACCAAGTTCATCATCAATTTACTAGTTTGTTGTTGTTGTTTAAGATCAAACTTTATAGTTTGTATCTTCATGAATCTTGTTTCTTCCATCCTTAGTTTGATGAGAAGTCAAGAACAAGAATCTAAGCTTGTTAGCTTATGGTTCTACACTTGAAGTATTATAAAGATCTAAAGTTCATAAGCTTTAAGATCTTACTTGTGTTCATGTTTTGGAAACTTAAGGTTTATTGTCTTAAGATCCAAGCCTTGGCTTGAACCTTCTTAAGTATGAAAAAAACATGAAATTGTTACTTGTACTTAGTTTATTTCTTCATCTTTTCTTTCTTTTAAATTCGTGATTTATATATGTTGGTCAAGTATTACTAGTTAAACTTGATCTCATTTTTCTTGAAACTAAAGTTAAACTTTGTAAGTTCAAGAACATGGAAGTTAAACTTTCTAGTTATAACTTCATACACTTATGTTGGATCTAAGTTTCTATAGCTTATGGTCTTCCAATTTTGTCTAAAACAAGAGCTTATAAGCTTACATACATTCTACAAGATAAAAATATAAGTTTCATAACTTATGGTTTATTTAAAGTGAAGATCCAAGTTCTATAACTTAGGGTTTAACTTAAGAACACTAGATCTAGACTTTTTAGTCTAGGATCTTCAAGATCTAACTAAGATCTAAGTTCTATAACTTAAGATCTTGTTTATTTAGTTTACATTCAAGTTTATAGCTTAATATTACTATTAGAATTCATGTATGTGTCGGATCTAAGATCTTGATGTAACTTTGGTTCATCAACCTTCTTACAACCCTTAAATGAGTTGTGCTACATATCTTAGATATACACTAGTGTCATGATGGTCAAAACTTGGTAAAGATGATGCAAACACATCAATGAGTTGTACACCTGAAGCTATAAGCATCAAGGATGAGAACCGTGATGAGCATCAAGCACCAAGAATCCACCGGAGCACCTTACTTACTGTTTTCTGGATCTTATCAGGCTCCTGGGCTACTGAAAAATTTTATTTTCAGATTTTTCGGTTCGAGTAGATGACTTTTCGTTTAAGACTCGTCTTAATCCGACTTACGGTTTAGGATTTATAGCCTTCCGAAAGTCACTACGCCCTCATAACGTTGTGCTGAAATTTCTCACCTACTCGCACTTAAAACGTCTCCACGGTTAAACGAAGACGAGTTTGGTTCTGTAAATTGGTAAGCAACTAGGGGACTCATATACGAAGCCATGGCCACTAGTCTCACCTCATTTTAGTTTGTATAGAGGCCGTGACATCTGAACGAAGTCAGACTTTGTTTCGATCTCTATTCTTGATTGAAAACTTACTTTACTTTTTACTTATGTTGTTGATGATGATGATACTTAAGACCTAATTTACATACTTTTAAACCTTTGGGAACGATTTACTGACTTAGTAAGTTTTTACTTAGGTTGAGGACCTTTCGGACCAACTACTTGCTTACTTATCTCGTACCGACTTTACTACTTTTCACTGTGAGTTATAGCATCCCTTTTTACTTTAACTATTTTGGGAACTGAGAATACATGCGCTTTTTACATTTTACATACTAGGCACGAGTACTTAAAACTTATATATGTGTGGGTTATACAACGGTATAAACTTTTCCCTTAGCTCGGTAACGTTTAGTCATTGGTTTTTGAACCGGTGAACGCGAATCTTAGATATGGATCCATAGGGTTTGACATCCCCACTCGGGCAAGTAGCGCTAGCATTTAACGGGTGTTTAATACTTCGTAAACTTACGCACTCGCCAAGTGTAATTTTAGGGGTGATATTACGTTAAGTTAGTTACCAAGTGCCCACGGTTGAACATATACTTTTCATATTGTTTTGAAACACGAAAATCTCGTGGCCTACCTTACATTACTGTTATACTTAAATTATAGCTCACCAACATTCGTGTTGACTTTTTTAAGCATGTTTTCTCAGGTGCTTAGAGGTTTGATGCTTCCGTTGTAGTTGTCTTGCTGTGTAGACTCCCGCTGCTTTTGTTAGAGATGTCTCTGCATGAAACGTTTACCTTGCATTCACAAACTATGTTACTTTTGAAACAATGAATTTGTAATGACCTTCGGGTCTCGTACTTATGTTAGTTGCTTCTATTCGTAGAAGCCTACTATCGTTTGTAAAACTTTTGATGTTGGTTATGACGTCACCCTTTTTATGAATACAAACTTATTTTAAAACAGTATATAGTGTTTGACCTTGTAATGATCCTGTTTTTGATGATCCGTACACGTTAATTTTGTACGGGGCGTCACACAGTCGACCGTTTGTCTTTATGGGCAGAATGTTTTTCCAAGTGTTGATGTTTAGCCATTATAATGACCGTGTGACTTATGATAATCAGAATTTAAATTCTGAAATTGCATAAGTGTTAAGTGGACTTTTAGTGACACTTTTGTTACTAATTTGCTGTAGTGGGTTGTTCTGTGCTAACGGACAGAAACTAACTTGAATTGCCTTATGTTCAAGTGTTAAGGAAAAGGAAGCAGCTCAGTGATAGATTATCTGAGCTAGTGCTGGTATTCGCTGAGTGGGTCTATCTCCGGATAGAGTATTAAGTAGCTGATACGCTACTTGTTCAGACTCTTTACTCTTATGTTTATATTTAGTATGATTGCCATGTGTAGTTAGATATTGCCATGCTGGTTAGGACAATTGCATGACTGATTATCTGTGATCTTATGTGCACACTGTTAGTTAGACACCAACCGGATAGGTTGGGAACCCACCGAGGCGGCAAGGTAGGATTGATGTGAGGTTGACCGTGGTAGCCTGGTTGGGTCATGAAGTTATTGATTGCTCATTATAGCATAGAAGGACGTATGTGTTGCGTCTGGACGATTATGCAGTGGAGTCAGTAAAGCAGACTATCGGTAGACTGTAGCCTAATCAGCTAAGTCGTGTGCTCGTACAAGCCGCCGATCCTCATATTGTCAGTTGTTGTATGCTAGTTCAGGACGTTAGCATATATGTGACCCTTGCATGTTCAGTTGCTTATGCTTGGTCTGTTAGATAGTATCCATTCACTTAGCAGTTGTGCTAATTCCCCCACATTTTTACCCCTTGCGTTAATAGGGTGATACGGACGGGTTGAAGACGTGTTTGACATTACGCTGAACTCTGATGTTTTCTGATTTTGTACTGTTTTAAGTAACACTGTCGTTTTGGAGTATTGTAATAATGTTAACTATGGTTTGTAAACGTTAACCAGGATTATTTTAGTAATTAAATGTACTTCCGCTGTGATATATATATATATATATATATATATATATATATATATATATATATATATATATATATATATATATATATATATATATATATATATATATAAATCCGGGTGTTACAACTCTCCAAAGTAAACTCTTCATTAAAGCTCATAAGCCCTTAGAGTGATTCGATTATTTATCCTTGCCCAATAGGTTGGGGTTTCTCTTGAACTTGACTTTACCTCTTAGGATTGTGTCTCCCAATTTTCTTAATCTATGAGTTCCGTATCTTGTAAAAATGCCAATTTACTGAACCTAATTGAGTTTACTTGAGGGCAAGAAAAGTTCAAGTGTGGGGGGATTTGATAGCACCAAAATTATACATATTTTTATACCCCTTTTATGGTGTTATCTTCCTCATTTTCGCACATAAATGGCCTATTCATTTGCTTATTGGGGAAAATGAGCAAAGACTACTAACAGTGTATAAAAGTTTATTTGTGACTTATGCAGTTACATTTTTAGAGAAAACAGACCAAAACATAGAATATATTACAAAGCTAAAAGATCCTGAGAAAAGTGCTCGGGCTGGTAGTCAAATACCCCAGGCTGGTAGCCTTGCTGAAGTCAAAGACAGTTCAAATTAAAGTCAAAAGCTGAAGTTAAGTTCCCATGCATAAGACAACTTAGCGGCCTAGACGGCGACCTATCTAAATAAGGAAATCATTCGGCTATTAAAGAGAATCGTAGTGACAGCTCAAGATGGCGACCCAAAGGTTAAAGCCACCGACCCTAATTAGGGAAATGATTTACGCATTTTATATAAAACGAAAACAAATCTCAGAATCTTCTCAGGCCAGCGGTCAAGAATTCAATGTGAAACAGAGGATACTTTCCATAAATCAAGTAGGTGGCCAAAAGTTCCAAGATTTCGGCATCTGCTCCACCGACTTACTCAGCCCGACGGTTGACATGGTGAAACGACTCAAATTCCATATCCGGAAACTTGACTTTTTTTAAAAAAAAAAAAAGTGATAGGCGCGGTGCGCAAAAACCCGCGCGGCGCGGTGCGCAAAAACCCGCGCGGCGCGCCGTACAACGTGTTTTCAAGTCAGAAGGTTTTAACACGTATACATGCCAGTTCCAGGCCATCCGCGCGGCGCACAATCATTCGCGCGGCGCGCCATAACAAAGTCGGTGGACGAATGATTTGGTGGTTTGGTTTGGTGGACGAATGATTGGCGCCATAACACTCCGGTTTCCTTTCCTTAATTGTGTTGCTTGGTTTGGTGGTTTTTTCCATTTTGATGTTGTTTCTTTTTGCTTCGTTATGTTGCATGGTTGTACGTTTATTAAAGTAGTTGGCGTTTAAGCTCAGTTTTAGTTGATTTTGTTTTGTTTTGCGGTTGGATTTACTAGTTGGCTACCCAAAAAAAAAAAAAAAAAACCCTATAATCCTAATCAATTGGATTTACTATTTGACTAGAATATACAAATAACGTAATGAAATAAAGGAATATGTTTGTAATAGGTCGAACTAATAAAGAAATATTATATTATACAAAAGTCAATAGAAAAAGGAAACGCAATATGCTCCCATTAGTGGTATCATACAAATACTGATAGTGATTCATACAAGCTAAATCTATGATTAATACTAATAAATTAAAATAAACTAGAATGCATATTCTCCGTGTGCTGTGGAAAACAAATCAAAAAATGATGACCGACATGCATCTTTTTAAGGATTAAAACTACAAATAAATCATATATTTTTACTTTTGTCTAATTGTAACTTATATATCCCAAATATTTTCATTGCAGGTTAAATACTTTGAAAAATTGTACTAATATAACCGACGATACTTTTCTAATCTGCAACTAAAACATTGAATGACGTGTCATCTTAGTTAATACTGGGTTGTCATGTCACGTCAGATTAGGTGTATTTCATGTCATCCAAAGTGACATTTTTATTTATATATTTAAAATTAAGTGTATTCCATAAAAGTGACGTTTTTATTTATTTATTCATAATTAAGTGTATTCAACAAGGGTGTTGATTCGTACACCGCCTGTTTTTAGCCGTACACCACCAAATGTGCTTTACAGTGTTGTACAGTACAACACTATAAAGCACCTTTGGTGGTGTACGGCTAAAAACAGGTGGTGTACGAATCACTCCCCATTCAACAAGCAATTGGTCCACCACGCGATGCTGCGGTAAACTTAAGAATTTAGAAAAGTCACAGGTTATCGCAAAAAGTTGTTGATTGTTACATACAAAAGGTTATTACATGAGTTTGCATACATTGCATAATCACATGCTCTTTTTGATCTTGGAATGTCTTTCCTGCACTTGTAGTGAGCGAAAGTTGTCCAACATGACTGTAACATCCGGAATATATTAACACAATTTAATAAGGCACTCTAAAACATAGTAGCCCGATATATTTAGAGTTTTTTGAAAAGTGTCCATTTTGTGTATAGGTAGTTGCGTTGTGTTCGTAAAATTATTTCGAGTTGAACCGTGGTTTCGGAAAAATATAACGCGTGACGAGCGAGAAGATGTGGTCCGTTGAAGATTTGAGAGATTTTTTTTAAGTTTCTTTATTTAGAAATATGTAATTTTTACTTTAACCCTTGGAGTTAGGGGTGTTTGACATTTGATAGTAAAGAATGCTTGTGAGTACAACGATTTAAGCGGAACGTACAACTACTTGAAGCATGAAATTGGATTACTATTCATGAATAGTAACCCAAATTTGCTCGATTGTATATATGTATAATAAAAGTGACATTTTATTAAGTGTATTCCATGCCTGGTTCATCATCATCATCGATCAAAGCAAAAAACAAAGTTGATATGTCATATGTTTAGTGTTTTTTTGTTTGGGGATACATTGTACTAAGGAACAAATGTGGTTGCTCAAATGATGCGAAGAAGCAAACAACTGTGGGTATAACCATCACAAATCTTTGGAGGTTGAAGATGATGATATTGTTGAAAGTAACCATCTTTTTGTTTTTCAAGGAATCGACATCTGGGTATAACCATCAACAACATATCTCAATCGATGTCTGTGAGTCATGGTTTACAGATCTGGATCTAACATTGAACACTAGGAACACTTGAGGATTAAGTAATGTTTTCATTATTGTTAATGATGAAATAGATCCAGGTTGAGGAGTAGAACGAATCCACTCATCGATATGGAAATATTTTACCGGGTGTAATTAAAAGGATGAAAATTATTTATATTTACACGGAGTATTTATTATATTTATATCCGAGTTGTAATAAAAAGATGAAAATACCTATAAAAAAAAGGGAAAATGTCACGTAATTGATTTAACATGTACAATCGGTAGCAGGTAAATTTTATTAATATGAGTGCACTTTTTGAAACTATATAACTATTAGGACATGTAGATTAAACGGGTGATGAATCAATTGCCGGATTGATACTACAATCGTGTAGCCACTTTCTCAATAAAGTATTTCGACCCGTTTGGACAAGAGTATCACGAAATCAATATTAGGATAAGACTAGTATGATTAACCGTCTTGTCCAAAAGATAATTAATCCTTGCAAGAGTAGAGAATACAATATGGAATTTTGTAGTGTTGAAAGTGATAGAATTAGAAGTCATGTATTTATAATTGACCAAAAGGTGCAACGAAGGATTGCAACCTTTCATACATGACCATAATGAAATGGTACACCACTTGGGAACCAACACCACTAATTTGGTGTCTAAACAAGTGTATTTTGATATTAAAACCGTTCCAAAATAACCAGGAGTAAATATACAACGTTTTGGACCAACATACCTTATGGCACAAAAAATGGCACCAATTCAGTCTCACGTTATATGGCGCGTCGCGCTATATAGGCACGTATCGCGCCTCAACTGAAACGCATGTTTTAAACTTGTAATTAGTCTCGACATCAAAATCACGCCTTGGAGCGACACGCCAGGATCAGGCGCGACGCGCCACAGTGCTTTATCTGAGTTCTTGAACCAACACAAAGTCTCGACATCCAAAACTCGTTATAGCGCACGACACGCCATATAGCGTGGTTTTGGTCCTGTCATACTTTACACCATTTAGCTTACCCAAGTTCAATTATACCCTAAGTGGTCTTTCTAACTCTTACGAACGTGTACTCCACACTTATCATATTCATGTAGAGTATCAAATGAACACTTCCACTTTCAATCAAGTAAATCAAATACAAAAAATTAATGATTAAGTTGGATTACACTAAAATCACCAACAATAACCGACACTAGAATTATTTGGGGTATATAATTTACAATATGACAAAAGTGAAAGTACACTTTATGTAAGACCCGAATAATGTTTGTACAGTGGTGTAAATAGGGTACTTGAGGCGTGGGAAATTTTATGCAGTTAAACAAAGGTCACAGACTGAGCTGAGCTAGGTGCGCTCAGCGCACACCTAATGGTGCGCGTGGTGCACTGTCCACTGTAGCCGGGTTCTGCTTGTTTTAATCAGATATTTTGATGGGCTTTTTGGTAATTTCACTTGGGAACGAGTTAAAGGCTACCAGATCAGTTTGGGGTGAGTCATAACTCCGTTATCAACTACCTTATCTTTTCCACTTCAATTTTAGAGAGAGAGTGAGATTCTTGTGTGAGAAAGCTCAAGTAAAGGAAGAAGGAGCTAGTTTTGGGTCTTAGCTCGAGTTATAAAGTTGTTCATCTAATCACTAGCTACGTTGTGATTGTGGTGGTAAGCTCTAACTTTGATTTTCTTATTTTAAATTGATTTAAGGGTTAGGGTTTGGGATAGTGATGAACATAAAACCCATATTTAATGATTTTGGCTGTTCTTGGGTAAGATGGAGTCATGAAGACTCAATGGTAACTAACCTAGGGTTTCAAAGTGTTAACTGATGTTTATGAGTCCCAATTAGTTAGTTAATCACTAGCACACCTAGTTAATTAGTAAATGGGTGTTAGATGGGTTAGTGGATGACCCGAAATGGGTGTGTTGACTTTAAATTAGTCAAAGGGCTAATCATTGACCTAGTTGGGAAATATGAGTATGAAATACCCTAATTGTGTAATAGTTAGTGTTGTTGGACCCTAATCACTAGCTTTTTAAGTGATTAATGATGGTCTTGACCCTTAAGGGGCTGTTTTGGTGAAAATGGGGCATTTAATGCATTTAAGTCATTAAATGCACATGAGTGAAGTGTTGGTATTTAGTCCAACAAGTTTGTTTGTTGATCGAGTACTTATTGCATTAGGTACTTGGCTTTGAAGCTTGAGGAAGGATAAAACCATCACCAAATCTTTAAGGTGAGTGGAATAATTATGCGTACATGTATATGGCTTGTTTATTTGTGAATGTTATGGTATGAACCACGTGCCGGTAGTACCATAACATGTATGTGACGAGTATTATGATGTGAACCACGTGCCGGTAGCATCAAGTGTGAACCACGTGCCTTGTAGCACTCTAAAATTTGGATGTGAACCACGTGCCGGTAGCATCAAGTGTTAACCACGTGCCGGTAGCACTATAAAATTTGGATGTGAACCACGTGTCGGTAGCATCAAGTGTGAACCACGTGCTGGTAGCACTATAAAATGAGGCGTGAACCACGTGGCGGTAGCGCCAAAGTGTGAACCACGAGCCGGTAGCACTATAAAAGAGTGAGACTCAAATGCGTATGGTGTGAACCACGTACCGGTAGCACCATAGCGTTATGGTTAACCATATTATGTTGATGGATATTGTTTAGCATGCTATATATATATTGTGTTGTGTATATGCTAATGTGATGTTGTGATAGTGTACGAGTTGTTAGTATTAAGAGTAAGACGGCATGCTATTTGAGTTATGTTCTCGTATGAGGTATTTGGTGGGTGTGAACGCAAATAGATGGGTTATATATGTGTATGTATAATTGTTGCACTCACTAAGCTTTGCTTACCCTCTTGTTGTTTATCTTTTTATAGGCTCCGGCGGAGACAAGGGTAAGGGCATTCGTATGGATTAGAGATCCCGCTTGGTTTGTAGGGGACGCTTTTGGGATGTTATAGCTTTTGGAGTTTGACCGAGATTTGGGTAGTTTAACCCCCAAACACCATGCTCATAGTGTCGTTTGGAATTTAAACTCTGATGGTCGAACTTGTATGTTTTGTACGAAACTCGTAAAACGGACGATGTGGGCCCCGTTTTGTAAAACTCATTTTATGATTGAATCGTGTGATTTTTTCATATTAGAACTTGTTGTGAAAAGCGTTTCGTCTAAAAATGTCAGGAAGTGGGAGATCTTTATTTGAAAATGGACAAAACCGGACAGAAGCTGTTGGGGCTTGTGCGCGCCGTGCACTCTCCTGTTATAAAAAAAAATTGTTTCGCGTATTCGGTTGGTTATTGGTTTGGGTTGTTACAAGTGGTATCAGAGCATGGTCTAAGGGATTTAGGCGACTTGAGATAGGTGCCTAGACTTAGACTTTATTGTGTATGCGTGTTATGCAGGACTTGTAGGAGACGGGTCGGACCGGGAGTTGATTATTGCTTAGGTTTATGTGAACTAACCTTGCGCTAATTTTTTTGTGTTGTGTTAGCAATCATCAAGCGAAATAGACATTGTACTAGCAAGTTAATGTGATGTGCTCGCGTAACAATGATTAGCTACCATTGTTACGGGTTCAAATCGTGTCAAACAAGCGATGTACGACGATTGTTGAGCAAGATGGGGTAGTGTGGTGTATATGTATATACATATGTGTTAAGTCCTTTCGTTTCGTTGTTTAATTTACTTCGTTTTATAGAATGAAGATGAGAAATGGACATGATACCAATGAAGGAGGCACGAGCGAGGACGTTGAACTCACGGCCAAGGTTGAGGCCATCTTTAAAAGGCTAAAAACGGAATTTCTTGACGATGTCCGAAAGGTTTTCCAAGAATCGGTTGATGGGCAAGTAACTGAAATGATAAATGAGCGAATGAATTCCGCGATCGAGGAGGCATTAGAAGTTAGAAACATTCATCCTCATGGCGAAGGGGGTGATGGTAACGGTGGGAATGGAAGGCGGCACTTCCATTACAAAATTTCAAGGATGCTCAACCCCCGATGTTTAATGAGGTACGAGATCCGTTAAGAAGCACATGTTGAATTTCCGATATCGAGGGAGCTTTCCGTACCGCGGAAGAAGGCGAGGTATGGTTCTAGCATGTTACGAGAAGAGGCGAAGTTGTGGTGGGATGATAAAATCCAATTATATGGTGAAGAGCAATGCATGAGCTTGACGTGGGAGGAGTTTAAGAAGGAATTCTTCAAAGAATATCGAACTTCTTCCGACCTTGATAGAATCCGGGACGAGTTGCACAATTTGCGACAAGATTCAATGGACTTGGTTACTCTCAAGTCTACCTTCTTGGCAAAGAATCGTTTTTGTCCGGAATATGTTGGTGACGATCACAAGTTGATGAAGGATTTCTACCGTACCATAAATGATGAGTTTAAGGGTAAGATTAGTCAAGGAGCGGCTAAGTCTTTTGAAGAGTTATTTGAATTGGCTCGGGGTTTTGAGCCGGAGGTTCCAAGAAAAAGCGATTTCACTTTTTCTAAAAGAAAGTTTGAAGGATCAAGTCATTCGAAATTTTCAAACAAGAAGTCAAAGAAGGGTTTCGACGGTGCAAATAGCGTGAAGAAGGGTGATACTCCGGGTTACGGGCCCAAGTGTTTTAATTGTAAACAAAGAGGACACATGGCCCGTGATTGTACCAATGCGCCGAACAAAGTTACTAGTTATAATTGTGGTAAAGAAGGGCACAAGAGGCCGGAGTGTCCCGGTTTGAACACCGATCATGTTAAACGGTTGGAGAAAGCGGCGAGCACGGCTAGGGGTCGCAACTATTTGATGACGAATGAGGAGGCCAAGCAATCCAACGAAGTTGTTTCAGGTACTTTCATGGTTAACTCTAATCCGGCACGGATACTTTTTGATAGTGGTGCTAATTTGTCGTTTGTGTCTCCAAGATTTGTGCCTAAGTTAAATAAATCGCTAGTTAAGTTAAGTCGTCCGGTAGAAGTTGAAATAGCGGATGGCAAGACGGCGCTAGTGGTTGATGTGTGTAAAAATTGTAATGTTGTGTTTAGTGCCGAAAGTTTTAAAATCGATCTCATTCCGATGACTTTGGGTGATTTTGATATCGTCGTTGGTATGGATTGGCTCGATCGTTATAGAGCCGATATTGCATGCCATGATAAGTTTATTCGGGTAAAGACCCCTAGTGGGGGAGAGTTAATTATTCATGGCGATAAGCGAAGAAGACTTGTGCCGATATGCACTTTTGTACGGGCACGTCGTTTCCTTGTTAGTGGTGGCATGGCTTTTCTTACCCATGTTGTTGACACTCGTGATGAGCCACCATCCATTCGTGAAATTCCAGTGGTAAGTGAATTTGAAGACGTTTTTCTGGATGAGTTACCGGGTGTTCCGGCGGAAAGACAAGTTGAATTTCGCATCGAGTTGGTTCCGGGGGCTACCCCCATTGCTAAAACTCCTTATCGTTTAGCACCAACGGAAATGCAAGAATTGTTAAATCAAACCCAAGAGTTGCTTGAGAAGGGTTTCATTCGACCGAGTGCTTCGCCATGGGGCGCTCTGGTTTTATTCGTAAAGAAGAAGGATGGTAGTATGCGGATGTGCATCGATTATCGGGAGTTGAACAAAGTGACGATCAAGAATCGTTATCCATTGCCTAGGATTGACGATTTGTTTGACCAACTCCAAGGTGCAACGTATTTCTCTAAAATCGACCTACGGTCCGGCTATCACCAAATGCGGGTCCGTGAGGAAGATATTGAGAAAATGGCTTTTTGAACGCGTTATGGGCATTTTGAGTTTGTGGTAATGCCTTTTGGTCTTACGAATGCACCGGCGGCATTCATGGATCTTATGAACCGAGGTCGGTAATTGTGTTCATTGACGACATACTTGTCTATTCGAAGAGTATGAAGGAACATGAACATCATTTGCGGAGTGTGTTAAGGATGTTGCGGAGGGAGAAATTGTATGCAAAATTCTCCAAATGTGAATTTTGGCTAAGGGAAGTTCAATTCATTGGCCATTTTGTGAACAAAGATGGTATTCAAGTAGATCTGGGGAAGATCGAGACGGTAAAGAGTTGGGGACAACCGACTACGCCTACGGAAATCTGAAGTTTTCTCGGATTGGCCGGTTATTATCGTCGGTTTATCCAAGATTTTTCTAAAATTTCTTCTCCATTGACGAAATTGACGAGAAAGAACGCGAGGTTTAATTGGGAGAACGAGCAAGAAATTGCTTTTCAATTGTTAAAAGAGAAGTTGTGTCAAGCTCCGGTGTTAGTGTTGCCGGAAGGTGTGGAAGACATGACGGTTTATTGTGATGCTTCTTTAAATGGGCTCAGGTGTGTTCTAATGCAAAGGGGTAAAGTCATCGCTTATGCCTCTCGACAATTAAAGGAACACGAGACGAGATATCCGACTCATGATCTTGAGTTGGCGGCGGTTGTGCATGCGTTGAAAATTTGGCGCCATTACTTGTATGGTGTCAAGTGTACGATTTATTCGGATCACAAGAGTTTGAAACATCTTTTTGATCAATGAGATTTGAATTATCGTCAACGTAGATGGATGGATGTGGTGAAAGATTACAATTGTGAGATACTTTATCATCCGGGAATGGCGAATGTGGTCGCGGATGCGTTAAGTCGAAAGAGTCAACATCCAGCGATACGAGTAGGATCGTTACGCATGATTATTACTAACGATTTTCTTGTAAAGCTGGGCGAGACTCAAATTGAAGCTTTTGATAACAATAAGCATGAGGAACGAATCGTGGGACAAACGGAGTTTATTACCTTAGATCTGCATGGTTTGTTATCTTTTCAAGGAAGAGTGTGGGTGCCTAAAATGGGTGATCATCGATGAGTGCTACTTGATGTGGCACATAAGTCAAAGTATTCTATTCATCCGGGTGCGACGAAAATGTATCCTGATTTGAAGAAAGAGTATTGGTGGTCGGGCATGAAACGTGATGTTGTTAAGTATGTTGAACAATGCGTCACGTGTTTGCAAGTGAAAGCCGAACACCAAAAGCCGTATGGTAAGTTACAACCATTAGAAATCTCGAAGTGGAAATGGGAGCACATTACCATGGATTTCATTACAAAATTACCAAAGACGGCGAGAACCCAATTTGATTCGATTTGGGTGATAGTTGATCGGTTGACGAAAAGTGCCTTGTTTCTTCCCATTCGGGAAGCGATATCGTCGGAAACTTTAGCTAAGTTGTTTATCAAGGAGGTGATAGCGAGACACGGGGTTCCTATATCTATTATTTCGAATCGAGATACCCGTTTTACATCTCAGTTTTGGGAAAAGTTTCATGAAGATATGGGCACGCAATTGAAATTGAGCACGGCGTATCATCCTCAAACGGACGGTCAAACCTAACGTACGAATCAAACTTTAGAGGATATGTTACGGGCGTGTATTATTGATTTCAGCGGTAGTTGGGATGAGCACTTGCCTTTGGTGGAATTCTCGTACAATAATAGTTATTGATAATGCTAAAAACGAACATATATTTCATAGCATTATCCCTCAAGAAAGACAAGCTTTTAGTTGCAACTGTTCTATTTACAAGTGATATTCGTTTAAATAATAAAAGGTGAAGACAAAATACAGATTCGACAAATTGAAGACGCAAACGACCAAAAAGCTCAAAAGTACAAAATACAATCAAAGAGGTTCCAATTATTGATAAGAAACGTCTCGAAATTACAAGAGTACAAGATTCAAAACGCAAAGTACAAGATATTAAATTGTACGCAAGGACGTTCGAAAATCCAGAACCGGGACCAGAGTCAACTCTCAACGCTCGACGCAACGGACTAAAAATTACAAGTCAACTATGCACATAAATATAATATAATATTTAAATAATTCTTATAATTATTTATATATTATATTTATTTAATTAAAACGTCGACAAACAAGAAAACAAGAATTTTGAACTGTCACCTACCACCATGCTATCGCATGGCCTGGAGGCACAAAAGCCATGCGATCGCATGGCCAACTTTTTTAGTTCACGGGCCTATAAATTTCGAGCTTTGGTGCACCATATATCCATATCTTTCTCTCTATCTCGTAAACATATATATATATATATATATATATATATATATATATATATATATATATATATATATATTATAATTTTAATTTTAATTCTAATAATAAGGGTATGTTAGCGAATGTTGTAAGGGTGTAAGTCGAAATTCTGTCCGTGTAACGCTACGCTATTTTTAATCATTGTAAGTTATGTTCAACCTTTTTAATTTAATGTCTTGTAGCTAAGTTATTATTATGCTTATTTAATCCGATGTAATCATGATGTTGGGCTAAAAATATTAAAATTGGGTAATTGGCCTTTGTACCATAATTGGGGTTTGGACAAAAGAACGACACTTGTGGAAATTAGACTATGGGCTATTAATGGACTTTATATTTGTTTAACTAAATGATAATTTGTTAATTTTAATATAAAGATTTACAATTGGACGTCCCTATAAATAACCATATACACTCGATCGGACACGATGGGCGGGGTATTTATATGTACGAATAATCGTTCATTTAACCGGACACGGGAATGGATTAATAGTCACTAGAATTATTAAAACAGGGGTGAAATTATGTACAAGGACACTTGGCATAATTGATAACAAAGTATTAAAACCTTGGGTTACACGCAGTCGATAACCTGGTGTAATTATTAAACATAGTATTAAAATCTTGCTACAGTTTAAGTCCCCAATTAGTTGGAATATTTAACTTCGGGTATAAGGATAATTTGACGAGGATACTCGCACTTTATATTTATGACTGATGGACTGTTATGGACAAAAACCAGACGGACATATTAAATAATCCAGGACAAAGGACAATTAACCCATGGGCATAAAACTAAAATCAACACATCAAACATCATGATTACGGAAGTTTAAATAAGCATAATTCTTTTATTTCATATTTAATTTCCTTTATTTTATATTTAATTGCACTTCTAATTATCGCACTTTTATTTATTGTTATTGTATTTAATTGCACTTTTAATTATCGTACTTTTTAATTATCGCAAGTTTATTTTATCGCACTTTTATTTATCGCAATTTCATTATCGTTATTTACTTTACGCTTTAAATTAAGTCTTGTATTTATTTTTACTATTTTACATTTGGTTTTAACTGCGACTTAAGTTTTTAAAATCGACAAACCGGTCATTAAACGGTAAACCCCCCCCCCCCCCCCCTTTATAATAATAATATTACTTATATATATATTTGTATTTTTATAAAATAAAACTAATATAGCGTTAAGCTTTGTTTAAAGATTTTTTCCCTGTGGAACGAACCGGATTTACTAAAAACTACACTACTGTACGATTAGGTACAATGCCTATAAGTGTTGTAGTAAGGTTTAAGTATATCCATTCTATAAATAAATAAATATCTTGTGTAAAATTGTATCGTATTTAATAGTATTTCGTTGTAAAATTTAATAGTATTTTATACCCCTTAGCGAAAACATCAAGTATTTTTGACGCCGCTGCCGGGGACTAAAATCTAGCTTAAAAGCCGGAAGCGCAACGCTAAATAAAAAAAAATATTTTTATTTTTAGTTTACTTTTATAAAAAAATACACTTTTGTAAAAATACGTTTTAATATATTCAAAAATATAAAAAGAAAAACAAAAATATAAATATAAATATTTTTAAGAGTTTGTTAAATTTATAAGTTCTATAAAAGTTTCTTTATCTTTATTTTATAAAAATATAAGTTTTTTTTAATTTACATTAATATATTACATAAATTTATAAAACATAAATATAATACAGCAGAAAAAAATAAAAAATAAAAACACTCGAGTCCAAGTACTGTAGCAGCCCAGTGTCTGGCCCGAAACCCTAGCCCATGCGATCGCATGGCCGGGTAACTAAGAACTCATGCGATCGCATGAGCTCTGCAGATACGCCAGAATTGACTGAAATCAGCATTTATTACGGATAATAATTATTATTATTTAACTTAAAACCCTAATTAGGGTTGTATTTTTTATTATTTAGTTTTAGTTTTTATATTTAATTTGTATTATTTAGTTAAATTAGTTTAATTAGTTTTTAAAATTAATAGTTTTATAAAATAAATAATATAAAAATAATATTTTTATAAAAATTGTAATTTTTACAACTTTTAGTATATTTTTATATTTTGTTCCTTTTTATTTGTTTTAGCGTAATTTTTATATATTTTTTTTCGCTCGTATTTAGTTTTAATCCATAGTTTTTGCCGTAGCTAATTTTTATTTCTAGATTTTTAGGCTTTGCCGTAAAATCCCTTAAGTGCTTTTTCTTTAGACTAAGATCTAGGTGCTTTAGAATTTTGCGACGCCTTTTTAAGTTTTAGTTCCTTTTTAAGATATTGCCATTTGGGATATAGTTTTACTTGTAAGCTTTAATATTTTTAGACGCAACTTTTAGTTTTTAGTTTTTAGTTCCTTTTTAAGTTTCAACGCGCTACATTTTTATTTTTATTTTTCGACGCCTTTTACCTATGTATCAATTATCACTCCAATTAGTAATCTCAATTTGCAATTTTAATTTTAAGTTAGTGATAGTAATAAGGTTGGGTTAGTCGAGTGTTTTTATAATTTTATAAGCCGCTCTTTTTCTTTTCTTTTTCGACCTTTTTCGACGCGCTCTTTTTCTTTCTTATTTCTCGCTATTCTAGTTTTAGGACATAGATTTTTATTCTACTTCTTATCTAAATTTCTTAAAATTACGAAAATTTATTTTAAGTGGTTAAATTGATAGACATCAAAATTTTCTGGTTCGTAGTAATAGTTGGATTTGTACGTGGACCGGGTTATTGGAGCCAAATAGTACTCAATTATATTGAGACCAAACGAATCCTGCCCCTCTGCTGCATCTTTTGGCTATTCGAAACGTGGGCAAAATCAGAAAAGTCTATTAATTGGATAACTTATATAATTTTTCTTTCCTTTTAAAAACTAATAGGATATTCAGTGAATGCACCGAGCAAGACGTTCACCACCTTTTGTACGTTCACCACCTGTAACCAGATCAAGACATCTAGCAAATATTGTCGCCGTTGATTTTCCTTTAGAATCATCATCCAGTCGACCAAGTACTCCAATTCAAATTTCCGATAATCTATTTTTTGAACCCGACCTCACAATTGAGAATCCGGAGAATATTCAGGGACAATTCATAGATCCTGAACCATTAATTTTTCCTCCAGAACCACCAATCATTCAAACAGAGATTGTTGAGGAACGAACCATTAAATCAGAATCCTCTAGTGATTCAGATTCAATAAATTCAATCATGGAAAATCTAGAACCTTTAAGTATGGAAGACCGAATGAAAGCTAAACGCACTGGCCAAGGTCACGCAATTACTCATCCAGACATTAATGCGCCAGATTATGAAATCAAAGGACAAATTCTACACATGGTGACTAATCAATGCCAATTTAGTGGTGCGCCGAAGGAAGATCCAAATGAACATCTTCGTACCTTTAATAGGATCTGCACACTATTTAAAATAAGAGAAGTGGAGGATGAACAGATATATCTCATGTTATTTCCCTGGACTTTAAAGGGAGAAGCCAAAGATTGGTTGGAATCGTTACCTGAAGGGGCGATTGATACATGGGATGTTTTAGTTGAAAAAGTTCTTAAACAATTCTTTCCGGCATCTAAAGCCGTAAGACTTCAAGGAGAAATTGTTACGTTCACACAGAAACCAAATGAAACTCTATATGAGGCTTGGACCAGATTTGGAAAGTTATTGAGAGGATGTCCGCAACATGGTTTAGACACCTGTCAAATAGTACAAATATTCTACCAAGGATGCGACATCACTACAAGGAAAGACATAGATATAGCAGCTGGTGGTTCTATTATGAAGAAAACCGAAACTGATGCTTATAAAATTATTGATAACACTGCTTCCCACTCACATGAGTGGCATCAAGAAAAAGATATCGTTAGATCATCTAAAGCAGCTAGAGCCGATTCTAGCCATGACTTAGATTCCATTTCTGCAAAGATAGATGCTGTCGAGAGACGAATGGAAAAGATGACTAAAGATATTCACTCAATTCGAATTAGTTGTGAGCAGTGTGGAGGACCACATTTGACAAAAGATTGTCTCAGTATTGAACTAACAATGGAATAAAGAGAGAATATTTCATACATAAACCAAAGGCCTGGAAATAATTATCAGAATAATTATCAACCGCCAAGACCGATTTACAATCAAAACCAGAATTATAACCGAAATGTTCCATACAACAACCAACAAGGTCCTAGCAATCAACAAGTATCCAATAATACTTACAACCAGCAAAGACCTAATTTTCAAAACAAACCACCACAAACCGATGATAAAAAGCCGAATTTAGAAGATATGATGACGAAGCTAGTTGAAACTCAAACGCAGTTTTTCACATCTCAGAAACAAACGAATGAACAAAATGCTCAAGCATTTAAAAATCAACAAGCTTCTATTCAAAATTTGGAACAAGAAGTAAGTAACCTAGCAAGGTTAATAGGTGAAAGAAAACCGGAAAGTTTACCTAGTGATACAAATGCTAACCCCCGGAATGAAACAGCTAAAGCCATTACCACAAGAAGTGGTACAACACTTAAACCACCTGAAATACCTGGAACTTTTGATGAAACTATTCCTAATCCATAAGAACCACAACCTGATCAAGATAAGGAAAAAGAACCGGTAGTTGAAAAGGTTAATGAAGATAACACAGTTAAGGCTAAACCTTATGTTAAACCATACCAACCACCACTTCCTTACCCGAGTAAAATGAAAAAAGAGAAACTTAAAGCCGAGCAATCTAAATTATTGGATATGTTTAAACAGATAAATGTAAATCTTCCTTTCATTGATGTGATTTCAGGAATGCCTAGATATGTTAAATTTCTGAAAGATCTAATCTCAAAAAGAAATAAAATGGAAGAACTCTTGGCTGTTACTATGAATGCTAATTGTTCAGCAGTGCTGTTGAATAAGATACCAGAAAAATTATCTGATCCAGAAAGTTTCACAATTCCATGTTTTCTGGGTAGTCTTAGTTCAATAGAAGCATTGGCAGACTTAGGTGCTAGTATAAATTTAATGCCGTATTCACTATACGCTAAACTAGACCTTGGAGAATTGAAACCAACAAGAATAAGTATACAACTAGCCGATAGATCAATAAAATATCTTAGAGGGATAATGGAGAACATGCTAGTTAAAGTTGGTACTTTAGTATTTTCAGTAGACTTTGTTGTTCTGGACATGGAAGAAGATTCTCAAGTTCCTCTCATATTAGGAAGACCATTCTAAAACACGGCTAAAGCAATGATAGACGTGTTTGGTAAGAAATTTACCCTAAGTATAGAGGATGAGAGTGTTACCTTTTTAGTTGATAGAGCAATGCAACAACCGCAATCTGCAGATGATACATGTTATTATATTCAAACTATAGATTCACATGCAGAATTATTAGAAGAATTTCCAGAATTACAAGGAACAGGAGAATGTTCTTTAGGAGAAGGAACTGAACCAATCGATGAAGCTGAAATGTTAGCTACACTTATGGCTAATGGATATGAACCAACAACAGAAGAAATTCAAATGCTAAAAGAAGAAGACAGATATCGATATAAATCATCGATAGAAGAACCTCTGAAATTAGAATTAAAGCCACTTCCAAACCATTTGGAATACGCTTATTTACATGGTGAATCTGAATTACCTGTAATAATATCGTCTTCTCTTACTGAAAATGAAAAATCTCAACTCATTTCTGTGTTGAAAGCTCATAAACCAGCCATTGCATGGAAGATTCATGATATTAAAGGAATAAGTCCTTCGTATTGCACACATAAAATCCTTATGGAAGAAGGTCATAAAACGTATGTGCAACGCCAACGGAGACTAAATCCTAATATGCAAGATATTGTTAAAAAAGAAATAATTAAACTGCTAGATGCAGGTTTAATTTATCCAATTTCTGATAGTCCATGGGTAAGCCCAGTTCAATGCGTGCCTAAGAAGGGTGGCATGACTGTCATTACAAATGAGAAAAATGAGCTTATTCCTACTAGGACTGTAACAGGATGGCGTGTATGTATTGATTATAGAATATTAAATGACGCCACCAGAAAAGATCACTTTCCCTTACCTTTTATTGATCAAATGTTGGAAAGATTAGCCGGAAATAGTTACTATTGTTTTCTTGATGGATTTTCCGGATATTTTCAAATTCCAATAGCACCCGAAGACCAAGAAAAAACCACATTCACGTGCCCTTATGGTACTTTTGCTTACAAACGCATGCCATTTGGACTTTGCAATGCCCCTGCAACCTTTCAAAGGTGCATGATGGCGATTTTTCACGACATGATAGAAGAATGCATGGAAGTTTTCATGGATGACTTTTCAGTCTTCGGTGATACATGTGAAACATGTCTAGTTAATCTTGAACGAATGCTTATTAGATGCGAACAATCAAATCTAGTACTTAATTGGGAGAAATGCCATTTCATGGTTAAAGAAGGCATCGTTCTTGGACATAAAATTTCAAAGGAAGGAATTGAAGTGGATAGAGCTAAAGTAGATGTAATTGCTAAATTCCACATCCCACCAATGTTAGAGGAGTTACGAGTTTTCTAGGGCATGCCAGTTTTTACCGACGTTTCATAAAAGATTTTTCTAAAATTGTCACTCCTATGAATAAACTCCTAGAAAAGGATGCCCCATTCATCTTTTCAGATGAATGCATCAAATCTTTTAATATTCTTAAAGAGAAACTCACTAATGCGCCGATCATGATAACACCAAATTGGAATCTACCGTTCGAACTTATGTGCGATGCAAGTGATTTTGTAATGGGAGCCGTTTTAGGACAAAGGATTGAAAAACGATTTCAACCTATATATTATGCTAGTAAGACGTTACAAGGAGAAAAAACGAATTACACAACTACTGAAAAAGAACTCCTTGCTATTGTCTTTGCTTTTGACAAATTTCGTTCATATCTCGTTCTAGCAAAAACGGTGGTCTATACCGACCATTCTGCTCTTAGATACCTATTTTCGAAACAAGATGCTAAACCACGATTAATCCGTTGGATCTTACTCTTACAAGAATTTGATATTGAAATCCGAGATAAAAGAGGAGCAGAAAATCTCGCCGCTGATCATCTTTCTCGTCTTAAAAATACCGAATTAGAAGTTCTAAATGAATCGGCCATACAAGACAACTTTCCTGATGAATATCTATTGAAGATAGATTAAAATGAAATACCATGGTTTGTAGACTATGCAAACTACTTAGTATGTGGATTCCTTGAAAAAGGATTATCGTACCAAAAACGAAAGAAATTCTTCAGTAATATAAAACACTATTTTTGGGAAGATCCACATTTGTTTAAAAGTTGTCCAGATGGAATAATACGCCGATGTGTATTCGGAGATGAAGCTAGTAAAATTTTAAACCATTGTCACACAGGACCAACAGGAGGGCATTATGGGCCTCAACTAACAGCAAGAAAAGTTTATGATGCTGGATTCTATTGGCCTACAATTTACAAAGACGCACACCTTCTTTGCAAATCCTGTAATGCTTGTCAAAGGGCCGAAAAAATAAGTCAACGTGATGAAATGCCACAAAATGTCATTCAAGTATGTGAAGTATTTGACATTTGGGGTATTGACTTTATGGGTCCATTTTCAAAATCTCATAATAATCTATATATTCTCGTAGCCATTGATTATGTATCTAAATGGGCGGAAGCACAAGCTCTCCCAACTAACGATGCACGAGTTGTAGTCAATTTTTTAAAACATCTTTTTACAAGGTTTGGAACACCGAAAGCTTTAATAAGTGATCGGGGTACTCATTTCTGTAATAATCAACTTGAGAAAGTTCTCAAAAGATATGGAGTAACTCATAAAATCTCCACTGCATATCATCCACAAACAAGTGGACAAGTTGAAAATACCAACCGAGCTTTAAAACGTATTTTAGAGAAAACCGTAGGATCAAATCCGAAGGAATGGCCCATAAAATTGGAGGATGCACTCTGGGCTTTTAGAACAGCCTACAAAACTCCAATTGGAACCACACCTTTTAAACTCGTTTACAGAAAAGCATGTCATCTTCCAGTAGAAATTGAACACAAAGCATTTTGGGCTTTGAAGACATGTAATCTTGATTTACATGAAGCCGGACGTCTACGATTAAGTCAACTAAACGAATTAGAAGAATTAAGACATGAAGCATATGAAAATTCCTTAATCTATAAGGAAAGAACGAAGAAATGGCATGATAAAAGAATCAGAAGTTCAAAAGAATTCAAAGAAGGAGACAGAGTTCTTCTTTTCAATTCACGATTCAAGCTATTTCCTGGAAAATTGAAATCAAGATGGTCTGGACCATTCATAGTCAAAAGAGTTTTCCCATACGGAACGATAGAATTAATAAATTCAAATGGGATTGAATTTAAGGTTAATGGTCACAGAGTTAAACATTACATACATGGTCCGATGGAAGTTGACAACGAAGTTAATCACAATTTCGATACCACAGCTTACTAAGTGTGGGGAGAATCAAGTCTTTAAAGGTTTATGTATTTCTGTTAGAGTTAGATTTTCTGTTTTCGTGTAGTTCTCGAAAATGGAACCCGAATGGTCTTTCCCTAGCAGACCCTAAAGAACTAGTCTTCTCCCCCCATTCTGAATTTTTATTTTTTTAGGTTTTTACGAAATGAAGACTTTCTGTGAACTAAACCATGGTCTAATGCTACACGCTTTGATCACTAAACGTAATAATGACACACTTCCAAGTGAAATAGTATCATTAATCAGAGGTAAATTGGACGGAGTAAGAAAAGAATCCAGATGCGAAGATAATAGGTTACAATTTGGTAAAGGAAAATCAAAATCCGCAGCGAAAAGAAGAGCACGACACCTTGAAAAATGTCACAAATGCGGAAAATGGTCACACGAAGGTAAGTGTTCAAATAATCAAACCTATTCAAATACCGAATTTGTTACTTTATGCAGAGACGGACCGTTCATATTTTTAGAAGAAAAAACATTAAATGCTCGAGGTTACGCCTATGTAGCCATGGAAAATCAATTAGTCCGACTATCTTATGAGTGGGCTAGAGCATATCACTAAGAAATATATTTCACAGGTAAGTCTGTACAGGTTTTATTTTTTTATTTTTATTTTTAACCTTTTGATAATAAACGCTAATTTGTTCGCTATAAAGTATTAAATTGGTATTCGATGAAATTAGGTCTTACGACCGAAATTATTGATATCATACAAAAATTTATTACATCACTGCGAAATTTAACGTTTATTCTTAAGGTATAAATATCTTTAATCAATCAAAATAAAATATTTCAAAAATTCGTCATAAGTTAAATTAGGTCATGGAACCGAAATTACTTTACCGAAAAGAGGGGCGTATATTTTTGATAATATTTGATTGATTAAAGTGGGATAAAAGCCAAAAAGATTTTTAATTTTATTTTTACCATGTTTTTAAAAATTAATATATATTTAAAATTGTAAATATTTGAAAAAATTAATATTTTTAATATAAGTTTGTATGTATAAAAACAAAATTTAATTTAAGTTTGGTATGAATTTTTAATATTAATTTTGAATTTTATGCATTTTAAATTTAAGTTTGGTGTGAATTTATAATATGAATTTTTAATTAAGTTTGGTGTGAATTTTTAATTTTTTGCATTTTTTAATTTAAGTTTGGTGTGATTATAAAAACAAAAATTTACTTTATTTCGCTAAATTAAAAATATGATTTTTAAAATTCGTCGTGAGTTGAAGACTATGTCGTTGAACCGAAATTGCTTTACCCAAAGGAGGGACGAGAACTTTTATTATCATTATTTTTAATCTTATTGAATTAAAGTATGCCAAAAACATTTAAAAAAACCCAAAAAAAATCTTTGCTTTTAAAACCGCGCTTTAAATAGACAAATTTTAAAATTTTGTCGAGGGACGGACTAGGACATCGTTCCGAAACGACCTCGTCCTAAACAACAAGGGAAACAAAATTTTAAAATTAATTAATTAATTGTTTTATAAGTTAAGGTGTTTATAAAAAAAAAAAAAAAGGTCACCGCGACTCGCGGAGTTTGAAAGCCAAATCCACCGCGACTCGCGGAGGGTCTAAAATCCAGAAAAAAAAATATAACAGCCGAACAGATCAGTTGCACACCACCACACCCACAAAACTGCGAAATAAATCGAAAAAACACTCCCAAAATCGAATTTGTTCACCAAAAATCATCACATTTTTTACTAAAATCATGTTGAGAAGGATGCTATCAAGGAATTACTCAAGAAAAACGGTAAATTTCTACACCTAAACACCATTTAATCCGAAAATTAGTGTTCTTGAGCAATTTTATACCCAATTCGATTTTGATGCTTTTTAGTGTAATTATGCTTAAATTATTTATGTATTATGCTTGTATAACCTAGATTGATGCTATTTAACATGATTAGAAGGCTTAAACTTCAAATTTTGAGTAATCTAGGGTTTGTGTTCTTGAGCAAATTTGGGGCTTTTTGATATAAACAGGTTATGGCCGATTTTTGTCATGAATTGTTGCTAAATTAAGTAGTGTAACATGTTTAGGTAGTTAAATGATCTAAACTTTGAGCCTAAACATGATTTTTGAGAATTAAAGTAGACTTTTTCAAGTCTAAAATTCATGAACTTGATTTTTGAGAGATAATGCCATTTGAAACTTGTTTAACTGCTAATAATGATTATTTTGACATGTTATTTGATTTGAATGCTTATGAACTTGGCGAACATTTTCGTATATGCTTATTTGAAAAAGTGTAGATTTGATAAAAATATGAAAATGAGCATAAGTTTGATATAAATTGATCATGTCAATGTAATTATTTTGATTGATGATTTTGCTGACACTAATGCATATTTGGATGCACAAAAATTGTGTTTGATATGTTTTGCAGACTGAAAGGGGTGAATCTTCATCCCAAGCTCGCAATGCTCCTCCTGAGAATGCAGAACAACAGGAGGTTGATAACTATTACAAACAAGATATACCTCATCCAGTTATGACATTTTCAGATATGCACGTGGAAGATTTGCACTCGAACATGAGATTTGACAGACGTTGGATAGATTATCCAAAATACCAAAGGGGCTTGCATACTCTTCATTCTAAAGTTGTTGAAGTACCTAGGGTAATAGAATGGGGACCATTAGAAGCTGTAGAATTGGCCGAGCCAATTAGAGAATTACTTACACAGAGGTATGGTAATTCTACTTTTAACGATTGGGTACTGATGTTGTAGCGTGAGGGTACGAAATAGTATTATTTTTAATACAAAATACTACAAAATATGACACAAGTTTTATTAATTTACGGATGGGATATACCTAAACCTTGCTACAACACTATAGGCAGTGTACCTAATCGTAGAGTAGTGTAGTTTTTAGTAAGTCCTCTTCGTTCCACAGGGAGCTGGTGATACTTACTATATTTTTAACTATATTTATACAAAATATATATAATTATATAAGTAGTAATATTATTATAAAAGGGGGGTTTTACCGTTTAATGACCGGTTTGTCGATTCTATATTTTAAGCGTAAAGATAAATGACGATAATTAAAGTGCGTAAAATAATGACAATAAATAAAATGACAGTAAATAAAATTGCGAGTAATAAAATGACAGTAAATAAAGATACGATGAGAAATATAATAAAAGAATTATGCTTATTTAAACTTCCGTAATCATGATGTTTGACGTGTTGATTTTAGTTTTATGCCCATGGGTTAATTGTCCTTTGTCCTGGATTATTTAATATGTCCGTCTGGTTTTTGTCCATAACAGTCCATCAGTCATAAATATAAAGTGCGAGTGTCCTCGTCAAATTATCCTTATACCCGAAGTTAAATATTCCAACTAATTGGGGACTTAAACTGTAACAAGATTTTAATAATTTGTTTAATAATTACACCAGGATGTCGACTGAGTGTAACCCAAGGTTTTAATATTTTGTTATCAATTATACCAAGTGTCCTTGTACATAATTTTCACCCCTGTTTTAATTATTCTAGTGGCTATTAATCCATTCCCGTGTCCGGTTAAATGAACGATTATTCGTACATATAAATACCCCGCCCATCGTGTCCGATTGAGTGTATATGGTAATTTATAGGGACGCCCAATTGTAAATCTTTATATTAACATTAACAAACTATCATTTAGTTAAACAAATATAAAGCCCATTAATAGCCCATAGTCTAATTTCCACAAGTGTCGTTCTTTTGTCCAAACCCCAATTATGGTACAAAGCCCAATTACCCAATTTTAGTAATTAGCCCAACATCATGATTACTTCGTTTTAAATAAGCATAATAATAACTTAGCTACGAGACATTAATGTAAAAAGGTTGAACATAACTTACAATGATTAAAAATAGCGTAGCGTTACACGGACAGAATTTCGACTTACACAATCAAAACGATCTCTATCATAAATCTTATTATTATCATAATTTAAACTTAAAATTAAGATTATTGTTATATCTGATTATATTAACATTATGATAGAGAATTATAAATATAGATATTGATATTTGATATAGAAAAGTAAGAAAAAGATAGAAAAAATGATCGAAAAAAAGTCTCCTTAATTTGATCGTAAATATAGCGAAATTAGAATTGAAATTTTCATTTACGACCCCTGAACTATGCTCAATTAACAACTTTTTATTATTTAATATTATTCTTATTATGAATTATTTAAATATTATATTTTATTCTTGTGCATAGTTGACTCGTAATTTTTACACCGTTGCGTCGAGCGCTGAAAGTTGGTTCATGCCTCGGTTCCGGATTTTCGAACGCCCTTTCGTACAATTTTATATCGTGTACTTTGCGTTTTGTAACTTGTGCTCTTGTCATTTTTAGACGTTCTTCATCAATAATTTGAACCTTTTTGATTGTATCTTGTACTTTTGAGCTTTTTGGACCTTTGTGTCTTCAAATCGTCGTTTTCGCCTTTTGTCTTCGCACTTATTTAAAATAAACGAATATTACTTGAAAATGGAACAATTGCAACTAAAATCTTGTCTTTCTTGGGGGATTTTGCTATGAAATATATGTTCCTTTTTAGCTTTATCAATATCCCCACACTTGAGCGTTGCTTGTCCTCAAGCAATACAGTCTTGAAATAATATAATACATCACACGAATCACTTCTTTATTCTTCACACTTTGTACATCAGTGATTTTGATAGAGCGGTATAAACAATGATATTAACAATAGAACTATGGTTAAAGGTGGGTGTGTCATCCACAGTTGCCTTGGGTTTAGGTCAACGACACTTGCAATCAAATAGCCGATTTACTTTCGGTTTCCAAAGCAAAGTGCACATTTGAAAGGCGGTTTACAGTCCCACATGACTATAAAAATGTAGATCCTTTAGGAAATTGGATCTTTATGAAAACATTTGATCTTTTAAAAATTCAAGCTAGATTTTACCCTAGACAAGTTTTCTGATTTGACCCACCATCGGTGTTGCAAAATATATTTGTGGATCAATATTTTGGCTAAAAACATTTAGGTTCGTGTAATCCACTGCTATCCCGGTATCGGAAAGCACACATCCAATTTACTTGTTCCGTATATTACCTTTCGGTAAACTACCGTCCGGTTGTAAAGGAAAGCGATGAACAAGAAACTGTTAAGGCAATGTCCCGTGACATGCATTTGATTATGGTCTAAAAACGTGTCGGATGCTAGTACTATCCTTGGTAGGAGCAATAGTAAAGATCATCCTATAATTTTTCGGTCTGGCACAAGGTCCTGTCTCCGACCATTCTATGCAACCACCGTTCTTACGGTTGACACCCGATTTTGTTCAGGTGACCTAATGAATTCCAGGTGAATTCCTAGGATTTTACGTTCAATGGTAATGAACGCATTGAAAATGGGTTTTCAGAAAACAAATCGGTTTGTATTTTTGATCAAAATATTTTCTCGTTCAAGCTCGAGTTTAGATATCATTGAATTCCATGAGTTTGAATTCTCAATCTTTAAGGTCAATCTCAAGGATTGAGTAATATCAGGCTTAAATGCTGATTTTTAATCTTTAAAGAGATTATCCTTTCTGGGGATCTGATTCATTAGTCTTATCAAGCTAATTTGCATGGCGTCCTCCCCATTTTACGAGATAGATCCTCTCATGGTTAGGATAAGTCTGACCACTTGGCGACCCTGTTTGATGCTGAGGTCCGTGGATTTCCTGCTGATTTTAGAGATGACTTTTCTAGATTTTTCGTCAACCTACAGCTGGTCTGGATGACAACTTTATGACCTAAATTAAGAAGCGCGTTTCTTTTTCGGAAGACTTTACTTCCTTTTAATGATGGAATTGATTCATCGTGTAGATCCATCTTTCTTACAGTAAATCGGGTAAAAAAAAATTTAGTTTAGTCCAAAGCAAAAGTATCTTTAATATGTGACATATGTTTAAAATAACTTGGTAAATTTTCCCACACTTGGCTTTTATTTTCCTTTTTATTGTCCTCTATTCCATTTTAAATGAATTCTAACATTTTGGTTTGTTTCTCAATTTATGTCCTTTCCGAGGTAACAATAATTTCGGTGTTAACACCTAGTTTTATCGTTCATAAATATGTATAAACATGATTTTGAGTTCATTTAATTGAAAATTTTGTAAATTTTAACTAGGATTGGGTAGTCAGTATATAAGACTAGGGCTGTTCTTTATTATCAGAGAGCACTAGATTCTAATACAACTACTGCTTTACTAGTATTTTTAATGGTAACCAAGTGTATAAAGTAAAAATTTTAAAATCTGAAAGAATTTAACCCCTTCCCACACTTAAGATCTTGCAATGCCCTCATTTGCAAGAAATCAGTAACAATTTAAATTATTGAGGGTGATTAGCGTAGAAAAATGATTAAATTTTACCAAAGTTTCCAAACATATTGTTGTTTGTGTTGAATGATAAATGGTGCACATCATTTGTTCATTCCGTCTTGTTGTTATTTCATATATATTTTGCATCTTGTCGTCAAAATTAGTTGCTTTTGCTGAACTTAATGCCAGTCTTTGAAAATGCGTTGTTTTACCCTGTTGTGTACATAAGATAAAATGCAAACATATATACATATTTTTGAAGTTTGGTATATTACCCCACATTCAAAAATTATTAAAATCTAATAATAATAAAAGTTAGAAAATTATAAAAACTATTACAATATCAACATAAGTGCTAAATGTAGTAACATTACAAAAATAAAATAAATAAAACTAAATAAAACTAAACAAACTGATCTCGCCTTAAATAGTTGTGCCGAGGAATTCTGGCCGACTCTAGACAAGATTTCATCAATCATGTCTCCGGGTAGGTCTCTTAAAATATTGGGTTGTCTATCCATTTTGTGTTTTTAAACTGTAAAATAGACAAGAGTTAGATTCATAAAAAAATACTTATTAATACAAGCAATTTTTACATATATCATAAAGCATAAGAACACTATATTACATATATTACACCACACGAATACAACTATCTTATTCCGACTCGCTCGTTTCTTCTTCTTCGGTTTTGGTTCGTTTTGCCAAGTTTCTAGGGATATATGATGTTCCCCTAATACGAGCCGTCGTTGTCCACATTGGTTTAGAAAAACCTGGTGGTTTAGAGGTTCCCGGGTCATTGTTACAACTTAAGAACTTCGGGGGTTGACGATACATATAAAGTTCATCGGGGTTGGAATTAGATTTCTCTATTTTTATGCCCTTTCCCTTATTATTTTCTTTTGCCTTTTTAAATTCAGTTGGGGTAATTTCTATAACATCATTGGAATTCTCGTCGGAATCCGATTCATCGGAGAATTGGTAATCCTCCCAATATTTTGCTTCCTTGGCGGAAACACCATTGACCATAATTAACCTTGGTCGGTTGGTTGAGGATTCTCTTTTACTTAACCGTTTTATTATTTCCCCCACCGGTTCCGATTCTTCTTCCGGTTCCGATTCTTCGTCCGGTTCCGATTCTTCTTCCGGTTCCGACTCTTCTTCCGGTTCCTCTTCGGGAACTTGTGAATCAGTCCACGAATCATTCCAATTTACATTTGACTCTTCATTATTATTAGGTGAGTCAATGGGACTTGTTCTAGAGGTAAACATCTATCACATAATATCAAACACGTTAAGAGATTAATATATCACATAATATTCATATGTTAAAAATATATAGTTTCCAACAAAAATGTTAAGCAATCATTTTTAAAGAAAACACGGTCGAAGTCCAGAATCACTAATGCATCCTAACAAACTCGATAAGACACACTAATGCAAATTTTCTGGTTCTCTAAGACCAACGCTCTGATACCAACTGAAATGTCCCGTTCTTATTGATTAAAAACGTTCCATATTAATTGATTTCGTTGCGAGGTTTTGACCTCTATATGAGACGTTTTTCAAAGACTGCATTCATTTTTAAAACAAACCATAACCTTTATTTCATAAATAAAGGTTTAAAAAGCTTTACGTAGATTATCAAATAATGATAATCTAAAATATCCTGTTTACACACGACCATTACATAATGGTTTACAATACAAATATGTTACATCAAAATCAGTTTCTTGAATGCAGTTTTTACACAATATCATACAAACATGGACTCCAAATCTTGTCCTTATTTTAGTATGAAACAGCGGAAGCTCTTAATATTCACCTGAGAATAAACATGCTTTAAACGTCAACAAAAATGTTGGTGAGTTATAGGTTTAACCTATATATATCAAATCGTAACAATAGACCACAAGATTTCATATTTCAATACACATCCCATACATAGAGATAAAAATCATTCATATGGTGAACACCTGGTAACCGACATTAACAAGATGCATATATAAGAATATCCCCATCATTCCGGGACACCCTTCGGATATGATATAAATTTCGAAGTACTAAAGCATCCGGTACTTTGGATGGGGTTTGTTAAGCCCAATAGATCTATCTTTAGGATTCGCGTCAATTAGGGTGTCTGTTCCCTAATTCTTAGATTACCAGACTTAATAAAAAGGGGCATATTCGATTTCGATAATTCAACCATAGAATGTAGTTTCACGTACTTGTGTCTATTTTGTAAATCATTTATAAAACCTGCATGTATTCTCATCCCAAAAATATTAGATTTTAAAAGTGGGACTATAACTCACTTTCACAGATTTTTACTTCGTCGGGAAGTAAGGCTTGGCCACTGGTTGATTCACGAACCTATAACAATATATACATATATATCAAAGTATGTTTGAAATATATTTACAACACTTTTAATATATTTTGATGTTTTAAGTTTATTAAGTCAGCTGTCCTCGTTAGTAACCTACAACTAGTTGTCCACAGTTAGATGTACAGAAATAAATTGATAAATATTATCTTGAATCAATCCACGACCCAGTGTATACGTATCTCAGTATTGATCACAACTCAAACTATATATATTTTGGAATCAACCTCAACCCTGTATAGCTAACTCCAACATTCACATATAGAGTGTCTATGGTTGTTCCGAAATATATATAGATGTGTCGACATGATAGGTCGAAACATTGTATACGTGTCTATGGTATCTCAAGATTACATAATATACAATACAAGTTGATTAAGTTATGGTTGGAATAGATTTGTTACCAATTTTCACGTAGCTAAAATGAGAAAAATTATCCAATCTTGTTTTACCCATAACTTCTTCATTTTAAATCCGTTTTGAGTGAATCAAATTGATATGGTTTCATATTGAACTCTATTTTATGAATCTAAACAGAAAAAGTATAGGTTTATAGTCGGAAAAATAAGTTACAAGTCATTTTTGTAAAGGTAGTCATTTCAGTCGAAAGAACGACGTCTAGATGACCATTTTAGAAAACATACTTCCACTTTGAGTTTAATCATAATTTTTGGATATAGTTTCATGTTCATAATAAAAATCATTTTCTTAGAATAACAACTTTAAAATCAAAGTTTATCATAGTTTTTAATTAACTAACCCAAAACAGCCCGCGGTGTTACTACGACGGCGTAAATCCGGTTTTACGGTGTTTTTCGTGTTTCCAGGTTTTAAATCATTAAGTTAGCATATCATATAGATATAGAACATGTGTGTAGTTAATTTTAAAAGTCAAGTTAGAAGGATTAACTTTTGTTTGCGAACAAGTTTAGAATTAACTAAACTATGTTCTAGTGATTACGAGTTTAAACCTTCGAATAAGATAGCTTTATATGTATGAATCGAATGATGTTATGAACATCATTACTACCTTAAGTTCCTTGGATAAACCTACTGGAAAAGAGTAAAATGGATCTAGCTTCAACGGATCCTTGGATGGCTCGAAGTTCTTGAAGCAGAATCATGACACGAAAACAAGTTCAAGTAAGATCATCACTTGAAATAAGATTGTTATAGTTATAGAAATTGAACCAAAGTTTGAATATGATTATTACCTTGTATTAGAATGATAACCTACTGTAAGAAACAAAGATTTCTTGAGGTTGGATGATCACCTTACAAGATTGGAAGTGAGCTAGCAAACTTGAAAGTATTCTTGATTTTATGTAACTAGAACTTGTAAAATATATGAAGAACACTTAGAACTTGAAGATAGAACTTGAGAGAGATCAATTAGATGAAGAAAATTGAAGAATGAAAGTGTTTGTAGGTGTTTTTGGTCGTTGGTGTATGGATTAGATATAAAGGATATGTAATTTTGTTTTCATGTAAATAAGTCATGAATGATTACTCATATTTTTGTAATTTTATGAGATATTTCATGCTAGTTGCCAAATGATGGTTCCCACATGTGTTAGGTGACTCACATGGGCTGCTAAGAGCTGATCATTGGAGTGTATATACCAATAGTACATACATCTAAAAGCTGTGTATTGTACGAGTACGAATACGGGTGCATACGAGTAGAATTGTTGATGAAACTGAACGAGGATGTAATTGTAAGCATTTTTGTTAAGTAGAAGTATTTTGATAAGTGTCTTGAAGTCTTTCAAAAGTGTATGAATACATATTAAAACACTACATGTATATACATTTTAACTGAGTCGTTAAGTCATCGTTAGTCGTTACATGTAAATGTTGTTTTGAAACCTTTAGGTTAATGATCTTGTTGAATGTTGTTAACCCATTGTTTATTATAACAAATGAGATGTTAAATTGTTATATTATCATGATATTATGATATATAATATATCTCAGTATGATGTATATACAGTTAAATGTCGTTACAACGATAATCGTTACATATATGTCTCGTTTCGAAATCATTAAGTTAGTAGTCTTATTTTTACATATGTATTTCATTGTTAATACACTTAATAATATATTTAATTATCATTTAACATAATTAACCAAGTATATCAATATCTTAATATGATTCATATGTACCTAGTAAGACGTTGTTATAACGATAATCGTTATATATATCGTTTTCGAGTTTCTTAAATTAATAGTCTCATTTTTATGTATATAACTCATTGTTAAAATACCTAATGAGATACATACTTATAATAAAAACATGTTAACTATATATATAACCATATATATGTCATCGTATAGTTTTTACAAGTTTTAACGTTCGTGAATCACCGGTCAACTTGGGTGGTCAATTGTCTATATGAAACATATTTCAATTAATCAAGTCTTAACAAGTTTGATTGCTTAACATGTTGGAAACATTTAATCATGTAAATATCAATCTCAATTAATATATATAAACATGGAAAAGTTCGGGTCACTACATGATTAGTGTAGAAAAGTGATTAAAAATACCCAGTTTGTAATTTCAAAGCTCGTAGAATGATAGATGGCGAGCCTCATCGTTCATTCCTTCATTTATTATATCACATTTGTTGTTTTGCGTCTTGTCGTCAAAATTAGTAGCTTTTGCTGAACTTAATGTTAGTCTTTGAAAGTACGCTGTTTTACCCTGTTTTGTACATAACATAAAATACAAACATATATACATATTTTTGAAGTTTGGTATATAATCCCTACGTTCAAAAATTAATATAATATTTTTTTTTGTTTGCATACTTTAGATCAATAAAATTAAATGATAACAAAATTTGTCGCCCCGCCCTCGGGTAAAGCAATTTCGGCTCAACGACCTAGTCTTTAACTCACGACGAATTTTAGAAATCATTTTTTAAACTTAATGAATTAAAGTAAATTTTGTTTTTAAAAACTTAAATTAAAATGCATATTAATTTCATAAAAAAACCTACAAAACAAAAATTCAGAATGGAGGGAGAAAACTAGTTCTTTAGTGTCTGCTAGCGGAAAAGACCAATCGGGTTCCATTCTCGGAACTACACGAGAACAGAACAACTAACTCTAGATAGCATTTTCTTTTTAGAACATTTGAATCTCCCCACACTTAGGTAGCCGTGGTGTCAAAATTGTGATTAACTTCATCGTTAATTTCTCTTGGTCCATAATCAACTTGCATATCCGTGACTTTTTCTTTAAGCCATTGGTCGGATTCCTGTGTAATATCCACAATTTCAACTAGTTTCTCCTTTTCTTTAGGTGATAGATTGGATACTAACCGGTTACATAACTTAAAGTTCCCCTTGGTTCTAGCATCGCGAATCCGTTTAATAAGTTTCTTCATTGAACTATTAATAACGGGATCATTTAATTTCGTATCAACAATGGGGTTCTTTGTTATCATGTCATCATTAGGTGTTACTGCATTTTCCCCACACTTAGGCGTTTCATTATTGCTAAGTATTACCGTTGGAGTTGGTAAAAGCACATGGTTCTTACCAATTGTTTTTACTGGTTCAACGGTTTTGGCTGGTGGAGATTTAGACTTTCGAATCATAAAGGTGATCGATTTGTCACCACTTTTAAGTGTCATTCTTCCATTTCCTACATCAAATAACTCCTTGGTGGACGCTAAGAATGGCCGACCTAAAATTAGAGGAATGTTTGGGTCCTCTTCTATGTCAATGACAATAAATTCGACTAGAAAGGTTAAATTGCCTACTTGAACGGGTAGGTTGTCAGCAATTCCAACTGGGTGCTTAATGGTTTGATCAAAGAGTCGAACACTCATATCCGTTGGACTTAACTTACCTACACCTAATCTCTTATATAAGGAAAGAGGCATAACACTTACACTTGCACCTAAATCTGCTAGTGCATCATACATGACACAATCACTAAGTAGACAAGGAACAATAAATTCACCCGGATCACCTACCCTAGGTAGAGGTTTTGGTGGAACTGTCTTCACCGGGTTTATATTTACGGCTTTTGTTTCTTGCACTTTCTTATTCTTTTTCTTCTTCTTCTTCTTTCCAGAGGTATCACAATCTTTATTACCTATCACTTGCTCATACTCAACTCCTTTTCTTGGAAACGGGATGGGTGGTTTGTATGGTGCCACCACTGGCTTTACATACTCGGGTGGTGGTGGTGTAACTTCTTCATTGTTACTCTCATCTAAAACCTTCCCATCTTCTGGTGCTGGTTTTTCAGAATTCGTTGAAACCATATTAACATTCTCATTCCGAGGATTTACTTCAGTATTACTCGGTAGCTTTCCTTGTTCCCTCTCACTCATCATGCTAGCAAGAGTACCTACGTGTTTTTCAAGATTCAAAATGGAAGCTTGTTGAGTTCTTAATGATTGATCAAACCTCTCGTTCGTTTGGGTTTGAGATGTAATGAATTGTGTTTGAGATTCAATCAGCTTTGCCATCATTTCTTCTAGATTTGGCTTTTTCTCTTAGGGTTGTTGTGGTGGTTTATACAAGCTAGGTCTTTGTTGATTGAAAGTGTTGTTTTGAGTCGGTTGGTTATTCGGACCTTGTTGGTTATACCAGTTATTTTCGGGTCCTTTTGGATTGTAAAGAATGTTTTGATTTCGATTTAAGTTTAGCCTTGGCGGTTGATAATTATTTTGATAATTATTTCCCGGCCTAATGATACCGCAGCCCGCATGCGCATGTAACATACACACGGGCATGCGCTATGGTGCGCATGCGGGATGCTCTCATGCGGCATGTGGCATGCGGATCCGTATCTGGTCCTTTACGGCGGTTGAGCAAATATCTTTTCCATAATTATATCCGTGATTCGGGGGAGATGGTTATGGAAACGATTATCACTATCCTATGACGGTTCTAGAATTAGGGTTTGCCTATAAATACAAACCCTAATCGTCGTTAGCAACATACCACGTTACGTAGCCATCTTCTACCACACATCCTACGTGACTTACATCCTCTATCATCTTCTAAAGGTTAACAGGTGAGTTCTTTATTAACTGGTACCTACAACCTTGCTTGGGGCCTTCTGATCGACGGACGTCATCGAAGGTGGACTTAATCACTTGGCCACCCCGCCGACATCATCATGTCGGCCAGGGTTATTCACGGTAGCCGGACCGGAGAGCCACGTTCTAAGATCCTTAAACCCCTCCTTTACGTTGAGCAAGCATGTTAAGACCCCTCGGTTAAAACATGCATGATCAAGTGGTGCTTTCATTGAGAGTCGAATTAATTCAAGACTGTTTAATTGCTTTTTCTTTTAAGGTTTTGAATTGTATGACTCGTTATTTACAAAAAAATTTTTTTAACAGTATCATGACTTCCGAGGAATCATCGGAGCATACTCAAACAGCAATTCAACACGCGCCGTCTGGTAGTCAGCAAACGCCAGTTTTGACTACGGAGGTGGCTGCTCAAGCAGGGTACACAATGTACCCCCCACCTGTATCCGGCGAACCCTTTCAGCGGTTTAAGCCGACATATCCGGATGGGGTTACACCGCCAAGAGCAAACTCACCAGTCACAACCACGCGGTTGGATTTTTCATCGGTGGATGCAAGGGTTATCCCGATAAACGCTGGTGGCGAAACCATGGGACCTCATGTAGTTTGCTGCGGCCAGGTACCTATTTACAGTACCACTGTTTCGATACCTCTGCAGACGCAGACTATTCAGCAAAACTCGTCGTTTACACCCCTGCAACCTTGGCAACCACCGCGCCCAGTTTCTCAATTCTTAACCCCTGCGGATGCGCAGGCGTTACTTAACAGCTGGGGATTTGGTGTCATTCCAGACGCAAACTCTCATTGGGCGCCAATAACAGCGCAACAACAAAGCACAGCGCATACAGTTGGGCTTTTAAGTGTGTATCCTCAAGTTTCGCAGATATCTGCGCCACAGGTTTCGCTTCCTTTACAGCCACCTGTGTACTCCGCGTCTTCAAGTTATCCCTCTTTTCCAACGCAGCAGCCTTGGTCATATCCGCAGACGCAGGGTCAACCTTGGCAAAATGTTCAAGGGCAGGCAAATCTTGCAAGTCAATTCATGCAGGCCGCACCTCCCGATATGGCTCACTTATTTTCACAACCTGACTTTGTTCAGGACATGATGAAGCGTTTCTTTGAAAATTTGAAAGGGGATCCTGTTAAACCACCCTTCGAGCTACCGACTACCTTTGACAAGTTTCCTCCGCATATATCCGCCTACCCGTTTCCATCAGCACCAAAGATACCTAGCACGTTGGGTACTTACAATGGCCTGACCGATCCAGATGATTTTTTACAGCGCTTCGAAGGCGCAATGCGCACTCAAGGCTGGGTGGATCCGGTTGCGTGTCAGATATTTCCTATGACACTACAGGGTATTGCTCGTGAGTGGTTTAATAAGTTGCCGGCGGGTAGTATTGCCGGGTTTATGGATCTGCGGACAAAGTTTTTACTGCAATATCAGAATCAGAGACCACGCAAGCGCACTCACATTGAATGCCATGACATCGTGCAGAAGTCCAAGGAATCTTTGGGCGAATTTCTCACAAGGTATACTAATGAGTGCCTGCGTATACCAGATCTCAAACCAGAGCAACAGATTTCCGGACTCATACATGGTATAAACTCAGAACGTCATCCAACACTGGTAAGGCGTCTGCGCCATACAGTCCCAACAACTTATGCTGAGGCGCTTAATGAATGCCACGACTATATGCGGAGTGGCGAAGATAATGACATTCCAACAGCTAGCACACGCAACGAGAGGAAGGACGATGATGATCGTTCGCGCGATCAAAATCGTGGTAACAACTCTCGCGGAAGGTATCCTAGCGGTGGTCCTATCAGGAATGATAGAGGGAAATCAAGTGGCAATTATCGAAACAATAATCAGTGCGGCATCAACAATCAGAACTATGCGCTTCTTAAAAGCTTATCCAAAACGCCCAAAGAAATTTTGGCGACGGAGCCAGTATGCGCGACCTTCGCGGTTCCAACTCCGCTTACAGAATTTGGTAAGCGGGATAAGACAAAGTATTGTGAATTTCACGATGATTACGGGCACGATACGAATAGGTGTAAAAACTTGATGGAACGGGTTCTGGAGGCGCTCCGTGCGGGTAAGTTGGATCACCTCAAACCGCCAAAGAAAGATAAAGGGAAAGCCGCAGAAGAAGGGTCAAAAACTAAAACCTTCGCGTGGCAGAAAGTGGATAAGACCAAAAATGCTGATTTAACCATTAACATGGTTGACGCAGAGAAATTAGGTCAGCGAAGAAAGTATAACGATCATCAGGATTGGGAACTTCTTCCAATCACTTTCCCTCCTGTGATGTCAATTGACAGGGTGAATGAACCTATTGTTATCAAGTGCCGCATTCCTTCTTGCGGGGTGCAGGTCAAGCGCATGCATGTCGACACTGGGAGTGGCGTTGACATTATGTACGAGCATTGCTATCAATTTCTTCCCGAACACGTGAAGGCGCAGCTACGTCCGTCTGATATCACGCTGTCTGGTTTTTCCGGAGAAAGCTCATGGCCCGTGGGACGGATAGAGTTAGTAATAGAGCTCGAAGATGACAAAAATCCGCAGTTAATAAGGAACGAATTAGTTGACTTTTATGTGGTTCGCTCGACTTCGCGATATAATGCGCTACTGGGAAGAAATTTCATACGGCGTTTTAACATCATACCTTCGGTAGTGCACGGTTTGATTAAGTTTCCTACTAAGGGAGGAGTTGCCACAATGGCGTCACATCAAACGATTGAGATATGTGCGTCAGTTGTGCAAATTAACATCCCTAGCGTCGGGGAGCAGATTGCAAGCAGTGCGGTCATTGCTAATCGCTTGCATCCAGATAAGCGTATAAAAATCGGCGCAGGTTTATCAGCTGAAACCAAGGCTAAGTTACATGGTATATTGTCCGCAAACGCAGATGTTTTCGCATGGAGCGAATCAGATATGACAGGTGTCCCGCGGGACATTGCGGAACATAAATTGCATGTTAATCCATCGCTCACACCTGTCAGGCAAAAGAAGCGGCATATGGCTTTAGACCGCAGTGATTGGCTATGCGCAGAAGTAGACAACCTTGTGAAAGCAAACATTCTACGCGAAGTGCGTTATCAAACATGGGTTGCCAATCCGGTGTTGGTGAAAAAGGCTGATGGTAACTGGCGAATGTGCGTTGATTTTAAAGACATTAACAAAGCATGTCCTAAAGACAATTACCCTCTCCCGGAGATAGATTGGAAGGTTGAATCTTTGTCTGGATTCAGATATAAGTGCTTTCTGGACGCATACAAAGGTTATCACCAAATTCTAATGGCTGCGGAAGACGAAGACAAGACTGCTTTTCATACGCCGCAGGGTATTTATTGTTACACAAAGATGCCTTTCGGCTTGAAGAACGCGGGCGCGACCTATCAGCGTGTAATTGACGCAGCATTCAAGCCTCAAATTGGCAGAAATCTTGAAGCGTATGTCGATGATTTGGTAATCAAAAGCAACACCGAAGAAGACATGCTCGCAGACATCCTAGAAACGTTTGCGTCTCTGCGAAGGATCAATATGAAGCTTAATCCGCTTAAATGTAGCTTTGGAGAGGAGGAAGGCAAGTTTCTAGGTCATGTGCTTACAGCGCGGGGTATCAAGGCTAATCCCAAAAAGATTGAAGCTATTGATAATTTACCATCTCCGAAAACAAAGAAAGATGTGCAGAGTCTCACTGGGAAGCTCGCAGCAATCACGCGGTTTTTGTCAAAAGCCGCAGAGCGTCAGCTACCATTCTTTAACACTTTGAAAAACTGTTTGAAGAAAAAGGATTTTGTCTGGACTCAGGAAGCAGAATCAGCCTTTCAGGAGATGAAAAAGGTGCTTGCAGAGTTACCAACACTTACTGCGCCAGTCCCTGGGGAGACGTTAACGCTGTACCTTGCGGCATCAAAGGAAGCAATCAGTTCAGTTCTCATCGCAGACCGCGAAAAGGTAACTTATCAATTTACTTGCATTATTTATTTCGCAGAACTTTAACGCTGAGGTTTTCTCAGACACAAATGCCGGTCTACTTCGTAAGCAAGACGCTGACATCAAGCGAAGTAAACTACTCGCCAATAGAGAAGTTAGTATATGCGCTTGTCCATACAGCGCGGCGTTTGCGCCGATACTTTCAAGCACATCCGATTGTGGTTCTAACTGATCAGCCAATCAAACAGGTTGGTACATGATTACTTTGCGGCAATGACCGGGGTTACCGCATTGACTAACGCAATTATTTTATTTCATTTAGGTACTGTACAAGCCCGAGATTTCTGGCCGAATGGCCAAGTGGGCAGTCGAATTGGGAGAACACGAAATAAACTTTTCTTCTCGCAGTGCGGTTAAGGGTCAAATACTTGCTGACTACCTAGCAGAAATACCTGCGGATGTCGAAGCGTCAGCAGAACATCAAGATCCGCCCGCACCTGTTCTATCACCATGGGAATTATACACCGATGGTGCGTGTAGCGCATCTGGCGCAGGCGCAGGTATAATTTTGACAGGTCCAGGCGGTGAGGAACATACGTATGCACCGCGGTTTAATTTTGCTGTCACAAACAATGAAGCAGAGTATGAGGCTCTGCTAGCAGGTATGCGCATCGCGCATAAGCTAAATGTTAAAATCTTGCACGCTTACGTGGATTCAAAGCTAGTATGCAATCAAGTCTGCGGAGACTTCGAAGCGCACGACATTGCTATGCAGCAATATTTATCGCTTGTTCATAATCTCGCTGACCAGTTCGAGGCTTTTCAAATCTCGCACGTAATGCGGGGGCAAAATAAGAAGGCGGATGCGCTAAGCAAACTAGCTGCCTTGGCTTTCGATCATATGGGTAAGAAAATTCTAATAGAGGAACTCAACGCAAAATCTATTGTCATGATGCCTCTAGTGGCACCGGTTGAGGAATCAAGCCCAACGTGGATGATGCCCATCATCGCTTTTTTACGGGACGGCACTTCACCCGCGGACTCTTCTGATGCGAAGAAAGTCCGCACAAAGGCACCGCTTTATGCCCTTGAGGGTGACGTCTTGTATCGAAAAAACTATTTGGGACCGCATTTAAGGTGCATAGGTCCGAAAGAGGCAGAGGAAGTTATACGCGAGGTGCATGAGGGTGCATGCGCCCTTCATTCGGGACACAGGTCCATTGTGTCAAAAATCATGCGGTTAGGTTATTATTGGCCTACTATGTACGCAGACACGGCGCGTATTGTCAAGCAATGCGAATCATGCCAAATACATGCACCTATCAGCAGGGCACCTGCGCATCCAATGATACCGGTCTCCTCACCATGGCCATTCTGCAAATGGGCGATCGACATAGTCGGACCATTCCCCAAAGGCCAAGGTAATATTGCCATTCATTTGCTAAATATGCTACTTACGTCATTATCTTACGCATACTCTGCACACGCAGGAAATGTCAAATTCTTAATTGTTGCAATCGATTACTTCACGAAGTGGGTCGAAGCGAAACCGCTGGCAACAATTTCAGGGAAAAGAGTGCGGAATTTTGTATGGGAAGACATTGTCTGTCGATTCGGCATACCCAATGAACTTGTTAGTGATAACGGTACACAATTTGCCGGCGATCCTTTTCGCAGTTGGTGTGCGGAGCTTAATATTAAGCAAACTTTTACTTCAGTTGCGCATCCGCAGGCGAATGGCCAGTGCGAAGTTACCAACCGAGATATAGTTGCTGGAATCAAGGCAAGGTTGGGTCATGACCGCGTTGGTTGGGTGGATGAGCTTCCAAAGGTTTTATGGGCGCATAGAACCACACCCAAAGCAAGCACTGGTGAGACTCCGTTTAGTTTGGTTTATGGGTCAGAAGCTATTGTACCCGCAGAGATTGGGGTACCAATGTTCCGCATACAAAACTTTGATGAGCAAAATAACTCTGAAGCTCTGCGGGAAAATCTTAATCTGCTTGAAGAACGCAGACTCTCTGCGGCTGTTAACGAAGCAAATAACAAGCAGAAAATTGCAAAGTATTACAATCAGCGTGTGCGTTCACGCACTTATAAGTGCGGTGATTTGGTTTGGCGCCAGAACGATGCAAGTCATGCGGAAGATACTGGGAAACTGGGACCTCGTTGGGAGGGCCCGTACAGGGTAGCAAAAGCAAGCGACACCGGGGCATACCATCTAGAGACATTAGATGGCAAACCTGTGAAACGCACTTGGCATGCGACGTTATTGAAAAAATGTTACATGTAGCTAGATGGACTTGATCACTCCAATTTGTTTAGCACATTATTTTATTTTTCATCCTTTCGGATATGTCGCAGTTGTAATTATAATTAATGCCAAATAAAAATAATTACGTGCACATACTTTCGTTGTCCATTTATATTTTTTGTATGCGATTCCTGCCTACTTAAGGGGTGTCCTCTAGCCCCCGTGCGGCAGAAGCCTGTTTGGTTACAAGGCTAGACAATAACGGCAGGCGAAGGGAATTGGTTTTCCCCTAGCCAAGCGCCACGCAGACTAGATGGCTGCAAAGTCGACTTTAAATATACAAGCATTGGTTTGCTTGTGCGTAATCGCTCTCGCATTGGTTTGCTTGAGGAACTCCTAAGCATAAAAACATTGGTTTGTTTTTAGTTGCGTTTGCTTACCATACAACTAATAGTGCACCTCTAGTACATGACAAAGCAATAGCGCAGTAGCTTTTGAGTCTAAATTATTAAAGGTAAGTTAAAATATTGGTTTATTTTACGCAGTACCATCCGCATACGCATAAGTTGTGGTTAACTATGCGCATGCGCATGCGGTTCATAATTTGTTTTGACTCGCGGTATATAAACAAGGATATCACGCATGCATAACAGACATACATATATACACATCCAAATAAATTATTACATAAGTAATTGTTTCACATGCCTGCCCAACATGGGACTTAGGGCTCCAAAATACATTTACAATTACCTGCCTAAGATTAGGGCTTACGGCGCAAACTACTCTAGTAATCCTCCTTCAAAAACCCATCAAGCGGCATCGTCGGGTCAGCCGCAAACGCATTGATCAAAGGGATAGGGATGGACTTGATTGCCTCTTCCGCCTCCAGCAGCGCCGCGGCCGTTCCCTCCTTTAATTTCTTTTGGACAATGTCGGGGAACGGTGGAGTTAGGCCGCATGCCTGGATCACTTCCCGCACAGCCTTGCTCACCTCATGGTCCTTGACCGCATCGACATAGGCATTAAACCGGTCGGACACGGGCTCGGAGTCCATCACTTTCTGCGCAATTGCGGGAAGTGCGGTGCGCAGCATTGTCATATCTGCCTCGGCCAGCTCGCGGTTGGTAACCGCATCGTCCCTCTCCCTCGTCACCTTTTCCAACTCCAGCCTCACTCGCTCAGTTTCCCCCTTTTCCTGATCAACCGCACCCACAAGCTCTTGGTTCTTTTTTCTTTCTTGAATCAAGGAGGCCTTGGTTTCGGCCGCAGTCAATTCAACAGCTTTGCGGGCCTCCTCAGCAGCGTCCCTGTCCTTCTTTGCCTGATCTACACCCGCCTGCAGCAAACCCAACTCCACCTCTTTGCGCAGTGCAACATCGTATAGGCTGGAGGATCGACGGGCTTGATCCGCAAACATCCCAAAGAATACCAGCCCGTTCTGGACAAAGGCGTTGATCGCCTGGTTAAATGGCAGCGCGGCCAGTTGCTCGCGGAACTCTGATGGGAAGATTTGCTGCAAGAATGCAGATTGCTCCGCAGCATTTTCTGCGGAGGACTGGCAAAGTTGGCGGAGGTTGGCAACACGGAAGCTGCCTTGCGGAGGAGGTAATGTAGACTCAGACTCGACGGAGATCGCCTTGTCTTTGGATGTGGCAGTGGCCTGCAGCTCGGGGTTGACCCGCGGTGTTGTTGGCTGCGTCTCCTCCACATGCTCTGCAAAATACTCAGCTTAGTACGCAGATTTTTCTACGCGGTATACATGCGAAAAAAAATAAATAAACGCTCACCATTAATGGGGGGAGGTAGGTCTGCGGACCGCGGCTCGATGGCAACAAAATTGTCGTTGCGCATATCCTCCAGCTGCTTAGGAGTCTTCTTCTTCTTCTTCTGAGCATCGGACGTCCCAGCCGCCTTGCGTTTATTGCCTGACTCCGCCGGCAATTCCTCCACATGTTCGCTAGCAGCTGCCTGCTCTAGCTGTTTGTCCACATCCTGCTTGCGGAAAGAGATCCCAGCAATCTCCTCCGCGGTAAGCACCTTCTTCATCCTCATCTCTGCAAACAATAAACGCCTGCGTTAGAAAATATACAAAAATTTATGTAAGTACGCGTTTATGCTATTCCTACCCTTTCCATCTGGGCCAACTATGGCCGGCCGCACATCCTCCCAAGGCCAATACGCGGAGATCTTCCCCAACCGCAGCATAACATTACCATACGAACGGTGCACCAGTTGTGCGTTGACGCACTGCTTCAACAACCTTTTCTCCTCGTCATCCAACGCTGGCATCTTGTTCACATCTTTTTCTACCTTCTCGCACCAAATGAGCGTCTGCGGGAAGCCAGTGCCTACTACGGTCTGGTCGACGAAGAAAAAAGTTTCTTTCCAACTTCCCGCATTCGATTTCGGGGTTTTTGTGAAATTTTGGCGTGCGAAGAAGGTGAACCAAGATTTATGGTGGTTGGCTAAGCGGAATAGGTGGCAAAAAACCTTCACCAATGGTACTGTGTCGAGTGCAACACACCACATCTCGAATAGAACGATTTTGCCTATCGCATACGGGTGCAATTGCCCTAGCCCTACTTTGAAATGATCTAGTACGCCTAAAAAGAAGTCGGTGGGTGGAACCCTAAAATTACCATGCTTAAAAGCATGTTCGTAGATCGCCACCTTATTCTCTGGTGGCTGATGGGCTCGCTGGCTAGGCAGTGGTGGTACCGGATTGTAACCCGCAAGAGGGGGGTATTGCTTAACTAAGTGGTCGATGTTTTTCTGGCCTATGTTGGACTCTACATTCTCTACGAAAGTTTCATTAGCTTTGGTCATTTTTAGATGAATGGAGAACGACTGACCTTTAAATGACGATCGGAATATGACGGAGTTGATCGGAATTGATAGGATTTGAAGGCGAGAGCGTATTTGGGAAGCTTGACACCGGAAAAGTAAAAATGTGTGATTTGGAGCTATTTATAGGCAAGATTGGGGGAGCGTGGGTTGGAATGGTGTTATCGTGGCCATACACGTGTAATGCAATCGACGGGTAGAATTTGCTGATCGCGCGTGGTGTCAGTTAAGAATGATTACAAACACGCGCGTGGTTCGCACGCGCCGGCGGCATTGTTACTTTATGTCTTGTCAGCCGAATGGGCTTCTGCGATTGTGACAGGCATCGAGGCGCACGCGAGGACATTAAATGCTCGTCGTCCTTTTGTTTTCTCTTTTTCGCTTAATAGTTTGATATCATATGACTTGTGTCATATAACATCAAACTGGGGGGACTTAATGATACCGCAGCCCGCATGCGCATGTAACATACACACGGGCATGCGCTATGGTGCGTATGCGGGATGCTCTCATGCGGCATGTGGCATGCGGATCCGTATCTGGTCCTTTACGGCGGTTGAGCAAATATCTTTTCCATAATTATATCCGTGATTCGGGGGAGATGGTTATGGAAACGATTATCACTATCCTATGACGGTTCTAGAATTAGGGTTTGCCTATAAATACAAACCCTAATCGTCGTTAGCAACATACCACGTTACGTAGCCATCTTCTACCACACATCCTACGTGACTTACATCCTCTATCATCTTCTAAAGGTTAACAGGTGAGTTCTTTATTAACTGGTACCTACAACCTTGCTTGGGGCCTTCTGATCGACGGACGTCATCGAAGGTGGACTTAATCACTTGGCCACCCCGCCGACATCATCATGTCGGCCAGGGTTATTCACGGTAGCCGGACCGGAGAGCCACGTTCTAAGATCCTTAAACCCCCTCCTTTACGTTGAGCAAGCATGTTAAGACCCCTCGGTTAAAACATGCATGATCACGGCCTTTGGTTCATATAGGAAACATTCTCTCGTTGTTCCATCGTTGGTTCAATGTGACAATCTTTCAATAAGTGTGGTCCACCGCATTGCTCACAACTGATTCGTATTGCGTGAATATCTTTATTCATCTTTTCCATTCGTCTTTCGAAAGCATCTATTTTTGCGGAAACGGAATCAAAGTCATGGCTAGAATCGGCTCTAGCCGCTTTAGATGATCGAAAGATATCTTTTTCTTGGTGCCACTCATGCGAGTGGGATGCTGTGTTATCAATAATTTTGTAAGCTTCAGTTGCGGTTTTCTTCATAATGGAACCACCGGCTGTTATGTCGATGTCTTTTCGTGTAGCAACGTTGACACCTTGGTAGAATATTTGTACTATTTGGTAAGTGTCTAAACCGTGTTGAGGACATCCTCTCAACATCCTTCCGAATCTTGTCCACGCCTCATATAATGTTTCATTTAGCTTTTGCGCGAACGTAACAATTTCTCCTTGAAGTCTCACGGCTTTAGATGCCGGAAAGAATTGTTTAAGAAATTTTTCAACTAAAACATCCCATGTGTCAATCGCCCCTTCAGGTAACGATTCTAACCAATCTTTGGCTTCTCCCTTTAAAGTCCAGGGAAACAACATGAGATAGATCTGCTCATCTTCCACTTCTCGGATTTTGAATAGTGTACAAATTCTTTTAAACGTACGAAGGTGTTCGTTAGGATCTTCATTCGGTGCACCACTGAATTGGCATTGGTTAGTTACCATGTGTAGAATTTGTCCTTTGATTTCATAATCTGGCGCATTAACTTCTGGCTTAATAATGGCGTGACCTTGGCCCGTGCGTGTGGCTCTCATTCGATCTTCCATACTTAGAGGTTCCGTTACTTCCATAATTGAATTTGTTGAATACGAATCACTAGAGGATTCTGATTTAATGGTTTGTGGCTCAGGAGGAATAATTAGTGGTTCAAGATCTTGGAATTGTCCTTGAATATGCTCCGGGTTCTTAATTGTGAAGTCGGGTTCAAAAGATGGATTATCGGAAATTTGAGTTGGAGTTCTTGTTCGACTAGATGACGATTCTAAAGAAAAATCAACGGCGACAATATTTGCTAGATGTCTTGATCGAGTTACAGGTGGTGAACGTATGACCGGCGGCGAACGTCTTGCTCGGTGCATTCACTGAATATCCTATTAGTTTTTAAAAAGGAAAGAAAAATTATAATAAGTTATCCAATTAATAGACTTTTTTGATTTTGCCCACGTTTCGAATAGCCAAAAGATGCAGCAGAGGGGCAGGATTCGTTTGGTCTCAATATAATTGAGTACTGTTTGGCTCCAATAACCCGGTCCACGTACAAATCCAACTATTACTACGAACCAGAAAATTTTGATGTCTATCAATTTAACCACTTAAAATAAATTTTCGTAATTTTAAGAAATTTAGAGAAGAAGTAGAAAAAATTCTAAGTCCTAAAAACTAGAATGGCGAGAAATAAGAGAGAAAAAGACTGCGCGTCGAAAAGGGGTGAATCTTCATCCCAAGCTCGCAATGCTCCTCCTGAGAATGCAGAACAACAGGAGGTTGATAACTATTACAAACAAGATATACCTCATCCAGTTATGACATTTTCAGATATGCACGTGGAAGATTTGCACTCGAACATGAGATTTGACAGACGTTGGATAGATTATCCAAAATACCAAAGGGGCTTGCATACTCTTCATTCTAAAGTTGTTGAAGTACCTAGGGTAATAGAATGGGGACCATTAGAAGCTGTAGAATTGGCCGAGCCAATTAGAGAATTACTTACACAGAGGTATGGTAATTCTACTTTTAACGATTGGGTACTGATGTTGTAGCGTGAGGGTACGAAATAGTATTATTTTTAATACAAAATACTACAAAATATGACACAAGTTTTATTAATTTACGGATGGGATATACCTAAACCTTGCTACAACACTATAGGCAGTGTACCTAATCGTAGAGTAGTGTAGTTTTTAGTAAGTCCGGTTCGTTCCACAGGGAGCTGGTGATACTTACTATATTTTTAACTATATTTATACAAAATATATATAATTATATAAGTAGTAATATTATTATAAAAGGGGGGTTTTACCGTTTAATGACCGGTTTGTCGATTCTATATTTTAAGCGTAAAGATAAATGACGATAATTAAAGTGCGTAAAATAATCACAATAAATAAAATGACAGTAAATAAAATTGCGAGTAATAAAATGACAGTAAATAAAGATACGATGAGAAATATAATAAAAGAATTATGCTTATTTAAACTTCCGTAATCATGATGTTTGACGTGTTGATTTTAGTTTTATGCCCATGGGTTAATTGTCCTTTGTCCTGGATTATTTAATATGTCCGTCTGGTTTTTGTCCATAACAGTCCATCAGTCATAAATATAAAGTGCGAGTGTCCTCGTCAAATTATCCTTATACCCGAAGTTAAATATTCCAACTAATTGGGGACTTAAACTGTAACAAGATTTTAATAATTTGTTTAATAATTACACCAGGATGTCGACTGAGTGTAACCCAAGGTTTTAATATTTTGTTATCAATTATACCAAGTGTCCTTGTACATAATTTTCACCCCTGTTTTAATTATTCTAGTGGCTATTAATCCATTCCCGTGTCCGGTTAAATGAACGATTATTCGTACATATAAATACCCCGCCCATCGTGTCCGATTGAGTGTATATGGTAATTTATAGGGACGCCCAATTGTAAATCTTTATATTAACATTAACAAACTATCATTTAGTTAAACAAATATAAAGCCCATTAATAGCCCATAGTCTAATTTCCACAAGTGTCGTTCTTTTGTCCAAACCCCAATTATGGTACAAAGCCCAATTACCCAATTTTAGTAATTAGCCCAACATCATGATTACTTCGTTTTAAATAAGCATAATAATAACTTAGCTACGAGACATTAATGTAAAAAGGTTGAACATAACTTACAATGATTAAAAATAGCGTAGCGTTACACGGACAGAATTTCGACTTACACAATCAAAACGATCTCTATCATAAATCTTATTATTATCATAATTTAAACTTAAAATTAAGATTATTGTTATATCTGATTATATTAACATTATGATAGAGAATTATAAATATAGATATTGATATTTGATATAGAAAAGTAAGAAAAAGATAGAAAAAATGATCGAAAAAAAGTCTCCTTAATTTGATCGTAAATATAGCGAAATTAGAATTGAAATTTTCATTTACGACCCCTGAACTATGCTCAATTAACAACTTTTTATTATTTAATTTTATTCTTATTATGAATTATTTAAATATTATATTTTATTCTTGTGCATAGTTGACTCGTAATTTTTACACCGTTGCGTCGAGCGCTGAAAGTTGGTTCATGCCTCGGTTCCGGATTTTCGAACGCCCTTTCGTACAATTTTATATCGTGTACTTTGCGTTTTGTAACTTGTACTCTTGTCATTTTTAGACGTTCTTCATCAATAATTTGAACCTTTTTGATTGTATCTTGTACTTTTGAGCTTTTTGGACCTTTGTGTCTTCAAATCGTCGTTTTCGCCTTTTGTCTTCGCACTTATTTAAAATAAACGAATATTACTTGAAAATGGAACAATTGCAACTAAAATCTTGTCTTTCTTGGGGGATTTTGCTATGAAATATATGTTCCTTTTTAGCCTTATCAGGTACGATTATTCAACATGCGTAGACCTGTATATAAAGTGTGGTGTGAAGAATTATTGTGTAGTATAGAAATAAATGATCGGGTAGCTAGTTTAACCGATCGTTCTTTTATTAGATTTTTGTTAGGAGGTTCGATGCGCCACATGTCTCTACTAGACATGGCTCAGGCCTTACGTATATATACGCCTGAGGAGCTAGCATCTGCCGATTGTCGAGGGTTGATACTAAATGGTAGGAAAATTGATGAAAATTTTGATACGCATGGTGTATGGAGTCAAATGACTAGCCATCACCGATTTAAAGGGGGAAATTACTCTTATTTGGATATAGATAGAGCTGAATTAAGATTAATTCACAGGTTTCTAGCGAACTCGATTACACAGCGAGGTAAAAATAAGAAAAAGGTAAATGAACAGGATTTGTTTTACCACATGTGTATTCGAGACCCACAAAGCGCTGTAAGTATACCTTATTGTGTGGGTTATTATTTATCAGCTATGGTTAAGGGGATGAGACCGCACAGTATAATAGGAGGTGGTATATTTATTACATTAATTGCTGAGTATCTCAATGTGGATATAAGTCGGGGGGATTATTAATCGAAGAACCAGAACCCCACGATACAATTGGTTTAAATGTATATCATGGTGCTAAGGTTTTGAAGAGGCGAAATAACGCCGCAGTACAATACCATGGAAGACATCCACAGGTTGAGAGAAATCAACAACCAGGTAATGTGGGAGGGGGAAATGAAATGACAGAAATGCAAAGGTTTATAGCTTCACAAGAGTATGAAAATGCTAGACATCGAGCATTTGAAGATTGGCAAGTTCATCAAAACCAAATCATAGCTCATTGCCAACATGTAGGTAGAAACTATATTCATACTCCAACGCCCATATTTCCTCTCTGGTCTATAGAGATGCAACCACCGTATCCTACTTATAACCCAGCTGAAGCATTTTATAACACATACGGTTATGCATGGAACCCCTACTGGTATCAATAACAACCCTAGTTTATTTAGTTTTATTTATTTTATTTTTGTAATGTTACTACATTTAGCACTTATGTTGATATTGTAATAGTTTTTATAATTTTCTAACTTTTATTATTATTAGATTTTAATAATTTTTGAATGTGGGGTAATATACCAAACTTCAAAAATATGTATATATGTTTGCATTTTATCTTATGTACACAACAGGGTAAAACAACGCATTTTCAAAGACTGGCATTAAGTTCAGCAAAAGCAACTAATTTTGACGACAAGATGCAAAATATATATGAAATAACAACAAGACGGAATGAACAAATGATGTGCACCATTTATCATTCAACACAAACAACAATATGTTTGGAAACTTTGGTAAAATTTAATCATTTTTCTACGCTAATCACCCTCAATAATTTAAATTGTTACTGATTTCTTGCAAATGAGGGCATTGCAAGATCTTAAGTGTGGGAAGGGGTTAAATTCTTTCAGATTTTAAAATTTTTACTTTATACACTTGGTTACCATTAAAAATACTAGTAAAGCAGTAGTTGTATTAGAATCTAGTGCTCTCTGATAATAAAGAACAGCCCTAGTCTTATATACTGACTACCCAATCCTAGTTAAAATTTACAAAATTTTCAATTAAATGAACTCAAAATCATGTTTATACATATTTATGAACGATAAAACTAGGTGTTAACACCGAAATTATTGTTACCTCGGAAAGGACATAAATTGAGAAACAAACCAAAATGTTAGAATTCATTTAAAATGGAATAGAGGACAATAAAAAGGAAAATAAAAGCCAAGTGTGGGAAAATTTACCAAGTTATTTTAAACATATGTCACATATTAAAGATACTTTTGCTTTGGACTAAACTAAAAATTTTTTTACCCGATTTACTGTAAGAAAGATGGATCTACACGATGAATCAATTCCATCATTAAAAGGAAGTAAAGTCTTCCGAAAAAGAAACGCGCTTCTTAATTTAGGTCATAAAGTTGTCATCCAGACCAGCTGTAGGTTGACGAAAAATCTAGAAAAGTCATCTCTAAAATCAGCAGGAAATCCACGGACCTCAGCATCAAACAGGGTCGCCAAGTGGTCAGACTTATCCTAACCATGAGAGGATCTGTCTCGTAAAATGGGGAGGACGCCATGCAAATTAGCTGGATAAGACTAATGAATCAGATCCCCAGAAAGGATAATCTCCTTAAAGATTAAAAATCAGCTTTTAAGCCTGATATTACTCAATCCTTGAGATTGACCTTAAAGATTGAGAATTACAAACTCATGGAATTCAATGATATCTAAACTCGAGCTTGAATGAGAAAATATTTTGATCAAAATTTCAAACCGATTTGTTTTCTGAAAACCCATTTTTCAATGCGTTCATTACCATTGAACGTAAAATCCTAGGAATTCACCTGGAATTCATTAGGTCACCTGAACCAAATCGAGTGTCAACCGTAAGAACGGTGGTTGCATAGCATGGTCAAAGACAAGACCTTGTGCCAGACCGAAAAATTATAAGGGTGAGCTTTACTATTGCTCCTACCAAGGGTAGTAATTGCGTCTGACACGTTATAGACCATAATTAAAAGCATGTCAGGGGACATTGCCTTAACAGTTGCTTGTTCAACGCTTTCCTTTACAACCGGACGGTAGTTTATCGAAAGGTAATATTCGGAGCAAGTATACTGGACGTGTTGCTTTCCCAATACAAGGATAGCAAGTGGGTGACACAAAACCGTAAGTTTTGAGCTAAAATTTTCAAATATGAAACCCACCAAACCCACAAAAAGAATTTGCAAACACCGGTGAAGGGTTATTCCGGAAAACTTATCTAGGGTAAAAGCTAGATTGAATTTTCAAAAAGATCAAATGTTTTCATAAAGATCCAATTTCTTAAAGGATCTAAATTTTTATAGTCATATGGGACTGTAAACCACATCGTTACTACCATTGTTTATACCGTCGTAAAGAAATCACTGATGTACAAAGTGTGAAGAATAAAGAAGTGATTCTAGTATTTCAAGACGATATTGCTTGAGGACAAGCAACGCTCAAGTGTGGGAATATTTGATAATGCTAAAAACGAACATATATTTCATAGCATTATCCCTCAATAAAGACAAGCTTTTAGTTGCAACTGTTCTATTTACAAGTGATATTCGTTTAAATAATAAAAGGTGAAGACAAAAGACAGATTTGACAAATTGAAGACGCAAACGACCAAAAAGCTCAAAAGTACAAAATACAATCAAAGAGGTTCCAATTATTGATAAGAAACGTCTCGAAATTACAAGAGTACAAGATTCAAAACGCAAAGTACAAGATATTAAATTGTACGCAAGGACGTTCGAAAATCCGGAACCGGGACCAGAGTCAAATCTCAACGCTCGATGCAACGGACTAAAAATTACAAGTCAACTATGCACATAAATATAATATAATATTTAAATAATTCTTATAATTATTTATATATTATATTTATTTAATTAAAACGTCGACAAACAAGAAAACAAGAATTTTGAGCTGTCACCTACCACCATGCGATCGCATGGCCTGGAGGCACAAAAGCCATGCGATCGCATGGCCAACTTTTTTAGTTCACAGGCCTATAAATTTCGAGCTTTGGTGCACCATATATCCATATCTTTCTCTCTATCTCGTAAACATATATATATATATATATATATATATATATATATATATATATATATATATATATATATATATATATATATATATATATATATATATTATAATTTTAATTTTAATTTTAATTCTAATAATAAGGGTATGTTAGCGAATGTTGTAAGGGTGTAAGTCAAAATTCTGTCCGTATAACGCTACGCTATTTTTAATCATTGTAAGTTATGTTCAACCTTTTTAATTTAATGTCTCGTAGCTAAGTTATTATTATGCTTATTTAATCCGAAGTAATCATGATGTTGGGCTAAAAATATTAAAATTGGGTAATTGGGCTTTGTACCATAATTGGGGTTTGGACAAAAGAACGACACTTGTGGAAATTAGACTATGGGCTATTAATGGGCTTTATATTTGTTTAACTAAATGATAATTTGTTAATTTTAATATAAAGATTTACAATTGGACGTCCCTATAAATAACCATATACACTCGATCGGACACGATGGGCGGGGTATTTATATGTACGAATAATCGTTCATTTAACCGGACACGAGAATGGATTAATAGTCACTAGAATTATTAAAACATGGGTGAAATTATGTACAAGGACACTTGGCATAATTGATAACAAAGTATTAAAACCTTGGGTTACACGAAGTCGATAACCTGGTGTAATTATTAAACAAAGTATTAAAATCTTGCTACAGTTTAAGTTCCCAATTAGTTGGAATATTTAACTTCGGGTATAAGGATAATTTGACGAGGATACTCGCACTTTATATTTATGACTGATGGACTGTTATGGACAAAAACTAGATGGACATATTAAATAATCCAGGACAAAGGACAATTAACCCATGGGCATAAAACTAAAATCAACACGTCAAACATCATGATTACGGAAGTTTAAATAAGCATAATTCTTTTATTTCATATTTAATTTCCTTTATTTTATATTTAATTGCACTTCTAATTATCGCACTTTTATTTATTGTTATTGTATTTAATTGCACTTTTAATTATCGTACTTTTTAATTATCGCAAGTTTATTTTATCGCACTTTTATTTATCGCAATTTCATTATCGTTATTTACTTTACGCTTTAAATTAAGTCTTGTATTTATTTTTAATATTTTACATTTGGTTTTAACTGCGACTTAAGTTTTTAAAATCGACAAACCGGTCATTAAACGGTAAAAACCCCCCTTTATAATAATAATATTACTTATATATATATATTTTTATTTTTATAAAATAAAACTAATATAGCGTTAAGCTTTGTTTAAAGATTTTTTCCCTGTAGAACGAACCGGACTTACTAAAAATTACACTACTGTACGATTAGATACACTGCCTATAAGTGTTGTAGCAAGGTTTAAGTATATCTATTCTATAAATAAATAAATATCTTGTGTAAAATTGTAATATATTTAATAGTATTTCGTTGTAAAATTTAATAGTATTTTATACCCCTTAGCGAAAACATCAGTTATCATACTAGTATCGGGATGCCACCTTATGAGATGCTTTATGGGCGGAGGTGTCGAACTCCAATTTGTTGGGGTGAAGTGGGACAAAAGGAAATCGGGAGTACCGATTTGGTTTTAGAGACGAATAGCAAGATTGATATGATTCGGGCTCTTTGAAAAAGGCTCAAGATAGACAAAAGTCGTATGCCGACAAACGTAGGCGAATGATCGAATTCCAAGAAGGTGACATGGTGATGCTTAAGGTTTCGCCATGGAAATGTGTTATTCGATTTCGAAAACGGGGAAAGTTAGCTCCTCAGTTTATTGGGCCATTTAAAATTCTAGCTCGTGTTGGCGAAGTTGCGTATTGTTTGGAATTACCCGAAGAGCTTGCGGGGATCCATAATACATTTCATGTTTCCCATCTCCTTAAGTGCCTTACGGATGATTCTTCTTGGGTGCCGTTAGACGAGATCGAGCTAAACAATAATTTAGAGTATATTGAGGAGCCGATTGCTATACTCGATGAGAAGGTCAAAAGATTGAGAAATAAAGAGGTGAGAACTTTTAAAGTTCAATGGCGTCGTAGTAAAAGTTCCGAGTTTACTTGGGAGCCCGAAGAGTTTGTGTTAGTTTATCTTCCCTCTTGTCATGCGGCTTGGATCGCGAAGACGAGCTCCGATTCAAGTGGGGGAGAGTTGTAAGACCCGAATAATGTTTGTACAGTGGTGTAAATAGGGTACTTGAGGCGTGGGAAATTTTATGCAGTTAAACAAAGGTCACAGACTGAGCTGAGCTAGTTGCGCTCAGCGCACACCTAATGGTGCGCGTGGTGCACTGTCCACTGTAGCCGGGTTCTGCTTGTTTTAATCAGATATTTTGATGGGCTTTTTGATAATTTCACTTGGGGACGAGTTAAAGGCTACCAGATCAGTTTGGGGTGAGTCATAACTCCATTATCAACTACCTTATCTTTTCCACTTCAATTTTAGAGAGAGAGTGAGATTCTTGTGTGAGAAAGCTCAAGTAAAGGAAGAAGGAGCTAGTTTTGGGTCTTAGCTCGAGTTATAAAGTTGTTCATCTAATCACTAGCTACGTTGTGATTGTGGTGGTAAGCTCTAACTTTGATTTCCTTATTTTAAATTGATTTAAGGGTTAGGGTTTGGGATAGTGATGAACATAAAACCCATATTTAATGATTTTGGGTATTCTTGGGTAAGATGGAGTCATGAAGACTCAATGGTAACTAACCTAGGGTGTCAAAGTGTTAATTGATGTTTATGAGTCCTAATTGGTTAGTTAATCACTAGCACACCTAGTTAATTAGTAAATGGGTGTTAGATGGGTTAGTGGATGACCCGAAATGGGTGTGTTGACTTTAAATTAGCCAAAGGGCTAATGATTGACCTAGTTGGGAAATATGGGTATGAAATACCCTAATTGTGTAATAGTTAGTGTTGTTGGACCCTAATCACTAGCTTTTAAGTGATTAATGATGGTCTTGACCCGTAAGGGGCGGTTTTGGTAAAAATGGGGCATTTAATGCATTTAAGTCATTAAATGCACATGAGTGAAGTGTTGGTATTTAGTCTAACAAGTTTGTTTGTTGATCGAGTACTTATTGCATTAGGTACTTGGCTTTGAAGCTTGCGGAAGGATAAAACCATCACCAAATCTTTAAGGTGAGTGGAATAATTATGCGTACATGTATATGGCGTGTTTATTTGTGAATGTTATGGTATGAACCACGTGCCGGTAGTACCATAACATGTATGTGACGAGTATTATGATGTGAACCACGTGCCGGTAGCATCAAGTGTGAACCACGTGCCGGTAGCACTATAAAATTTGGATGTGAACCACGTGCCGGTAGCATCAAGTGTTAACCACGTGCCGGTAGCACTATAAAATTTGGATGTGAACCACGTGCCGGTAGCATCAAGTGTGAACCACGTGCCGGTAGCACTATAAAATGAGGCGTGAACCACGTTCCGATAGCGCTAAAGTGTGAACCACGAGCCGTTAGCACTATAAAAGAGTGAGACTCAAATGCATATGGTGTGAACCACGTGCCGGTAGCACCATAGCGTTATGGTTAACCATATTATGTTGATGGATATTGTTTAGCATGCTATATATATATATATATATATATATATATATATATATATATATATATATATATATTGTGTTGTGTATATGCTAATGTGATGTTGTGATAGTGTACGAGTTGTTAGCATTAAGAGTAAGACGGCATGCTATTTGAGTTATATTCTCGTATGAGGTATTTGGTGGGTGCGAACGCAAATAGATGGGTTATATATGTGTATGTATAATTGTTGCACTCACTAAGCTTTGCTTACCCTCTCGTTGTTTATCTTTTTATAGGCTCCGGCGGAGACAAGGGTAAGGGCATTCGTATGGATTAGAGATCCCGCTTGGTTTGTAGGGGACGCTTTTGGGATGTTATAGCTTTTGGAGTTTGACCGAGATTTGGGTAGTTTAACCCCCAAACACCATGCTCATAGTGTCATTTGGAATTTAAAATCTTATGGTCGAACTTGTATGTTTTGAACGAAACTCGTAAAAGGCCGATGTGGGCCCCGTTTTGTAAAGCTCATTTTATGATTGAATCGTGTGAGTTTTTCATATTAGAACTTGTTGTGAAAAGCGTTTCGTCTAAAAATGTCGGGAAGTGGGAGATCTTTATTTGAAAATGGACAAAACCGGACAGAAGCTGTTGGGGCTTGTGCGCGCCGCGCACTCTTCTCTTATAAAAAAAAATTGTTTCGCGTATTCGGTTGGTTATTGGTTTGAGTTGTTACACTTTAACCTTTTTTTAAGGGCAAAGAATGAATATATATCTTCTATATATTCATATAAACCTCTAAAATGATGATGTCATTATTTCACTAATTATCTTTTAATTTTTACAATGATGATGTCATTATTATTTTATATATATACTAATTCTATTTAACTAAAATTTAAAAAAATAGAAAATAAAAACAAATAATAATACCGATAATATATGCATGCCGATTTTGAAGGCAATAAGGTTTTATGATTCTAAATTATATATACAAAATAAAAATAAATACAAATCAATAATACCATTTTACTGATTTACATCATAGAATTAATTCTAATTAAAAAAATATCAAAAATCAAAACAAATAAATACCCAGAATGTATAAATACCCCCATGACCATATGTACAAACTTTTTAACAAATTGTACAATCTTTTACAAAACAACTAATGAACACGTGTACAAACTTTGAAGCATATTGTACAACCTTCACATAATAATTGTATTTTAAGTTTTAACAAAATTTTAAGACGTATTTGTTATTACTAATAATTATTATTAAAAATATAAATAATCAATTTTTAAGAAAACTTTATTATTATTATTATTATTATTATTATTATTATTATTATTATTACTATTATTATTATTATTATTATTATTATTATTATAATTATTATTATAATTATTATATTATTATTATTATTATTATTATTATTATTATTATTATTATTCAAATATGGGTTCTCTTTACGTGATTAATTATGTTACATATGTATCCGAACTACATGTCTCAATAAAATGTTGTAATTTAGGTTTTTTATGACAAGGACAATAGTAATTGTGATGAAAATTGAAAGAAGGTGATGAGAGAATGAATTTAATTTATTTATTCTGACCAAGTTAAGTACATCAATATATTTGTAAAAACAACAACTAGTTTTTTAGTCGGAATCCGTTATTCCACGGGTCATTAAACTAGATGACTTTAACATTTATATTCACTTAATACCTAAAACATATCATTAAACTGTTTCGTTTAAACAAACTCGTAATTTCACGGGTCATTTCACTAGTTGTATATCTATATCTATATATAAACAAAACTCATGCACAAATAAACTTAACATCATAACCTTCTCTTTGCTAATCGGTTAACAAGCAACCAAAATGACAGAATCTTTGGAATACAGGTACTATCTTTTTTAATCAATTATTATTATTATTATTTTTATTTTTACTAAAGTTTATCTGTGTACGTAGATATGCAGTGGTAACCGGAGCAAATAAAGGAATAGGATTTGAAATTTGCAAGCAATTGGCATCAAATGGGGTTAAAGTAGTGTTGACTTCTAGAGATGAAAAAAGAGGGCTTGACGCACTTGAAAATTTTAAAGGGACTAATTTGAATGATCTTGTTATATTTCATCAGCTTGATGTTGTTGATCCTGCTAGTGTTGCTTCTTTAGCTCAATTTGTGAAAAACCAATTTGGGAAGCTTGATATCTTGGTATGATTCACAACCCTGTTCTTCAAAATCTTGCCTTGCAATTATATATATTTATGCAGAAATACACACATAATAATTGAAGTTTGATTTAAGGAAGAAAACTAATGTTAAAGTGAAATTCCTTTGAACTTCAAAATAGATAGTATAATAACATAATTAAACACTTAACATAATGTGTGACTTTTTTTAGATACTTCTAGTGACATATACTGAATGTCTTTTTAAAGTAAATTATTATTAAATACGAGTAAAATTGGAGAACGCATGGTTGCAAAAATCGCTACTCCGCGAGTACTCGGGTCAAGGCTACAACTTTTTTTTTTTTGAAAGGCAAGGCTCAAAGCGATGTTGGTGGGTAGGGATGGCAAAGGCCACCCGATCCGGTAAAAATATCCACCCGATCTACCCGCTTTGTAATGGATATGGATGAACCTAAATGAATATGGATACGGATACGGATATAGATGAACCTAAATGGATATGGATATGGACATGGACATGGATAAAAAGTTTCATCCATGGATATATCCATTATCACCCGAAATACGGCTACAAATACATAAATATAGATATATCCTTACATATTTACTATTACAAGTTCATTTATCGTGAGATTTACATTATGCTTTCAACCATATAATGAAATAACTATAACATATTGCAATAAAATACGTATATATAACAAAATAACCTTAGTATATTCATTATTGTTATACTACGTTTTTATTTTAATCGCATATTAGAAGATATCATAACAAAATTTTAATGTCCATTGGATATCCATTAACCTGCTTAATACACTGGATATGGATATAGATGGATGACCTGAAACTAAATGGATATGGATATGGATGAACAAAAAATAAAAGGATATGGCTATAGATACGACATCATCCGATCCATATCCGATCCATTGTCATCCCTATTGGTGGGGATTGAACATGGGTACCCTTTGGAGATTTTTTCAAGCACCCAACCACTCAACCACCCCTTTGGGGTTCAAGGCTAAACTTTTTAGGGAGTAATCGGTAACTCGGGAGTACTTGGGGAGCATCAGATGTCGACCAAGTTTGACTTTCACTTATTATGACCGAGTTTTGACTTACTTTTAACTGATTTTTAAGTAATCCTTAGTTTTGGCCGAGTAATCCATAATCCATCTTGAGCGAGGGTTGATCGTGGTTGAGGGAGTGTTGGTCGAATTTTAGCCGACTACTCGACCCGAGGTTTTAAATCCCCCGGTACTCATCGACTTTTTTCCAGCTTTGCAACCTTGGGGAAACGTAAAATTGAGCGCCTTCAACGCTGCAATTGGATTAAGAAAAATAGATAAGATTTTTCATGTTTAAGCTACCCGGAGAAAGGGAGTATATTTTACTCAGATGTACATAGTCTAACCAGGTTATCTCATCACCGTTTTCAACTCGTGGCACATCCCTAACTCCAAACGATAGGCAGCAGATGCCTTCCTATAGTTTGCTCGAGTTTTTTGTGTTTGTTGGTCCAATTGGTCCATGATCGAGCTGGCCAACTATGCATCACACATTACCTTTGATTTTGCTCTAACTTCCTCTTATCTAGCAAAAATATGACTTTTTCCCATTTCATGAAATGCAACGAATCCTATTTTGAGATGAATTTTATATTAGCGTTACGTACATACTTTCATTTACGATCATTTAACTTCAAAGTGTAAAATTAAATTTGTAAAACAAATATGATTTTTACTGCTTGTTGTCTGATATCCTTAGGTGAACAATGCTGGAATTAATGGAGTTTTGATGGATGAAGAAGCCTTTAGGGCTTCAAGAGAGGTAACACTATTACAATTTTTTTTCGGATTCCCTTTCAGGCTCGAGTTTCTGGCTCGCTGTGTGAGCCGACTAATCTCGAGGGAACAACCTGCATTGTAAGCTGCCCGGAGTCGTGCATGGCATAATATATGGTAACACCATTAGAAATAATATCGACATATACGTATATAACTTCTTTTTTCTTAAAAGTAAGACCTCAAAAGTGTAGTCAGTGAAGATTGAACATGAGTCTCATTTAAAGATCCTCAAACATCAAACCACTTGGCCACCTTATGTATATAACTTATTCGTTTCCTTTATAGGCTAATGGACTTCAAACGGGATTGCAAACGATGTTCATTGAGAGTAACGAGTCTGTTGTACAATGTCTGCAAACAAACTACTACGGTGCAAAGAGAATGGTTGAGCATTTCCTTCCTCTCCTCGAATTATCAGACTCTCCAAGGATCGTAAATGTTTCTTCGTCTATGGGAAAGTTGAAGGTACATGATTCAAGTTAATCAGATGCTAAATATACAAATAGCTTCACACAATGAACTGGCAGAGTATACATTTTTCGTTTCAATTGATTTTCTAAATAAAAAATAAAAATAAAAAACTACTTTTTCGCTATGCGTTCTACTTGAAGAACACAGTTGGCATGATACAACAACCTACACTATTTTTTTTTGTTTTTTTTAACGGCGAATCTGCATCAGCAGATCATTTATTTCAACGACCCTCATCATTTGCACCCACACACGCTAGAAGGAAACACCTACCCAGGTAACGAAGCAAGCACCTAAGAAAAAAGCTCACAAAATTAACCAATCAAACCATATATTTAACCTCGAAACACGAATCAAAACAAGAAAAGCCAAACCAAAATCCGCTACGACTAGAGAGAATCAAATCTAATCAACTTACAAATAGATAAAAATAATAATAATAATAATAATCTAAATCGAGAATTTATCTAAAACCTCACATCTTGCAAACATAGGACAATTTCACTATGGTTAGTTTGCAGCTTAATAATTCAATTAGGCAGTTTAATAATTCAAGTCTTATCATTCAATTTTTCAAACCATGAAAATTCTTGATATATCTATGTGTTTAATTGTTGATATTTTTATATGTTTCAGGATTTGAAAAATAAAATGGCCAACGGAATATTATGTGACGTTGAAAACTTGACAGAAGAGAAAATAGATAAAGTGTTTAATGTATATTTGAACGATTTTAAAGATGGAATGCTAGAAACCAAAAGGTGGCCTACTACACTATCATCGTACATTATTTCAAAAGCAGCCTTGAATGGTTACACAAGAATATTGGCCAAGAAATACACAATTCTTTTCGTCAATTGTGTATGTCCAGGCTTTGTTAAAACAGATATCAACTATAATACCGGTATATTATCTGTTGAAGAAGGAGCAGAAACTCCGGTTAAGATTGCGCTGTCTCTTCACAATGGTCCTTCTGGGTGTTTCTTCGACCGAAATGGGGTCACATCTTTCGAATGAACGTTATTGTTTCTTCGATGCTTTTGAGCTCGATATGATGTTCATATTTGTGTCATTGGTACGCTCTTTATGTATTATGACAATCGTAACATTAACGTTATTGTTTCTTCGATGCTTTTGAGCTCGATATATGTTCATATTTGTGTCATTGGTACGCTCTTTATGTATTATGACAATCGTAACATTTCGTCTTTGGTTAATAAGATTTGAAACTATAAATCTTTATAGTCCAACATATTCTATATGTTTTGTTCATCCAAAATAGTTAACTAACTAAAGGGTAAAACCTACCCTCTGATGACCCAACACTGACCGGTCCCACGGATAGTTAACACACGAGGTAAAAATCCAGCATCCATAAATTAATTAATATCAAAATTACTTTTAAATAATAATCAACATATGTACGTTTTCTTAAGTTACGCAAAGAACCCCTGCCTCTTTCTCTCACAATTACAACGATATGCCCAACAACAATAACAAATATATGAAACAATTGGATTTGATGTATTTTAATGTTAAATGATGAAAATATAATAAGTCAATTGCTGCAATTTCTCAATCTCTGCATCTCACCACCCTCGCCAATCGAATCAGACATACTCGAATTGCAAACCCTGAAATTTTCACGCTGTTCCGACCACCACTGTCATCCTACGCGCCACCGAATTCCGCTGCCGGTATTCCACGCGCCGGCGCGTGAGCATCTGTTCCACCGCCGTTCGCTGCCGTTTTCTTCCAGTACGACTGTCTTGGATCTCCGACCAAAACCTTGGTGAGTATTGGTCTGAATTGTTGCTTTCAAATTTGAGTTATTGTTCTGAGATACCTGCTATCTGCTGCTATTGCTATCTGCTGCTATTGCCACTTCATAGAAGCTGATCTGGGTGTATCATGGTGTCCAAGAAGAAGAAAAAGTACCAAGATATAACGGCGACTGCTACTAGGGTTTTGCGAAATCGATCGGTTAGTCATGGAACAGCGGATGCGGCTTCTAAAAGTGGAGAAGTGTCTTCATCTGATTCTGATGGGGATCGTTCATCTCAGATTATGGATGATGTCGTACGTTCCAATCTGATGGTAGATGAAGTTGATCAGCCAAATAAGAACGAGGGAGATGTGCCAATTGATCAACCTGGGAAGGATAATCGTGATTCAGAGGGGATGATTCTGAAAACCTATAGTTCTAGAAAGAGGAAGGGTAAAGTGAACCAGCTGATTGATGTTGGGGATGGTCCGTCTAAAGAAAAGAAGAGTGCTCAATTTGTTCCTTATGCTGGTGATTCTTCTATTCCTGCTAATGAAAAAATACTCCCTGAAGTAATTAAAAAACGCAAGGGTAACAGGAAGAAAGGTGGGTATGGTAAGAATTCTGCTGTAACTGATCATTCTATTGATGATATTGTAGTTAGTAACGATGATATTATTGCTAAATCTATTGGTGAAACAATTGCTGTTGCTAAACCGACTGTTTTTGCTAGTCCTGTTGTATTCTTTAAGAGTTCAAAAGATGGTAGTTATAATGAGGTTGATGTAAACCTAGTGGCTGCTGCTGAGAATGCTGTTAAGTTATTTAAGAATGATGGTATTAGAGAGTCAATTGTTGTTCCTGATGATTTCTCCCAATTTACATTGGGTGGCAATGTAACATTAATGAATACGCAGGATAATAATAGCGGTGATAAAGATAATGTTGTTTCTGGGATTAAATCTACAACAATAGAAGGGGTTGAGACTAGTGATGGGCAAGGCAATACAAATACTAAAACCCCAAGAGCATGGGTAAATCCAAACATCGCTTTTGCTGACTTCTTAAAACAAAACAAAGATGAAGAAGAATTAAAAATGGAGTTCATTCCTCCTGTTTTAATGTCTAATGGTCAAAAGAGAGTAGTTTTCTCCGTTGAGGAGGTTAAGAAGGGCGGCAGTGCATTTTCTCTTCAATTATATGGGTATTTTATTGGAACTTCTATGGATTATAGGGTTGTTAATGCCCATCTAAGGAGAATGTGGCGGAGGTATGACCTTAAAGAAATCGTCAAAACAGCTGCAGGATTTTATTTATGCAATTTTAAAAATGAAAAGGGTATGAAGGAGGTTCTTGAGAGTAGTCCATGGTTAGTTAATAACGTTCCTTTTTTCGTGAATCAGTGGGAACCTGGGGTTTGGCTTGAAAAAATTGAACCTGAAAAAGTTCCAATTTGGATTTGCATTCACAATATACCCATTGAACTATGGAGTGGCAGAAGTATAGGTAAACTTGTTAGTGGTATTGGTAGGCCTATGTTGATGGACAAAGTTACTTCAGAGAGATGTTTGAGTAAAAGTGGAAGATTAGATTTTGCTAGAGTTTTGACTGAAGTCAATGCAGCTGATGACCTTCCTAGCTTTGTCGAATTTTCCTATCCTGTGATTGGTTCTTTTCCAGCCAAAGTGGGTAAACTTGAGGTGACTTATCAATGGAAACCGCCTTTATGCACTCATTGCAAAGTGTTTGGGCACTCTTTTAATACTTGTAAAATTAGGCCTAAAACAGAAGATGAAGTATCTGCACAAGTGTTAAAATACGCTTTGAAAATCAACAATGATGGTGAAACAGTTGATTTAAATAACCAGTGTGTTGAGGACGGCTCTAAAGTTGTTGGTAAGAAAGGAAGGGTATTTCATATGTTGAATTTTGATAATAATAAAAGTCAATGGCAGTCAACAGAAGCAAAAGGTATCAAGCAAAATGCAGTTAAGAATAATTATGGTATTAAAGACAATATTGATGTGGAGGAAACAGATTGGAATGTGGAGTCTCAGAAAAATCGAAATCATAATGTTTTAAGGAAAAGAGATAAAGGGAAGGGCATTGATGGTGAAGGTAATAATAAGACATATTCCAAAGATAGAATTGAAACAAACAATCCTTTTTATGTATTAGTAGATGATGAGGGTAATGGTGATTGATGTTAAGTTCGATTATACTGCTCCGAAATCAGGGTATTCTACATCTTGTTAGTCTCTTACTTTATATCTAGTATAGGTCCTCGAGTTTCGCTCAAATTAATGTTACTCATGTTGTAATTCTCTTTGTATCATTTCCTTATCAATAAAATTATCTTGCTTTTCAAAAAAAAAAAAAAATTTAAGTCACGCGCGTACCATTACTTGTCTAAACAATGCCTCGGGTTTCCTTTTTTAACGCAGTTCGTTTGAAATATGAGTACTTCGTCCCTCGAAGACCAATGAATTATCGAAAACTTGTCTTGTGATATACATCGAGAGATGTAGTCATCTTCTCCAACTTCAAGAAAATGTTTGCAACTATATAAGAAAAAGGATTAATGATTCAGATAGACCAATTTTTACACAATATGTGTTTTGCATTGTACTTTGAATCTCTGAGATTATACATAGCTTGATCATTATAACAAGATATTCAAAAGGAAAACAAAGTGAATCTATCTTAAAAAAGTGTTCCAACTTGCTATTTATATTTGATCCGAAAATAATGGTTCGAAAAACGTTCAACTTACTATTTATATTATTAAATATCTGATTTTGGGCCTTGTTCTTTTAGCCCACGTCCCATGGGTTGGATCCAGAGAGAAACAAGGGCGAGGGAGAACTCAGAACTCACATATGAATGTACATGCACCTACCATATTCACCTATTATTTGAAAAAAAAATTCAAAAAAAAATTTTTTAGAAAAAAAATTATGTTTTAAATTTCACGTCAGCAGACTGACTGTCATGTCAGCAAACTGTGCCACAAAAACTGACACGTGGCAATAGTCTGCTGACGTGGAATTTAAAAAACAAGTTTAATTTTTTTTTTTTTATAATATCTGGGAAAAAAATATTTAAATTCCACGTCAGCAACTGTGCCACACATATTGACACGTGGTATAGTCTGCGAAGGTTTCGAACGTCTTGCGGTCTAGCCTCACCCGAGAGGATTTTACCACGTGCGATGCACGTATGGATTTGTTGTAGAGGTTCCTCCTAGAATTGTAATGATTCATATCAAGGAAATGAACGGGTGAGTGGATGTCGAGGTCGCGTTCAACCCCGTCAGTAACTCCTAACCGACGTTCAAAAAATTTATTATAACCTTTTGGATTAGAAAGAGGACCGAAAGAAAAGTTATTCTACAATGCATACGCGAAAACGATAAATGTATGTATACTGTAAGATGAAAAACTTAAATGAACCATCTGAACAAAGTTAAAGCAGGCAAATTTTTTCTTTCTCGGAACGGTATTGTTAAAGTTTAAAACCCAAGAACTTGAAGCCAAGTAAGCGACAGATTCGTTTCCAATTCAACGAGGAAATTCCACCCCGTCGGCCCCTCCTACCATCACAACCTTGATGACAAGACAACACGGCAATATCCGACTAGTCCTCAACTAGTTTCCAGACTTGACTGATTGGTTAGTCTATGCATAGTCCTGAGTGACTAGTCCTGACTAGACTTTTACAACCTTAATTGTGCTATCATTTAACATAACATATATATCCCTAAATTCTGTATAACTGGATTACTGGGAGTAGATCCAACACAAAGACTGCTACAACAGCTTGAATGCAGACCAAAGTGTTTATACGAACATGAATATGTTCCACAAATATATGCTGTTTTTATTTACAAAATAAATTGGATATCTTTTGCATTAAGAATGAAACTGTACATACAATATGAGGCTCATCCGTATCTAATTGCGAGAAAGGTTAGCTAATGCTGCAAATTGACATATCTCTGTTCTATTATGTTGATTACTACTCCTCAAAATGGAAACCTGCAAAAGTTTCAAATAACATACAAAATTGAATTTTATAACAATCCTACTTGTAATATCAACAATATATTACAAAAGAACACCATTTGCTAAAGAACAAGAATATGTGTTTTTGTAATAAAAATAAGGATTGATTACCAAACAGATAAATCTACAAGAACTTCAAGCATTACAACATGCATGAATGATCAACAAAAATAAAATCATTTGACGAACGTTGAATTAAAAAATTTCTCAAAATGAAAGATACGATTACTTAGCAAATGAGTGAATAACATATAGCAAGAAAAAATATGTTGATCATATGTTCATATGTTAACAACAAAATCATACAGTAAATTCAGTGCACAAGTTTTTTTACTTTTTTAATCTAATCTGATATACTTGCAGTATAAAGGTTTCATACCTTTGGCTGCACCATGGAGCTATCAAAATAGCCTATTCCAAAAGACAAGGTAGTGAAGGCAGCAGCAATTTCAACAGATTTCAACTGTGAAGATGATCCAGGACCCTAAATAAAATCAATTCAAACTGTCACTAAAACTTCAAAAACGAAACCACTAATACATAAACTAAATAGTAAGTCTGATCGCAAACTCACCATAGAGGGAGCTTCAGCTTGCACAAGCAAAATTCCTGCACTTCTATCACTACCACGTTGATTACTATCTTTGATTACAGATTGTAAAACTTTTGAACAGGCCGCACCTGGACCCGCCATCAATCTGCAATCAGAGTTGACCATAACCAAGTCATACACATAAACATAAAACAATTTTCGATTGTGCCTTTAATGAAGCTTCTAAGAGATGGGTCGATCTGGGTTGTAACGTATCTTAAAGAGGCAAAAACGGCCCCTAAGGAGCATGCCAATTGGGTTGAGAATCGCCTAAAGTCTATCTTAATCTTAATACATACGATACGATCTCCTAAATGGTTTTTTCTTCACATACCTAGACCTTTATTATTGTAATAAGATTTAATTATAATCATTAGCTCTTAACCATAAAAAAAAAGGTATAAAAAATTGAAATACATTGACAAAAAAGTGTTGGTAGCTCAGCCCAATCGATCCAGCTCGGACTATACAGTGATCCATCTTGATCACATATCCTACCCGCCTATCTTCCAACCTTTAATTCTTCTATACTAATTATTAGAGGTGAGCTCAAAACTTCATCAATGTAAGTTACAAAAAACAAGTTGGGGTAATCTTGAGGAGAAAAGATACGAGTATAGATACATATGTAACGAATTAGCAAACAGGTAAAAAAATGTTTGCAAAAGTAGAGATAGTAAGGCTGCTCCCATCGGTTGTGTCTTGCTCCCCGTCCACACCCCAGCCAAGGAGGACGCCATTGGCAGCGGCTAGTCCTCCTGTTAATCCTCGTGTTAGTCCTCGTGTAAGCCCTTTTGTAAAATGTTTGAGGACGGAGTATATGTATTTATTCATTGTACTAATAGTATTAAAACTTGTACATTCTTCAATTAAATAATATAAGTGGATCCCAATTTATTTGAGGGAGTATGTCATGGTTGGTAGTGTTTAGTCCTTAGGTTAGTCCTGGTGGGGAAATGCTAATGTGGTAAGGAAGTGCTGATGTGGTGCTGATGTGGCGGCTAGTCCTCGGGAGGAAGCATGTCTTGCTCCCAACCAAGACATACTTCCTCCGCAAGACTAGCCGCCACCAGCGCCACATCAGCACTTCTTTCCGGGGCTAACCCAGGACTAAACACTACCAATAATGAAATACTTCCTTAAATAAATTGGGACCCACCATATTAATTAATTATTGTGTAGCACAGAAATTGAAACACCATGTACATCAGTACAAGTATGTATAGCATGAGTTCCGTCCAGCAATATGCCTCAGAAAGACAAAGAAGATGGCGACTAGCAGGGCTGAAGCCTGGGCGGAGGTGTAGGTGAATCACTGCCATCGGGGTGCTGCTGGGCGGAGGGGAGGGCGGGGTGGAAGGTGAGACCGATGGGAGCGCTCTAAGTATGCAATCGATAATTCATAAAGAAAATTACGATCTGAGAGATATATAGATGTCATACAGCGATGAAGATGTGCAACATTCCCTTGCAGCAAACTTCTTCATTAAGCATTCTCCAGCACCACTAACACAACAACTAACTCTTGAAGAGCTAGACTCCTCAGATGACGCCCAACAACCAGAACCATATGTTGCAGCTAAACCCACACGCCCACTGACCTAATTCAAATTTAAATATAAAACTGTTAACATATGGATTAAAAAATGTAGTCAAATAACTATATGATTAAGTCACGAGGCAAAAAAAACCTTTAGTGCAATGCCACCACTAGAAGCTCCAGATGCTATATTTCCCTCGTTATCAATACATATAACTCCTACGGTATCCATGATACTGTCTTCTTCCAGAGCAGGTTGAATAGCATAATTGCTACCAATAATGTGGTTTAAATCATCTGCTAGTTAAACGAACAAAAAATGAATTAAAAAACATAATTCAACATCTATTTAACTTTAATAATCCTATTATAAATAATAAATAATATGTAGAAAAATAACAACCAAAAACATTTGGAAAGATGATACTGTTTATTATGTATACCTGACGCATTATCAAACTGTTGAGGAGTAGATGATGGTTCTGTTGGAGATATTCTAGCTTTGGCATGTTCAAGCATTGCCTTATAATTCTTCCAATGTTCTTTTGCCTTTTTTGTCACAAGCCACTACAAGAACAAAATTGTAGACATGCAAATCTCAGGGGTCACATGTAAGATGTAAAACTGTGATAACGGGAACCCTATTCAAATATATTATAGTGCCAAGAGTAGGGCTCAGGTGAAACTACCTGGTTAGCCTCTTCAATTGTTGTGTGAAAATTAAGCCCCTTTGAGTTCGCCCAAGCACGTGCACCCTCACCTACCAAAAATCTGAGGATATTTAAATAACACGGTTTTGGTAAAATAGAAAATGAGACACCAAGTAAGCAATGAAAGATTACATGGGAGGAATTCGACCCAGCAAGGATGAACCTAAATTCTGCTCCTTCACCAGCAAAGCCGCAATCTTAATGGCATTTTTTACACCTGGTAATCGTTTGCTTCAAATAAAGGTAGAATGCATGTAAGAACAAAATCCATAATATGCTTAGCAAAATAATAGAAAATAGAAATTGATTAAAAAAAATTGGATATACCTGGCACTGCTCCAACAGCCCCAAATGCTCCAGAGGTACCATCCATAACACTTGCATCACATTCAACATTACCATCCTCTGTCAAATTTGACCCTCTCCCAGCATTCGTGCAAGGATCATTCTGCAAATCAACATTCGTCAAATTAGTCTTACAGAACAGTCTAACATTGTAGTAATAAGACAACCATAACCATTTTTCTTAGCTCGAACAGTTCACATGAATGACCTACTACTTTCAATGAGCAGTTTACATGAATGACCTAATCAAATTCTATTTGATTTTGCTCTCTATTTCATTCCGTCTTCCATATGATCATCAGCAAGATGAAGAGGGTTGAATATCCATAAAATCATCACCATACACACACATACAACTAAAATAGACACGGTACCATAAAATTCACCTAAAGAAAGGTTGATCAAGTTGAAACACATACACACAATCAAACAGAATTGAAGACATTAACTCATTAAGTATGATCTAAACCAATCATTCACATTTTTTTTAAAAGAATTACATATCGACAGATACACATACATATTAAAATGCATACCTCCAAAGTCTCGACGGCAGCTGTCACGGCGTCTACACATCTACCAGAACCCTACAACAAACCAAAGCGGACACAATAAAACCTAAATATACACTAAACTCATTAATAAACCAAAGCTATATGCAGATGTTTAATCAAATAGACGTTTAACTTCAACTAATCAAACAGTATATCTCAATTAATTTCAATTATAGTAAAGTAAAAAAAAAAAAAAACTTAATTATTACATACACTGCCTACATTCCACTAAACACAGACTCCAAGTTCATAATTAAAAACCTAATACTTCTCGGAAAAAAAAATAACTATTTTGAAGTAATTTAACATATATACAATTCGAACATATATAATTCGAATAATTATACAGATTATTCCACAAACTTACAGCCTAATGTGAAAAATAAATATTCATCAAAACACAGCAAATCATATTCACGCATGACGGAATAAGCATCACTATAAAATTATAATAATACATTCAAACAGATACGTATATATACACAAGTTAATCGAGAGATGTAATTGACGAGAGAGACCGTTCGGAGAACAGATGCGGCGGCAAGGCAGGCAGTTTTCATAGCAGATCGGAGAGCTTTTTCGTTATTCGGTGAGTGATAACCGGCGCCAACATGTACGGCGACGAAAAACCTCCGGTTATTATGATCTGAAACCTCGCCGGCCATTATTTTTCCGATTACAGTATATGTGTCAGGTGAGAGAGACGGTACTACGGTAGTACGATGGTTGAAAGTTGAAAGTTACATGAATGAAAAAAGTTTATTTTTTGCCCCTCATGTTTCAAGGTCTTTTTAAAAATCATCATGTAGTATAAGATATAAGATATTGCATATAAACGACAATACTTTAGAGTTGACGATATTTAGTTAATTTTTTTAACAAATGTTTGTGAAAATACTTGGTAAATCACTACTAAATCATTGTGATTATTAGGCATACCTTTCAAACGTCCTATACTAGAATATTTCTCTTTGGTTTTCTACTATATGTTTGATCTTTTGGATTCATACATTGAAAGTTAAACCATCACTACATCCTAATATCATTAGAATAAGTCTCAAGTTCAAATGTTACTGGTAAATTAGGCACTCATTAATATATCTTAAATTCAACAAAAAGTTAAACAAGACATTTTTTTATGAAACGGAAAGAGTTGATATATTGATATTGATATATTCACCATATAAAAAGTCATCAATATAATTATAAAACGAATTTAAATGGCATAAATAAACTCGATTAAGCACCTGAGATGGCAACTGATATTGCTCAAATTAGACATATCTTTAGTCGCAATATCAAGCTCTATCGTTGTTTATTTCGTGTATAAACATAGTATTTTCGTTTGTATTCCATTTTATTGTAAAATAGTTAGAATCATTGTGTAATTGAAGAAATATGGAAAATTTTGGATGATACTACTCAGAGATCGAAAATAAGTTAAAAAGTTGATGAATAGTAAAGTGCGCTCAGCTCACTCGTCCAAAATTTGATCAGAGAATTCTGGAGTTGTAGAAAAAGTGCGCGTTGCTACAGTGCGCTCGGCGCACTCCTTGGCGCACTCCAGATGTAAAGCAGATTTGAACGCGTTTTGTCGAGCTGTAAAGTTTAATTCGGGTAGGTGAATAGTGCGCTCAGCGCACCCCTAAATGTGCGCTTGGCGCACTCTACTTTCGGTGCAGTTTTTCTCCTTTATAAACCCCTGTCCAGCCTCATTCTCAATACACCAGTTTACAGTTATTTCAAAGGCTAAGGTTACGATTCAAGGTGATCCTTGGAGTAATCCAGGATCACCTAATCCATCATTTCAATCCGGAATCAAGAATCATCAGGATCATCATCCAAGATTTCTTCAAAAGGTCGATTCTTGTTAGTTCAATGAAATCTATCTTTATTTTCAGTTTGTTATTGTCTTTAAATATAATTGTTAGCTAGTTCTTTTTATGCTTATCTAGATAAATAACCGAGATATTGAATGTTTGTTTTTGATTGATTGTTCTTATGCGGGATAGTTTGATGTTTGAATATAAGAACCATTCTTGTTAAGATTAATCTTTTCGATTCAATTAGTTGGTATATTTGTTTAACCAAGAAACATCATCTTGTTAATTTAGTATATCGATTTACACCTAGTGACAAGTGTTTGCCCGTCTTTTACCAAAAGGGGTAAGTTGCATTCAAATGATTAATCTATATAGGAATGTAAGAACTACTCTTGTAGATACTTTCGGCATAGCTTAATTGATATGTATAGTTGTCTAGGAGAACGATCAATTCCTTAGAATCTGTTATACATATTTTCAACTACCTAGTTCCATTGATTAATAGTGTAGCGACCTGTGACGATCACTCCAAATCCATATGGACAATACGTCATTCATTGATTTCATTGCGAGGTATTTGACCTCTATATGATACGTTTTGTAAACATTGCATTCTTTTGAAAAGGCACACCATAAATGAATATTTAAATCAAAGGTTTTTAACATCTGATGATTTCTACATATAGACAATCACTGTAAATAATAGTTTACAATAGTACTTCCGTTGACAGTACAGTCAAAATAAGATACATGGTGATGATTTGGTGAATGCAACGTTTCCTTGAAAAATATGCCATGTATGACTCCATGCACATAGCTTGTCTAACATATAAGCAAACAGCGGAAGACTTCTAGAAACCTGAGAATAAACATGCTTCAAGTGTCAACACAAAGGTTGGTGAGTTCATAGTTTTAATATTACACATAATCCGTATATCAATGTGGATTTACAAAAGTTCAGTTGTTTTATTCAAAACGTTTATCAATAGGTTTTACATAAAAGGTGGATCACAAGATTTCAGTTATTTCATCCGAAACGTTTATCAATCGGTTCTACAAAGTTGAGCACCCTGGTAACTAAACTTTAACGTATAATAAGTACCCCTGTTTTAACATACATGCAACCAACATGTACAATACACGCAAACCAACGTGTACTAAACTCAAATAGCATACGTCTGTTTTATAGTTCAGGCCAGGGTTTCTATACCTGGAACAGACGGGGATGTCAAGCCCTATGGATCCATATATAACTACTCGCGCCCACCAGTTCTTATAACTGGCAGTTACTAGTTACCAAAGCTAAGGGATTTTCGGTTCAAACTCGGTGTAGAATTTAGTATGTACTTGTATCCATTGCGTTTAAAATAAAGTGCATTATTCTTAGCCCAAAAATATATATTGCAAAAGTATTTAAAAAGGGAGCAAATGAAACTCACACATATAAATATTGTATATCTGTTAATAAAGCATTTGCATGTATTCTCAGCCCAAAAATATATATTGCAAAAGCAATTAAAAAGGGATCAATGAAACTCACACAAAATCAGTTTTAGTATTTGTATCCATTTAGTAAAACAGTTTATAAAACTGTGCATATATTCTCAGCCCAAAAATATAGTTTGAAAAAGGGATCATATGAAACTCACGCATATAAATATTGTATATCGGTTAATAAAGCATTTGCATGTATTCTCAGCCCAAAAATATATGTAAAAAGGGATCAAATGAACTCACTGTTTAATATTGATATACAATATTGCAGGAAAGCACGTAGACGCATCGGAGATGATAAACACGAGGTTTGATTCACAAAAAAATACCCCCGAACATTACCCATAACCTCCTTGGCAATAACCCATAATTTCCTTAGCTCTAGCTTGCTCGAAAACTCATTTTGAAAATTACTTGGACAACACTCCGTCGTAATATTTTATGTACATTATTATTTTTGTATCGCAAAAATAATAACACTAATAATAAAAATAATAAGATTAATAATAATCTTATTATTATTAATAATAATAATAATAATAATAATAAAATAAATAAATACGGAGTAAAAATAATATATATGTGTGTGTGATTTATCTGGCCAAAACTCGAGAATTTATAGCACTTGGCCTGAAATCTGGAGTCATGCGACTCGCATGGAAATGGCCTTCTGGCCATGCGACTCGCATGAGGACCAGGGACAGCTCACATTGTTTTGTAATTTAGCTCGTCGACATAATTAATTATTAATATAATATATATAATTTAAATAATTAATTATATATTATATTAAATTCACGTGCATAGTTGACTTGTAATTTTTGTTCCGATAAGTCGTACGTCATCACTCGACTTATGTCCCGGTTCTGGTTTTTCGAATGTCCTTTCGTACGCTGAGAAAACTTGCATTTTACGTTTCGTGACACGTACCTTTGTCAAAATATAGCCTTAAGTTATCCATAAACTATACCACTCATAGTATATCTTAAACTTTCGAGTATTTTGGTCATTTACTTCTATAAATCATCATCTCGTTATTTGCTAAAAATACATTTTAAAATAGTGTTTTACTGTAGCAATTCACTGTAGCAAATAGTGATTTTCGAAAACACTGTAGCATTTAATGTGGCAATTTGAAAACACTGTAGCAAATTAGTGTTTAACTGGTTCATCTTAAACGCTTTAGTTAACTTATCTAAATATCAATTGAATCAATAAACGAATGTTACTATCGTTTATTATATATATGTATATATCTTTTTAATATACATAAATCAGTTTTTAAATACACATTGGACGTTATTTATAAATAAATTTTAATAATAAATATTTAAATTTATCATATACATTAAAATAGATATTTAAACCAATAAGTTTAATGTACGGTATCAAACAATTAATACATTGTTACCTTTTCATGTTATAGTATATATGTATCTTTTTACATATAATTGTTCGCGAATCGTCGAAAACAACCGAAGGTATTTAAATATATAAAAGTAATTCAAAAATTTTGAGATTCAGTTTTACAGACTTTGCTTATCGTGTCGGAAATGTTAATCATACAAAGATTAAGTTTAAATTTTGTCGAAATTTCTGGGTCATCACACGACCCGACAAAATCGTCATTGACGGCGCCGCTAACTTAGGTCCCGTTACGTGGTCGTAGTCCCTATATGAGACTCGTTTGACCAAAACTATGTCGCATTCATTTGAAAAGTACAAGACTTGCAAAGTTTAGTTTACCAAATGGTTCGACAACAAGTTTAAGTTTACAAAAGTTATAAAGTATAAATGAAATAACTTGCGACATAATAAGTTGAAAATCACGGCTGCTATAAATAGTGTAAGTATGTAAACATTTGTTTGAATTCAAAGGTGCTATCACTAGCGTATGCATGTATGTATGCTTGACTCCAAGCAAGAAATCAGAGTGTATGCATGTATGCTTGACTCCAAGCAAGTATAAGTGTACGCGGAAGCATGTATCAAATAGCCATGTATGAACCTGAGAAACATATAGAAAACTGTCAACGAAAACGTTGGTGAGATCATAAGTGTATTTGTAAAAGTATGTTTTTGAACCACAAGGTTTAGTATCAAATCGTATACATCTCAAAAGATGTGTTTGTATCAAGGCGTATACATCTCAAAAGATGTTGTTTGTAAACCACAAGATTTAGTATAAAGTGAATATCAAGCGTGTACATCCCAAAAGATGTTGTATGTATCACGAGCACCCAATTACCAAAACTTAACTGAATCTTACCTCTGCATAATAGTGTTAGAACCTACACTATATCCCGAAAATATGTTTCATCCCTCAGATGAGGGTTCGTCTAACCCGTATGGCCACACAACATAAATTCTTGCTCACACCCTAGTGTAACTAATGGTAATTGGACTTGAGGATTTTTGTTCTAACTCGTATGTATCTTTGCTTTTGTATTCGTGTTCAAGTATAAAAGTATGAAAAGCATATATACATATGAAATGTATATAAGTATGTAATGTATATGTTTCTCAGCCTACGATTTAAAAGTATAAAAGTATTTGAAAATATGGGACTATGATCTCACCTCGAGTGCACGAGTATAAATGTACTTCACAAAGTAAACATGTGCATGAAAGTTGCTTAGCCTTGACCTAAACAAGTGTGACACCGCTATTTTTTTTTTATACGTGGCGGAAGCATAATATTAATTAATTACGATATCAACATTTGTACAAACCGATGTCACGTGTCATTAAAACAATTTACATATTAATAGGAAGAGACGTAAATACATTCTGTTTTCAAAGGTACACGGTTCATATTCTAAAAGACCACATCAGAGTTAACCCTGTCAAACATAACATCATCATGCCCGTCTTCTCCCAAAAGCACTATCTACAAAAGCTAACAACCTGCAGGGAGGATATGGAGGGGAATTAGCACGAAGCTAAGTGAGTACGACTAACTACAGGCCATAGTATACATAAGTGTTATACTAATCATGTCACTTAGTCTAACACACAAACATCACCCATGTGCCGTCTACAGAGACTCTGGCGGCTCGCGCCAAACCATTAACCACCAGCTGATCGGACTGGGGCTTACCAGAAGTTCCTCCACCACCGTATGTATATACATAATCCACACGCGACGGACGCGTCATTCACATATATATACACCACGGCTGTCTAGGCCACCACATGAGGAACCCAACCCGCAGGTTGATCTCTCCTACCGAGGCCACCACACAATAAGGACGCACTGGGCTCCAGCAGACAAGCATCAACCAACATGCAGTCATCACAATGTACCAACTATCCACAACAATAAGTATATCTAACAAGCATGGCAGTCATAATATAACATGCTACTATATACTATATACTCCAGTTAGTCCCACTCACCGATTACCAGCAAACGAGAAGGTGTTCAGCTATCTAATCACTGAACCTTCTCTTTCTCCTTTTCTCCTGAGAAATACATATACACGAGTTAGTTTATGTCCATAAACACCAAATAACACAATACAGAAAATTTTGTCAGAAAACTGTCCGCTAAAAATTTTCTCCTTAACACTTGTGCACTTTCAAAATTTACATCATAAACATCAAAATACAAACGGGTAGCATAACGGCTAAAAATCAACACTTAGGTAAAATATTCTGCCCTAGATACTCAGTCGGTCGACTGACACTGACAGTCAGTCGACTGTCTACACAATCGGTCGACTGACCTTCTCAGTCGGTCGACTCACTTGGTATTACATCAATCGGCCGAATGTAAATCTCAGTCGGTCAGTTGTCTTCGTTAATCGGCCGGTTCAACCCTCAGTCGGTCGACTGTCGACCGACAGTCGGCCGACTGTGTTCATCTTCTTCAGAAGCTGAACACAAGTTACGGACTTCAAGCTAAATTCGCCAAAACTCGATCTAGAGCTCATTTTCGACACCAAAACTTACCACAACTCAATCACTATATGTTATAGACTATAAACCCACAAAGTTTGGACTATAACAACATCAAATTCATGGGTTTTGACACAAAATCAAGTTTTTTACAAAACTTACACAAAACTATGAATTTAACCATGAATTGAACACAAAAACACATGTTTCTTACCTTGTTAGAATCAGTAGACAACAAAGAACACGATTCCAAGAACAATTTGAGCTCAAGAACTAGTTTTAGCAATTAGGGTTTCAAAGGGGAAGAATTTAGGTACGGGGTAATATTTGGGAAGGGTCTGGAAAGTGCAAGAAATGCACTGCACAAGTCATCAAAAGTGGGTTAAAATCCCACACTGTGTGACACACGGGTATTTACCAGTTATCTGATATCTTTCGTACATCATTTGGCAACCCAAACGAAGTCCAAATTAAATAAACAAACCTGTTCTGTGACCCTTGTCACAAACTGGTCCTAACCTCATCATTAAATAATACCAAACATTAAATAAAAATAAAAGCATATAATAACACTACACTAACTTAAGGGCATTCTAGTAATCTTACATCTAGGCCCACTTGAGGATGTTACAACAAGTAAGTTGTATCAATTAACTGATTACGACACATGGTCGGGTGAAATGTGTTCAATTAGTCCTATGGCTCGTTACGACTCGAATATATAGCATGTGAATCACGTTGTCAAGTTTCATGCAAGAATCAAGTATGAAACAAGATTAGAACGATTGCATAAGTGTTTGGTTAAGTTTGACTAAAAGTCAAACTTGGTCAAAGTCAACGAAAAAGTCAACGGGGTTGGGTCGGGTCCCGAACTATTTTCCTGAGCTTAGAAATCATATATGAGCATGTTGGCCAAGTTTCATGTTGATCGGGGGTGCATAGCATACTTAGAATTAAGAAAAAATTGACATTTTTGGGCAGTCTGCCTCAGATGCACCGCATCTGAGGCAGATGCGGCGCATCTGAGGCAGATGCGCCGCATCTGCATCTGGTGCAGCAATTCTGGGGCAGTTTACACTTAGACGATTTCAACTTCAAACGATCATAACTTTTGACTCGTTAACATTCAAAATAGGTATCTTATATTGTTGGAAAGGTAATTTAAAGAGAAATACAACTAAACACATTTCATCAATAAATTCCATCATTGAAAACAAAGGAAACCTCAATAAATGATCATTAAACGTTCAAAATCAACGTTTCAAGTTCATAAAACGCATTTCTTAACTCGGGAATCCAATTCACACATATGATATGCCGTTTTGAAGGTATTGAAACATACATTACAACTAATCACTAACTAATAACATTTCATGGCATTCAAAGCATCAAAAGTTCGTTTTAGAGTTCATCAAACCCTAATCAAAATCATGAATTCAACCATTTTGTAAATGAAGCTTTTCTAAATCAACCTACACATCAAAATGAAGCTAATGATGCTAGTAACACATTTAATACATGAACTTTAACATTTAAACAACATTTAATCACCCAAAATTCAAGATTAAGCAAACCCATTTTAAATGTTCAAACTAGTTACTCAAAACAACAAATCGAGCAAGTAAATCATATATTCATGCTAGACACGAGCCATAGACACTAACTAACACCATTTCAAGTATATAAAATGAATTTATAGAAATCTAGTGTTTTAGAAATGTTACCCAAATGTGATGAAATTGGTACCCAAAATGTAGAGGATGAAGAGAGGATTCCAAATATGTAATTTGTTTCGATGTTTGCTTCTCCAATCGGATTTAGATGATGATTGAATGGATTGAGAGAAAAAGAGTGTTCTTGAGTGATAATGCTAAAAACGAACATATATTTCATAGCATTATTCCTCAAGAAAGACAAGCTTTTAGTTGCAATTGTTCTATTTACAAGTGATATTCGTTTAAATAATAAAAGGTGAAGACAAAAGACAGATTCGACGAATTGAAGACGCAAACGACCAAAAAGCTCAAAAGAACAAAAGACAATCAAAGAGGTTCCAATTATTGATAAGAAACGTCTCGAAATCACAAGAGTACAAGATTCAAAACGCAAAGTACAAAATATAAAATTGTACGCAAGGACGTTCGAAAATCCGGAACCGGGACCAGAGTCAACTCTTAACGCTCGACGCAACGGACTAAAAATTACAAGTTAACTATGCATATAAATATAATATAATATATAATTAATTATATTAATTATATATATATATTATATATATATTATAAACCGTCGGTAAACAAAGAGCCAAACTCCTCTGAGCTGTAAAAGTAACCTCCGCGACTCGCGGAGTTTGAAGAGGTTTTCACCGCGAGTCGCGGAGCCTCAAAATTCAACTTTTCCTATAAAAGCAACCGAATTCTGATCGCAATTCATAATCTTTTTTTTCTTCTTATCATACGTAAACGATATATATATATATATAATTTATATTTTAATTTTAATTTTAATTCTAATAATAAGGGTATGTTAGCGAATGTTGTAAGGGTGTAAGTCGAAATTCTGTCCGTGTAACGCTACGCTATTTTTAATCATTGTAAGTTATGTTCAACCTTTTTATATTAATGTCTCGTAACTAAGTTATTATTATGCTTATTTAAAACGAAGTAATCATGATGTTGGGCTAATTACTAAAATTGGGTAATTGGGCTTTGTACCATAATTGGGGTTTGGACAAAAGAACGACACTTGTGGAAATTAGACTATGGGCTATTCATGGGCTTTATATTTGTTTAACTAAATGATAGTTTGTTAATGTTAATATAAAGATTTACAATTGGGCGTCCCTATAAATTACCATATACACTCAATCGGACACGATGGGCGGGGTATTTATATGTACGAATAATCGTTCATTTAACCGGACACGGGAATAGATTAATAGCCACTAGAATAATTAAAACAGGGGTGAATTACATTCAAGGGTAATTGGTGTAATTGTTAACAAAATATTAAAACCTTGGGTTACACTCAGTCGACATCCTGGTGTAATTATTAAACAAAGTATTAAAATCTTGTTACAGTTTAAATCCCCAATTAGTTGGAATATTTAACTTCGGGTATAAGGATAATTTGACGAGGACACTCGCACTTTATATTTATGACTGATGGACTGTTATGGACAAAAACCAGACGGACATATTAAATAATCCAGGACAAAGGACAATTAACCCATGGGCATAAAACTAAAATCAACACGTCAAACATCGTGATTACGGAAGTTTAAATAAGCATAATTCTTTTATTTCATATTTAATTTCCTTTATTTTATATTTAATTGCACTTCTAATTATCGCATTTTTATTGTTATTGTATTTAATCGCACTTTTAATTATCGTACTTTTTAATTATCGCAAGTTTATTTTATCGCACTTTTATTATTCGCAATTTCATTTATCGTTATTTACTTCATGCTTTAATTTAAGTCTTGTATTTATTTTTAATATTTTACATTTGGTTTTAACTGCGACTAAAGTTTTAAAATCGACAAACCGGTCATTAAAAGGTAAAAACCCCCCTTTATAATAATAATATTACTTATATATATATTTGTATTTTTATAAAAGTAAACTAATATAGCGTTGAGCTTTGTTTAAAAAAGATTCCCTGTGGAACGAACCGGACTTACTAAAAACTACACTACTGTACGATTAGGTACACTGCCTATAAGTGTTGTAGCAAGGTTTAAAGTATATCCATTCTATAAATAAATAAATATCTTGTGTAAAATTGTATCGTATTTAATAGTTTTTCCTAGTAAAATATAAACTATTTCGTATACCTTAGCTTTGACATCAAGTATTTTTGGCGCCGCTGCCGGGGAACACTCTTAAACGCCGGAAGCGCAACGCTAATATAAAAAAAAGAATTTTTTGTTTACTTTTATTAAAATTCGCTTTTGTAAAAATACGTTTTAAATATTCGAAAATATAAAAAGAAAAACAAAAATATAAGTATTTTTAAGATTTTGTTAAATATTTAAGTTTTATAAGTTTCTTTATTTTTATTTTATTTTATAAAAATATAAGTTTTATTATAATATCTTTTATTTATTTAAAAACAGAAAACAGAAAATAAAGAAAAAACGCGTCGAATATTTAAACCTGTCAGCTGAATTCTGGAACCCCGCGACTCGCGGGGTTTGATGCAATAAATACTGCGACTCGCGGAGGGTACCTGACACACGAACAGAAATCCTTATCCTGCATTTATTACGGTAATTATTAATTAATTATTATTAAACCCTAATTATTATTATTATTATAATTAATTTTATTTTAACTTTTACTTTTTATTTAATTTATGTATTTAGTATTAATTAGTTTTATTAAATTGTAAAATTAGTAGTTTTATTAAATAAAAAAATATAAAAATAATATTTTTATAAAAATTGTACTTTTTACAACTTTTTATATATTTTTATATTTTGTCCCTTTTTAATCGTTGTAGCATAACTTTTGTATTTTTAGCTCATATTTAATTTTAAACTTAGTTTTTGCTATAGTTATTTTTACTCCTAGATTTTTAGGCTTTGCCGTAGAATTCCTTAAGTGCTTTTTCTTTAGACTAAGATTTAGGTGCTTTAGAATTTTGCGACGCCTTTTTAAGTTTTAGTTTCTTTTTAAGTTATTTCCATTTGGGATTTAGTTTTTCTTGTAAGCTTTAATATTTTTAGACACCTTTTACTATGTATCAATTATCATTCCAATTAGTAATTTCAATTTGCGATTATAATTTTAAGTTAGTTGTAGTAATAAGGTTAGGTTAGTTAAGTATTTTTAAGGTTTTGATAAGTTTCTTTTATTTTTTTTCGTCACTTTTTTTTTCAACCATTTTTTCTTTTTCTACCTTTTGCGACGAACTCTTTTTCTCTCTTATTTCTCGCCATTCTAGTTTTTAGGACTTAGAATTTTTTTTACTTCTTATCTAAATTTCTTAAAATTACGAAAATTTATTTTAAGTGGTAAAATTAATAGACATCAAAATTTTCTGGTTCGTTGTAATAGTTGGATTTGTACGTGGACCGGGTTATTGGAGCCAAACAGTCCTCAATTATATTGAGACCAAACGAATCCTGCCCCTCTGCTGCATCTTTTGGCTATTCGAAACGTGGGCAAAATCAGAAAAGTCTATTGATTGGATAACTTATTATAATTTTTCTTTCCTTTTTAAAACTAATAGGATATTCAGTGAATGCACCGAGCAAGACGTTCATCACCTTTTGTACGTTCACCACCTGTAACTAGATCAAGACATTTAGCAAATATAACCGCCGTTGATTTTTCTTTAGAATCGTCATCCAGTCGACCAAGTACTTCAGTTCAAATTTCCGATAATCCATTTTTTGAACCCAACATCACAATTGAGAATCCGGAAAATATTCAGGAACGGTTCGTAGATCCTGAACCACTAAACCTTCCTCCGGAACCACTAATCATTCAAACAGAGATTGTTGAGGAACGAACCATTAAATCAGAATCATCTAGTGATACCGATTCAACAAATTCAATTATGGAGAATCTGGAACCTTTAAGTATGGAAGACCGAATGAGAGCTAAACGCACTGGCCAAGGTCACGCAATTACTCATCCAGACATTAATGCGCCAGATTATGAAATCAAAGGACAAATTCTACACATGGTGACTAATCAATGCCAATTTAGTGGTGCGCCGAAGGAAGATCCAAATGAACATCTACGTGCCTTTAATAGGATCTGCACACTATTTAAAATCCGAGAAGTGGAGGATGAACAGATATATCTCATGTTATTTCCCTGGACTTTAAAGGGAGAAGCCAAAGATTGGTTGGAATCATTACCTGAAGGGGCGATTGATACATGGGACGTTTTAGTTGACAAATTTCTTAAACAATTCTTTCCTGCATCTAAAGCCGTAAGACTTCAAGCAGAAATTGTTACGTTTACACAGAAACCAAATGAAACTCTATATGAGGCGTGGACAAGATATGGAAAGTTGTTAAGAGGATGTCCGCAACATGGTTTAGACACCTGTCAAATAGTACAAATATTCTACCAAGGATGCGACATCACTACAAGGAAAGACATAGATATAGCAGCTGGTGGTTCTATTATGAAGAAAACCGAAACTGATGCTTACAAAATTATTGATAACACTGCTTCCCACTCACATGAGTGGCACCAAGAAAAAGACATCATTAGATCATCTAAAGCAGCTAGAGCCGATTCTAGCCATGACTTAGATTCCATTTCCGCAAAGATAGATGCTGTAGAGAGACGAATGGAAAAGATGACTAAAGATATTCACTCAATACGAATTAGTTGTGAGCAGTGTGGAGGACCACATTTGACAAAAGATTGTCTCAGTATTGAATTAACAATGGAACAAAGAGAGAATATTTCATACATAAACCAAAGGCCTGGAAATAATTATCAGAATAATTATCAACCGCCAAGACCGATTTACAATCAAAACCAGAATTATAACCAAAATATTCCATACAACAACCAACAAGGTCCTAGCAATCAACAAGTATCCAATAATACTTACAATCAGCAAAGACCTAATTTTCAAAACAAACCACCACAACAAACCGATGATAAAAAGCCGAATTTAGAAGATATGATGACAAAGCTAGTTGAAACTCAAACACAGTTTTTCACATCTCAGAAACAAACCAATGAACAAAATGCTCAAGCATTTAGAAATCAACAAGCTTCTATTCAAAATCTGGAACAAGAAGTGAGTAACCTAGCAAGGTTAATAGGTGAAAGAAAACCGGGAAGTCTACCTAGTGATACAAATGCTAACCCCCGGAATGAAACAGCTAAAGCCATTACCACAAGAAGTGGTACAACACTTAAACCACCTGAAATACCTGTAACTTCTGATGAAACTATTCCTACTCCACAAGAACCACAACCTGATCAAGATAAGGAAAAAGAACCGGTAGTTGAGAAGGTTAATGAAGATAACAAAGTTAAGGATAAACCTTATGTTAAACCATACCAACCACCACTTCCTTACCCGAGTAAAATGAAGAAAGAGAAACTTGAAGTCGAGCAATCCAAATTCTTGGATATGTTTAAACAGATAAATGTAAATCTTCCTTTCATTGATGTGATTTCAGGAATGCCAAGATATGCTAAATTCTTGAAAGATCTAATCTCAAATAGAAAGAAAATGGAAGAACTCTCGGCTGTTACTATGAATGCTAATTGTTCAGCAGTGCTGTTGAATAAGATACCAGAAAAACTATCTGATCCAGGAAGTTTCACAATTCCATGTTTTCTGGGTAGCCTTAGTTCAATAGAAGCATTGTCTGACTTAGGTGCTAGTATAAATCTAATGCCGTATTCACTATACGCTAAACTAGACCTTGGAGAATTGAAACCAACCAGAATAAGCATACAACTAGCCGATAGATCAATAAAATATCCTAGAGGGATAATGGAGAACATGCTAGTTAAAGTTGGTACTTTAGTATTTCCAGTAGATTTTGTTGTTTTGGACATGGAAGAAGATTCTCAAGTTCCTCTCATATTAGGAAGACCATTCTTAAACACGGCTAAAGCAATGATAGACGTGTTCGGTAAGAAACTGACCCTAAGTATAGAGGATGAGAGTGTTACCTTTTCAGTTGATAGAGCAATGCAACAACCACAATCTGCAGATGATACATGTTATTATATTCAAACTATAGATGCACATGCAGAATTATTAGAAGAATTTCCAGAATTACAAGGAACAGGAGAATGTTCTTTAGGAGAAGGTAATGAACCAATTGATGAAGCTGAAATGTTAGCTACACTTATAGCTAATGGATATGAACCAACAACAGAAGAAATTCAAATGCTAAAAGAAGAAGACAGATATCGATATAAATCATCGATAGAAGAACCTCCGAAATTAGAGTTAAAGCCACTTCCAAACCATTTGGAATACGCTTATTTACATGGTGAATCTGAATTACCTGTAATAATATCATCTTCTCTTACTGAAAATGAGAAATCACAACTCATTTCTGTGTTGAAAGCTCATAAACCAGCCATTGCATGGAAGATTCATGATATTAAAGGAATAAGTCCTTCGTATTGCACACATAAAATCCTTATGGAAGAAGGTCATAAAACGTATGTGCAACGCCAACGAAGACTAAATCCTAATATGCAAGATGTAGTTAAGAAAGAGATTATTAAACTGCTAGATGCAGGTTTGATATATCCAATTTCTGATAGTCCATGGGTAAGCCCAGTTCAATGCGTACCTAAGAAGGGTGGCATGACTGTCATTACAAATGAGAAAAATTAGCTTATTCCTACTAGGACTGTAACAGGATGGCGTGTATGTATTGATTATAGAAAATTAAATGACGCCACCAGAAAAGATCACTTTCCCTTACCTTTCATAGATCAAATGTTGGAAAGATTAGCCGGAAATAGTTACTATTGTTTTCTAGATAGATTTTTCGGATATTTTCAAATTCCAATAGCACCCGAGGACCAAGAGAAAACCACATTCACGTGCCCTTATGGTACTTTTGCTTACAAACGCATGCCATTTGGACTTTGCAACGCCCCTGCAACCTTTCAAAGGTGTATGATGGCGATTTTTCACGACATGATAGAAGAATGCATGGAAGTATTCATGGATGACTTTTCAGTCTTCGGTGATACATTTAAATCATGTCTAGTTAATCTGTAACGAATGCTAATTAGATGCGAAAAATCAAATCTAGTACTTAATTGGGAGAAATGCCATTTCATGGTTAAAGAAGGCATCGTTCTTGGACATAAAATTTCAAAAGAAGGAATTGAAGTGGATAGAGCTAAAGTAGATGTAATTGCTAAACTTCCACATCCCACCAATGTTAGAGGAGTTAGGAGTTTTCTAGGGCATGCCGGTTTTTACCGACGTTTCATAAAAGATTTTTCTAAAATTGCCACTCCTATGAATAAACTCCTAGAAAAGGATGCGCCATTCATCTTTTCAGATGAGTGTATCAAATCTTTTAATATTCTTAAAGAGAAACTCACTAATGCACCGATCATGATAACACCAAATTGGAATCTACCATTTGAACTAACGTGCGATGCAAGTGATTTTGCAATGGGAGCCGTTTTAGGACATAGGATTGAAAAACGATTTCAACCTATATATTATGCTAGTAAGACGTTACAAGGAGCACAAACAAACTATACAACTACTGAAAAAGAACTCCTTGCTATTGTCTTTGCTTTTGACAAATTTCGATCATATCTCGTTCTAGCAAAAACGGTGGTCTATACCGACCATTCTGCTCTTAGATACCTATTTTCAAAACAAGATGCTAAACCAAGATTAATCCGTTGGATCTTACTCTTACAAGAGTTTGATATTGAAATCCGAGATAAAAGAGGAGCAGAAAATCTCGCCGCTGATCATCTTTCTCGTCTTGAAAATCTCGAATTAGAAGTTCTAAATGAATCAGCCATACAAGACAACTTTCCTGATGAATATCTATTGAAGATAGATTATAAAGAAATTCCATGGTTTGCAGACTATGCAAACTACTTAGTTTGTGGATTCCTTGAAAAAGGATTATCGTACCAAAGACGAAAGAAATTCTTCAGTGATATAAAACACTATTTTTGGGAAGATCCACATCTGTTTAAAAGTTGTCCCGATGGAATAATACGCCGATGTGTATTTGGAGATGAAGCTAGTAAAATTTTAAACCATTGTCACACAGGACCAACAGGAGGGCATTATGGGCCTCAACTAACAGCAAGAAAAGTTTATGAAGCTGGATTCTATTGGCCTACAATTTACAAAGACGCACACCTTCTTTGCAAATCCTGTGATGCATGTCAAAGGGCCGGAAAAATAAGTCAACGTGATGAAATGCCACAAAATGTCATCCAAGTATGTGAAGTATTTGACATTTGGGGTATTGACTTTATGGGTCCATTTCCAAAATCTAATAATAATCTATATATACTCGTAGCCATTGATTATGTATCTAAATGGGTGGAAGCACAAGCTCTCCCAACTAACGATGCACGAGTTGTAGTCAACTTTTTAAAACGTATTTTTGCAAGGTTTGGAACACCGAAAGCTTTAATAAGTGATCGGGGAACTCATTTTTGTAATAATCAACTTGAGAAAGTTCTCAAACGTTATGGAGTAACTCATAAAATCTCCACCGCATATCATCCACAAACAAGTGGACAAGTTGAAAATACCAACCGAGCTTTAAAACGTATTCTAGAGAAAACCATAGGATCAAATCCGAAGGAATGGTCCATTAAATTGGAGGATGCACTCTGGGCTTTTAGAACAGCCTACAAAACTCCAATTGGAACCACACCTTTTAGACTTGTTTATGGAAAAGCATGTCATCTTCCAGTAGAAATTGAACACAAAGCATTTTGGGCTTTGAAGACATGTAATCTTGATTTACATGAAGCCGGACGTCTACGATTAAGTCAACTAAATGAATTAGAAGAATTAAGACATGAAGCATACGAAAATTTGTTAATCTATAAAGAAAGAACGAAGAAATGGCATGATAAAAGAATCAGAAGTTCAAAAGAATTTAAAGAAGGAGACAGAGTTCTTCTTTTCAATTCACGATTCAAGCTATTTCCTGGAAAATTGAAATCAAGATGGTCTGGACCATTCATAGTCAAAAGAGTTTTCCCATACGGAACGATAGAATTAATAAATTCAAATGGGATTGAATTTAAAGTTAATGGTCACAGAGTTAAACATTACATACATGGTCCGATGGAAGTCGACAACGAAGTTAATCACAATTTCGACACCACAGCTAACTAAGTGTGGGGAGAATCAAGTCTTTAAAGGATAATATGTATTTCTGTTAGAGTTAGATTGTCTGTTTTCGTGTAGTTCTCGAAAATGGAACCCGAATGGTCTTTCCCTAGCAGACCCTAAAGAACTAGTCTTCTCCCCCCATTCTGAATTTTTATTTTTTTTAGGTTTTTATAAAATGAAGACTGCCTGTGAACTAAACCATGGTCTAATGCTACACGCTTTGATCACTAAAAGAAATAATGACATACTACCGAGTGAAATAGTATCAGTAATCAGAGAAAGAATGGACGGAGTTAGAAAAGAATCCAGATGCGAAGATAATAAGTTACAATTTGGTAAAGGAAAATCAAAATCCGCAGCGAAAAGAAGAGCACGACACCTAGAACGATGTCACAAATGCAGAAAATGGTCACATGGAGGTAAATGTTCCAATAATCAAACCTATTCAAATACCGAATTTGTTACTTTATGCAGAGACGGACCGTTCATATGTTTAGAAGAAAAGATACTGAATGCTCGAGGTTACGCCTATGTAGCCATGGAAAACCAATTAAACCGACTATCTTATGAATGGGATAGATCATATAACTAAGAAATCTATTTCACAGGTATGTCTGTACAGTTTTTATTTTTATTTTTATTTTTAACCTTTTGATAATAAACGCTAATTTGTTCGCTAAAAAGTATTAAATTGGTATTGAATAAAATTAGGTTTGGCGACCGAAATTATTGATATCATTCAAAAATTTATTACATCACTGCGAAATTTAACGTTTATTCTTAAGGTATAAATATCTTTAATCAATCAAACCAAAATATTTCAAAAATTCATCATGAGTTAAATTAGGTCTTGGAACCGAAATTACTTTACCGAAAAGAGGGGCGCATATTTTTGATAATATTTGATTGATTAAAGTGGGATAAAAAGACAAAAAGATTTTTAAATTTATTTTTACCATGTTTTTAAAATTAATATTTAAATCTTAAATTAATATTGTAAATTTTGTAAAAACAATATATTTAAAATTGTAAATATTTGAAAAATTAATATAAGTTTGATATGAATTTATGAATTTTTAAATTAAGTTTGGTGTGAATTTTTAAAATATAAATTTTTAATTTTATGCATTTCAAATTTTAAGTTTGGTGTGAATTTTTAATAATAATTTTGAATTTTATATTTAAGTTGTGTGAATTTAAAAACAAAAATTTACTTTATCTCATTAAGTTAAGAATATGATTTTTAAAATTCGTCGTAAGTTGAAGACTAGGTCGTTGAACCGAAATTGCTTTACCCGAGGGAGGGACGAGAACTTTTATTATCATTATTTTTAATCTTATTGAATTAGAGTATGCCAAAAACATTGAAAAAACCCAAAAATCTTAGCTTTTAAAACAATCGCTACAAAAATACAAATTTTAAAATTTTGTCGAAGGACGGACTAGGACATCGATCCGAAACGACCTCGTCCTAAATAACAAGGGAAACAAAATTTTAAAATTAATTACTTAATTGTTTTAATAAGTTAATGATTATAAAAAAAAAAAAAAAAAAAATACCAAACTCCGCGACTCGCGGAGTTTGGAGCTTAAATCTCCGCGACTCGCGGAGGGACCGAAAATCAGAAAAAAAATAAAAAGAGCTGAACGATCAGTGCACCACACAACTCAAATACTGCGAAAAATAACAGCGAAAAAACTCCGAAAAACCACCCAAAAACACCCCAAAAATCACAATTTTTAACCGTTAATCACCAAATCTTTTGCTAAAATCATGTTGAGAAGGATGCTATCTAAGAATTACTCAAGAAAAACGGTAAATTTCTACACCTAAACACCATTTAATTCGAAATTTGATGTTCTTGAGCAATTTTTTTCCCCAATTTGATTTTGATGCTTTTTAGTGTAATTAGGCTTAAATTGTTTATGTATTATGCTTGTATAACCTAGATTGATGCTGTTTAACATGATTAGAAGCCTTAAACTTCAAATTTTGAGTAATCTAGAGTTTGTGTTCTTGAGCAAATTTGGGGCTTTTTGATATAAACAGGTTATGGCCGATTTTTGTCATGAATTGTTGCTAAATTGAGTAGTGTAACATGTCTAGGTAGTTAAATGATCCAAACTTTGAACCTAAACATGATTTTGAGAATTAAAGTGGACTTTTTCAAGTCTAAAATTCATGAACTTGATTTTTGAAAGATAATGCCATTTGAGACTTGTTTAATTGCTAGTAATGATTATTTTGACATGTTATTTGAGTTGAATGCTTATGAACTTGGCGAACATTTTCGTATATGCTTATTTGAAAAAGTGTAGATTTGATAAAAATGTGAAAATGAGCTTAAGTTTGATATAAATTGATAATGTCATTGTAATTATTTTGATTGATGATTTTGCTGACACTAATGCATATTTGGATGCACAAAAATTGTGTTTGATGTGTTTTGCAGAATGAAAGGGGTGAATCTTCATCCCAAGCCCGCAATGCTCCTGCTGAGAATTTGGAACAACAGGAGGTGGATAACTACTACAAGCAGGATATACCTCATCCAGTCATGACCTTTTCCGATATGCACTTGGAAGAGTTGCATCCGAACCTGAGATTTGACATACTTTGGATAGATTATCCAAAATATCAAAGGGGTTTGCATACTCTTCATTCTAAGGTTGTTGATGTACCAAGGGTCATAGAATGGGGACCCTTAGAAGCTGTAGAATTGGCCGGGCCAATTAGGGAATTACTTGTACAGAGGTATGGTAATTCTTCTTTTAATGACTGGGTACATTTATTCACCATACGTAGACCTGTATATAAAGTATGGTGTGAAGAATTGTTATGTAGTATAGAGTTGAATGATCGGGTAGCTAGTTTAACCGATCGTTCTTTTATTAGATTTTTGTTAGGCGGTTCGATGCGCCACATGTCTTTACTGGACATGGCTCAGACTTTACGTATATATACGTCTGAGGAGTTAGCGTCTGCCGATTGTAGAGGATTGATACTAAACGGTAGAAAGATAGATGAAAATTTTGATACACACTGTGTGTGGAGTCAAATGACAAGCCATCACCGTTTCAAAGGGGGAAATTACTCTTATTTGGATATAGATAGAGCCGAATTAAGAGTGATACATAGGTTTTTAGCTAATTCGATTACACAAAGGGGTAAGAACAAGGAAAAAGTAAATGAACAGGATTTGTTTTACCATATGTGTATTCGAGACCCACAAAGCGCTGTAAGTATACCATATTGTGTGGGTTATTATTTATCAGCTATGGTTCGGGGGATGCGACCGCATAGCATAATAGGAGGTGGTATTTTTATTACTTTGATTGGTGAATATCTCGGTGTGGATATAAGTCGGGGGGGATTATTAGTAGAAGAACCAGAACCCCGCGATACTATAGGTTTAAATGTATACCATGGTGCGAAAGTTTTGAAGAGGCGAAATAACGCCGCAGTACGATACCATGGTAGACATCCACAGGTGGAGAGAAACCAGCAGCAAGGTAATGTAGGAGGGGGGAATGAGATGCAAGAAATGCATAGGTTTATAGCTTCTCAGGAATACGAAAATGCTAGACAGAGAGCATTTGAAGATTGGCAAGTTCATCAGAACCAAATCATAGCTCATTGCCAACATATAGGTAGAAACTATATTCCTACACCGAAACCCATCTTCCCTCCCTGGTCTATAGAGATGCAGCCACCGTATCCTACGTATGACCCTGCCGAAGCATTCTATAGCACCTATGGTTATGCCTGGAACCCCTATTGGTACCAATATCATCCTTAGTATACTTATTATTTTTTTTATTTTGTAATTTGTAATTATTGATACGTTTAATACTTTTGTTAATATTGTAATCATTTTTATAATTGTCTAACTTTTATTCTTAGATTTTAATAATTTTTGAATGTGGGGTAATATACCAAACTTCAAAAATATGTATATATATTTGCAGTTTATCTTATGTACACAACAGGGTAAAACAACGCATTTTCAAAGACTGGCATTAAGTTCAGCAAAAGCAACTAATTTTGACGACAAGATGCAAAATATATGTGAAATAACAACAAGACGGAATGAACAAATGATGTGCACCATTTATCATTCAGCAAACAAACGCCAATATATTTGGAAACTTTGGTAAAATTTAATCATTTTCACACAAATCAGCCTCAATAATTTAAATTGTTACTGATTTCTTGCAAATGAGGGCATTGCAAGATCTTAAGTGTGGGAAGGGGTTAAATTCTTTCGGATTTTAAATTTTTTTACTTTATACACTTGGTTACCATTAAAAATACTAGTAAAGCAGTAGTTGTATTAGAATCTAGTGCTCTCTGATAAAAAAGAACAGCCCTAGTCTTATATACTGACTACCCAATTCTAGTAAAGATTCTCAAAATTTTCAATTAAATAAATTAAAAATCATGTTTATACATATTTATGAACGATAAAACTAGGTTTTAACACCGAAATTATTGTTACCTCGGAAAGGACATAAATTAAGAAACAAACTAAAATGTTAAAATTCATTTAAAATGGAATAGAGGACGATAAAAAGGAAAATAAAAGCCAAGTGTGGGAAAATTTACCAAGTTATCTTAAACATATGTCACATATATCTGTAACTTTTGCTTTGGACTAAACTAAACTGTTTTTACCCGATGAAAGAAAAGAAGAGATGGATCTACATGATGAATCAATTCCATCATTAAAAGGAAGTAAAGTCTTCCGAAAAAGACACGCGCTTCTTGATTTAGGTCATGAAGTTGTCGTCCAGACCAGCTGTAGGTTGACGAAAAATCTAGAAAAGTCATCACTAAAATCAGCAGGAAATCCACGGACCTCAGCATTAAACAGGGTCGCCAAGTGGTCAGATTTATCCTAACCATGAGAAGGATTTATCTCGTACAATGGGGGGGACACCGTGCAAATTAGCTTGATAAGACTAATGAATCAGATCCCCAGAAAGGATAATCTCCTTAAAGATTAAAAATCAGCTTTTAAGACTGATATTACTCAATCCTAGAGATTGACCTTAAAGATTGAGAATTACAAACTCATGGAATTCAATGATACCTAAACTCGAGCTTGAACGAGAAAATATTTTGATCAAAATTACAAACCGATTTGTTTTCTGAAAACCCTATTTTCAATGCGTTCATTACCATTGAACGTAAAATCCTAAGAATTCACCTGGAATTCATTAGGTCACCTGAACTAAATCGGGTGTCAACCGTAAGAACGGTGGTTGCATAGCATGGTCAAAGTCAGGACCTTGTGCCAGACCGAAAAATTATAAGGGTGAGCTTTACTATTGCTCCTACCAAGGATAGTAATTGCGTCCGACACGTTATAGACCATAATTAAAAGCATGTCAGGGGACATTGCCTTAACAGTTGCTTGTTCAACGCTTTCCTTTACAACCGGACGGTAGTTTACCGAAAGGTAATATACGGGACAAGTAAACTGGACGTGTTGCTTTCCAAATACAAGGTTAGCAAGTGGGTGACACAAAACCGCAAGTTTTGAGCTAAAATTTTCAAATCTGAAACCCACCAAACCCACAAAAATATTTTGCAAACACCGGTAAAGGGTTATTCCGGAAAACTTATCTAGGGTAAAAACTAGATTTCAAAAGATCAAATGTTTTCATAAAGATCCAATTTCCTTAATGGATCTAAATTTTTATAGTCATGTGGGACTGTAAACCATATCGTTACTACCATTGTTTATATCACCGTATAGAAATCACTGATGTACAAGGTGTGAAGAATAAAGAAGTGATTCTTGTATTTCAAGACGATATTGCTTGAGGACAAGCAACGCTCAAGTGTGAGAATATTTGATAATGCTAAAAACGAACATATATTTCATAGCATTATTCCTCAAGAAAGACAAGCTTTTAGTTGCAATTGTTCTATTTACAAGTGATATTCGTTTAAATAATAAAAGGTGAAGACAAAAGACAGATTCGACGAATTGAAGACGCAAACGACCAAAAAGCTCAAAAGAACAAAAGACAATCAAAGAGGTTCCAATTATTGATAAGAAACGTCTCGAAATCACAAGAGTACAAGATTCAAAACGCAAAGTACAAAATATAAAATTGTACGCAAGGACGTTCGAAAATCCGGAACCGGGACCAGAGTCAACTCTTAACGCTCGACGCAACGGACTAAAAATTACAAGTTAACTATGCATATAAATATAATATAATATATAATTAATTATATTAATTATATATATATATATATTATATATATATTATAAACCGTCGGTAAACAAAGAGCCAAACTCCTCTGAGCTGTAAAAGTAACCTCCGCGACTCGCGGAGTTTGAAGAGGTTTTCACCGCGAGTCGCGGAGCCCCAAAATTCGACTTTTCCTATAAAAGCAACCGAATTCTGATCGCAATTCATAATCTTTTTTTTCTTCTTATCATACGTAAACGATATATATATATATATATAATTTATATTTTAATTTTAATTTTAATTCTAATAATAAGGGTATGTTAGCGAATGTTGTAAGGGTGTAAGTCGAAATTCTGTCCGTGTAACGCTACGCTATTTTTAATCATTGTAAGTTATGTTCAACCTTTTTATATTAATGTCTCGTTGCTAAGTTATTATTATGCTTATTTAAAACGAAGTAATCATGATGTTGGGCTAATTACTAAAATTGGGTAATTGGGCTTTGTACCATAATTGGGGTTTGGACAAAAGAACGACACTTGTGGAAATTAGACTATGGGCTATTCATGGGCTTTATATTTGTTTAACTAAATGATAGTTTGTTAATGTTAATATAAAGATTTACAATTGGGCGTCCCTATAAATTACCATATACACTCAATCGGACACGATGGGCGGGGTATTTATATGTACGAATAATCGTTCATTTAACCGGACACGGGAATGGATTAATAGCCACTAGAATAATTAAAACAGGGGTGAATTACATTCAAGGGTAATTGGTGTAATTGTTAACAAAATATTAAAACCTTGGGTTACACTCAGTCGACATCCTGGTGTAATTATTAAACAAAGTATTAAAATCTTGTTACAGTTTAAATCCCCAATTAGTTGGAATATTTAACTTCGGGTATAAGGATAATTTGACGAGGACACTCGCACTTTATATTTATGACTGATGGACTGTTATGGACAAAAACCAGACGGACATATTAAATAATCCAGGACAAAGGACAATTAACCCATGGGCATAAAACTAAAATCAACACGTCAAACATCATGATTACGGAAGTTTAAATAAGCATAATTCTTTTATTTCATATTTAATTTCCTTTATTTTATATTTAATTGCACTTCTAATTATCGCATTTTTATTGTTATTGTATTTAATCGCACTTTTAATTATCGTACTTTTTAATTATCGCAAGTTTATTTTATCGCACTTTTATTATTCGCAATTTCATTTATCGTTATTTACTTCATGCTTTAATTTAAGTCTTGTATTTATTTTTAATATTTTACATTTGGTTTTAACTGCGACTAAAGTTTTAAAATCGACAAACCGGTCATTAAAAGGTAAAAACCCCCCTTTATAATAATAATATTACTTATATATATATTTGTATTTTTATAAAAGTAAACTAATATAGCGTTGAGCTATGTTTAAAAAAGATTCCCTGTGGAACGAACCGGACTTACTAAAAACTACACTACTGTACGATTAGGTACACTGCCTATAAGTGTTGTAGCAAGGTTTAAAGTATATCCATTCTATAAATAAATAAATATCTTGTGTAAAATTGTATCGTATTTAATAGTTTTTCCTAGTAAAATATAAACTATTTCGTATACCTTAGCTTTGACATCATTGAGCTAGAGAGAAAAAGGGAGAAGAGAGGTGAAGTGAATGAGTGGTGATGGTGGGGTTTGACTAGTTGACCTAGTCAACTAGTTAGGCCCCTTTGCAACTTTTGTCCCTCGAGTTTCAAAGCGGGTGCGGGAATTAACCAGACGAATATTTTAAAAACTTTCGAGTAAACGAGTGATGTTATAATTAAATAACGGAAATATTATGAACGTTAGTTAACGAAAGACGCGAATTTAGATAACAAAAGGTATTATCTAAAAAAATACGGTGTTAAAAATAAATTTAACGGAAAAACGCGGGATGTTACATTACCTACACCTTAAAAGAAATTTCGTCCCGAAATTTAGTTGGAAGTAATAGTTGTTGCTTCTTCTTCGAAACCTTGCGTTGCCAATTCTACGAATAAGTGAAGGTACTTCCTTGGGCATTTCAACGAATTTTGGCGGTCGAGATTTTACGTTGTTTTAAGGTTCGGCTTTACGATCCATAATTTCAATCGGTTCTCCTATGAAGTAGAGTTTGTCATCGATAGTAAGCTCATCGAAAGGAATACAAGTTCTTGTT